>NC_057710.1:133977149-134033803 GCF_004010195.1 Chiloscyllium plagiosum | reverse complement strand
GTGTGGACTTGTTGGGCCGAAGGGCCTGTTTCCACACTGTAAGTAATCTAATCTAATCTTTTAACTTCCTATGCCATTAGTTCCAATGTGTACAATGACCTTCTGTTTTGTCCCTCTCCCTTTTGAGAACATTCCAATCCAGGCAACATCCTTGTAACTCTTTTCTGAACCCTTTGAAGTTTCACCATAATTTATTATTTTCGTAAAATTATTAAAAATTTCAATTTTGCAGTGTCTTGACTGAGTTTGAATTTAAACACTATTGCAAGAAATGGAGACATAGAAGACTAATAGTTCAGCTCAGTTCAGAGTGTTGTATTCATGGAAGTGAATCCTTGGAATGTTAAATCAAGGTCCAGTTTGTCCAATCACA
Source organism: Chiloscyllium plagiosum (assembly GCF_004010195.1). NCBI lineage: Eukaryota > Metazoa > Chordata > Chondrichthyes > Orectolobiformes > Hemiscylliidae > Chiloscyllium > Chiloscyllium plagiosum. The sequence continues at coordinate 134,033,430 of NC_057710.1, read as the reverse complement.
TGCATGTAAATGATTCCATGGTACCTGTGTGCTTCAAAAGCAGATCAATTTTGGTCATTTAATCTTAGAGTCAGAGAGATGTACAGCACGGAAACAGACCCTTCGGTTCAGCACATCCATGCTGACCAGACATCCTAACCATTTGCCAGCACTTGGCCCATATCTCTCAAATGTTGCCATTATACCAGCCCCCACCACTTCTCTGGCAGCTCATTCCATTCACGCACCACCTTCTGCGTGAAAATGTTGCCCTTTCACTCACTTTCGTTTCTTTCCCCTCTTACCCTAAACCTATGTCCTCTAGTTCTGCACTCCCCCACCCCAGGGAAACAACCTTGTCTATTTATCCTATCCACAGTGCTTACTATTTTATAAACCCCTCAACTCTGATGTTCCAGGGAAAATAGCCCCAGCCTTTTCAGCCTCTCCCTGTAGCTTAAACCCTCCAAATCTGGCAGCATCCTTGTAAATCTTTTCTGAACTCTTTCAAGTTTCACAACATCCTTCCAATAGGAAGAAGACCAGAATTGCATTCACTATTATAGGACAATATACTCATTGATGGCTTATTTGTTAATAAAACAATTACGACAGTTTAAACGTGAAGTATGAATTAAATAGTTTATTGTTATGGGAAAGGTTTCTAATTGGTAAGGATCCTTCACCAAACAAGTGATTTTAATATCTATTTTCTTGACAATTAAAGCATTGTGGTTTTCTTTTGAAAAGGTGCATAGTTTTACTTAGCAGAATATTTTGCAAACATTTCAAAAAAACCCCATTGTTCACGAGACTGCATGCCCAGAGAATGTTGCAGTTAATGACTTTCACGAATGGTGCAGATGACCGAGTGCGCATATTTCCTTCTGGAAATTGACAGATGAAAAAACACTGGAGCTACTTTGAGAGTTTTGAGAAGATTTGTAGCTCAGGTTGAGGTTCTGGATGTAGGTTTGCTCGCTGAACTGAAAAGTATGTTTCAGGCGTTTTGTCTCCATTCTAGGTAACATCATCAGTGAGCCTCCGGATGAAGTTACAGTGGGCAGAAAGGTTCAAAGTAAGTATCGAGCAGATAAACAAGTTGCAATGGGTGGGCATTCAAATAGTGGGGTTTAACCGTACTTACAATTCCAGTCCTTAGAAAATAACATATCTTTCACCTTTCTCTGAGCAACACTAAATGAGGCTAAAAATGTCATGTAGCAGTAATTTGCACATCACACTTCACAAACTAAACATCAGGTGCCTTGCTTGTGCAAAATATACATTACACCTCTATTTTGTTGGTTCAAATTTTGTACTTGATGTGAAAAATCATAACTATGTGATTGTGGGGGATAAAACAAGCTCCAATGAAAAACAATTAAAGATAGATGAAAACAATAAATGCTGAATAATTGTTCAGAAAACTTGACAATAAGTGAACATTTTTATTTCTGTCTTTAGAATTAAACAGATAACTGAGAGTGATAACAGGAATAGATATTTAATCAATTTTTATTTCTGTGTTCTGCACAATCGAGATAATTTATCAATATTTAAAATTTTATCTTCTATTCATATATTCCATAACATTCATTATAGTTTGTTGTAATAAGTTTAGATAATTTTCTTGAACATTTTACACAGTACGAACATTGATTCCGTGCCATTTCAACAAACAATTAAGTACTATGGTACACTGCAAGAAGGCGCCTAAGTAGCAATATAGCTTATGTTTTATCCCACACAAAAATATGTAAACCTTTTGACGTGGTCCCGCGATTTTATCACTGGTCTCTTCAAGAGGTGGCTGTTGGTCACTCACACCCGTTTATTACAATTGGATTGATTCTCATCAGCTTCTGACCAGGTTGACAATTGGAAAGATTTATGATTGATTAATTTTAAAATAAAAACATATACAAGAGCACAACAGTGGATTTGTATTTGTTCTTTCTCCTCTAAAACCCATTTCCACCCCAGAGTAATTGATTTTGTCTTCTGAAAGATGCTTCCATAAAATGACAAGCTATAACTTGTTCACAGTAAAACTAGAATAGGAGTTTTTTTAACCTGGAAGTCCTTAGTCTTCCCATTACCAATTATCTTTGCAGGTTAATCCAAAAATACATTAAATAAGAGAGAAATCAAAATCAATTTAATGGAACTATTGTTGAGAGAAATGTCTAAACTTTCCGTTGAGTGTTGTACTTACATGCAAATGTTGTTAAATAAAAGTCAAATGACAACATATTGCTCTAATTCTTATCTGATACTGTATAATTACAAAAAGGTAACAGTACATTTACAAAAGTACAATTAAATACAGCTGTAACATTGTTCTTTCCTTTTGTCAGGAAATCTCCAACTACTTCTCATCAGACTGATCCTTGTGGATCTTGTGTGCTTGCTTGTATTGGGACAGGAGGCAAAAGGTTATCCATATTCTCAATGTTAATTTTTGTTTGACTTTTAAACTCCAGCAACATTTACTTTTCAAATGGATTTACTTGCATTTCCTAGTGTAGTCTTGCTGGAGTCATTCTGCTTCATGTCCTTGATATTGACATCTTGTCCTTGACAATGCCCTCCACTATTAAAACATGTAAAAATATATTTATAAACCATACATAGACAATTGGTTTGTTCTTTAATTAAATGTAAAGAAAACAGTTCTCATTTACAGTATACAGTGATGCAACCTCAGCAATTGTTTTTGGGGACAGGAAGATGTTCCCATCTATTCGTCAACAGATTCAGCTAGGTTGAGGCTCGCAGGATGTGGAGGACATGTGGTATTGGTGAGCAAATTGATGCTGATGAAAAGCAAAACAGAAATACATGGCAGTAAAGAGGTTGATGGGTGTGAGGGCTGGAAAGATGTAAGAAAAATTGGAAAAAGGAAAAATAGTAATAACTGGCAAAGGAATGCTGTGGAAACCAACTGCACAAATCACAAACTCAACATGACCATATCTATTCACTGTCAGGTGTGATCCTGAGTTGCTGCCTATGAAGGTGGTACAAGCAGAGATCAAGGATGAGATCAAAAGAAAAGTGGGCGAACACTTGAGGTTGCAGGGATATATAGATAGAGTTGGGAATGGGACTAACTGAATCGTTCCAAATGGAACCAACAGGAAGTTGATGGGCCTCTTTCTGCAGTGAAGGTGCCATTTCAGCAGGTGGTGAGCATGTGTTCATTTCATGCTGCACTCCATATTGCTTAGCTGTGCATTGGCTACCAAAAGCATCTACCTGAAACTATCAGGCTATTTGCATAAGCAATTTGGGACAAATGTGGAAACAAGATAAGCTCAAGTGTCTCTACTAATTTCAATGTAAATCTGCAAGCCACTGCAGAGGGTCACTATTAGTGACTACTTCATGCGCTAAGTGATATGGAGTGCAACACCAACCTGTTGTGGAATGAGCAGATGTATGCTGCCAGCTATAGACCCAATTTCTCACCAGCATGATCTATTTTCGAGACCACTGTCATCAAGTCGTTAGAACACAAAAAGGTCAAGCTGTTTGTAGATATGTTTCAATCAGTCTCATTCCCCTCTCTTGTAGACCTGCAAATTTATTTCTGAAAAATGCTTATGCAATTCTAGTTTGAAATGATTCATAACTTCCTCTCAACTGCTGGCCCACATGTAATTATATGCACAGTACAAGTAATTCTGCCCACAGACTCTTGGATTGTCACGCAACCTCGTGGGTCCACGATTGGCATCCCCAATGTTCCAGTGACATTCCAATACAAATGGATTTATTTCATGTGTTTCTCTTGTATATCAAGTTCAGTGAGGTGGTTCATGACCTCCTAATAAGTTTGTTTCTGATTCAGGGGCAAATCAGTTTCACTAACAATATGTGCAATGGAGCTGACACCATTCAGTGATGATCTTTATTTGAAAAGGAGTGATTGCGAGAATATAGTGATAGTATAGATGCATTATTATGAATTGAGTCACCTTAAAATAGTTTATCTGCATAGATAATCTGTGCAATCTTGCACCTCAGATATCTTATCTCCTTCAGTCTGTTTGGTGGTATTAACAACCTGCAAAGTGAACAGAATAGATATAACATTGAAAAGATACAGTAAATTAACAAGTAATTCATTTTAATAAATAGTTGTCACAATGAGTTTAAGTATGGATCAATCGCTCATAACTGCTGGTTAACTACAGATTTTAAAGCTGCATTCTCCAGTTTTATTCTAATGCAAATGCATTGTAGTTATGAGTTTCTAAACAAAATGTCAAGTAACAATGCATTAATATATAAACAAAAAATGCTGTAAATACTTATCAGGCTAGACTACATCTGTGGTGAGATAAATCGAATTAACAAGCTGAATTTTTAATTAAGACAAACAGACAGTTTGAGTTGAGTTCAAGTCTGAAGAATCCATTTCCTATCAAATCCACCAAGTTTCAGTTTTAACTCAGACTAAAGTTGAGCAGATAGCCAATTCTCTCCATGGATAGGCTGGAATCTTAAATATCTTAATTAGACTGACAGTCATTTAGGTTTTAGACTTTAACACTGTTTGGTCACGTTTACACAGTAGAAGGGAATTTGACATCTTCACAGAGAAGAAGAGTTGGTGGATTAATGTCTACTATTTGGATCCAGACACATACCTGAGAAGCCTCCACAATAGGCAATTACCCATCACTGAACCTCAGCCCCTCCCTCCAGAAATCTGATTCCCTCACAATTCTATCTCACTGCCACAAGGCCCTTGACCTTCTCCCACCCTCAGCAGATTTTTGATCAGAGGTTCCCCTCCCCCACTATCACCCAAACTCCCATTTCTCTAACCCTGCAAAATGCTCAGCCACCCTGTATGTCCAAGCTTTTAACCAAGCTATTCCCGGTAGATCATTTCAAGCAAAACTCCCTCTAATATTGCAGTTCAGTAATTTTTCATGAGCACTAGCAGTCATTATTAATGTGTCAGGTTCTATACAAGTACCTGTGTAAGGGAAGTAGTGGATAGGTAGAAAGATCATAAAGAGAAGGTCTATGCTAGAGTAGAGGGTGGGACTGATTAAATATATGTCAGAATCATTACCAGCATCTGCTGTACATCATCACTTTTTGCCACAGTGATTGAAAGATGTGGCAATGTGCATATTTTAAAGACAAATACCTCTGAATAAACTGTGCTCAATAATTCATTAACGCAGGCAACTAATACATATCAGTTAAGTAAAAATGCGCTTATCATTTTTAATATATTTAAAAATAACTGTAAATGTGAACAGTGTAAATTGAAGAGTGCGTAAGAAAACTCCAAAGATAGATAAGTGAAAAATGACAAGTGGCTAACTGTTCAACTCAGTTGTATGTCAGTAGAGCACAAAATCGGATGGAGTGAAAAAGTGAATAGATATCTGTTATATTCGGCCTCTGTCCACATTTGCCATGCATGCCCTAATATTTGAAGCACATTAGTGTGTAGGAAGACATCCTTTGCTGACTGCCAACCAGCTGATTCTGATTATCTATACATACCAAGGTGTTAATCATGGCTGCAGTTCCTGTCACATCTACCTGGAACATGCTTAGAGAACCTGACTTTACAATATCTGCTTCAGCAGCAACCAAGATGGATTATTGCTGTGTCATCTCTTGCAAGGACACCTGCGTTAACATGTAACATAAGGCTGGCATAGTCAGTGATGGTAAAGGACAATGGCAGGCTTAAACTGGTCTCTTCTGGACATATGGAGACGGATAGATCAAAAAAGACAATCATGTAACCATATCCACTGCACCAACCATCAAAAAGAGTTTAAAGAATTTGGCTCTATGCTCACAGTACTTGAGTTGTGTTTTCACTCTGTCTGTCCTTTGGCTTCATTTTCTCCTGTCAGCTTTTTGTCCTTTCCCCTTCAACCTTCAGAAACTTTCTTAAGAGCTCATTACATAAAATAACAATTTCCCTTTAAATTAAACCTACACCACAATTTCCTACAACAAGCATAGATGCACTTGGAGCTATTAATACTTATGCAAATGAGTTGGCACAAGGAAAGTGTAAATCCTATTAGCACATTAAGGGGATGCATTTTCATGGTGGGACGGGGGTCTCCTAGTGCTCTTCCATAAGTTCAATGATAGACTTGTGGAAGTAGAGAAAAATGATTCCACATTTTATCACATTACACCCTATTTGCTGGATTTTCCTCCCCAATCAATTGACTCTTTGAAACTTCCTTATACCTCTTCACAAGTTCTTTTCGTATCTGTCTTTGTCATTTGCAAATTTTGCAATCTTATCATTGATGCCCCAAGGACTGATTCATGTGGGACAAACCCATTAAATCATGCTAACCAGAAGAAATCATGCTAACCAGAAGATGACTCACTTTGGCCTACAATACTGTTTCCAGCGAGCTAAACAACCTTCTATCTACACAATGTTACCCCCCTATATTATGGTGTTTCCAGCTAGTTAAACAACCTTCTATCTACACAATGTTACCCCCTACACTATGGTGTTTCCAGCTCGCTAAACTTTCTCTCTATGTCAATGTTACCCCCTACAATATTGTGTTTCTAGCTAGCTAAACAACCTTCTATCTATGTCTATGTTACCCCCTATGCTATGGTGTTTCCAGCTAGCTAAACAACCTTCTATCTCTGTAATGTTAGCCCCTACAATATTTGCTTTTATTTTTACAATAAACGTTGATGTAGAAAGTTATCAAATGTTCTCTGGAAATCCACTAGTACCCTTTTATCTACAAAATGTTACTTCCTCAGTGAACTCAAATAAGTTGGTTAATTATAAGATCATGCTGACTGACTGATTGCCTTAAACCTTTCTCAACATCCTGCTATAATGTCTTTGGCAATAGCTTCTAACATTTTACCTATAACAGAGACAAATTTTAAACTAACCAGCCTGTAGATTCTTGATTTCTACCTCTCTTCCTTTTTGAATAAAGGAGTTATATTGACTATTTTCCCACCTAAAGGAACTTTCTCAAAATCCAGGGAATAGCAAAAAATTAATAACAATGCTTCAAGTATCTCATTAACAATTTCTTTTCAGTTCTTATAATGAAGTCCATCAGGGACCAGGGATTTGGCAGCAAATAGGTCCAGCAATTTACTCAATAACACTTCCCTGGTAATTGTAATTTTCTTGAATTCCTCTCTCTCTTCCATGTCCAGGTTTAGTTATTTCTGGGATAATATTTGTATTCTCTGCAGTGGTGACTAATGCAAAATATTTGGTCAATGTATCTGCTATCTATTTATTTACTTATTTCCTCAGACTTATCTTTCCATTGGACCAGTGCTTACTTTCTTAACTCTTTTCTTTTCAAAATATTTGTAGAAACTCTTACTGTAGTTTTATATTTCTCTTATATTCTAAATTTTCCCTCCTCATTAATTTAGTCACCCCTTTCTTTATTTGAAATGTTCTGCCTAATCATCTGACCTGCCACCTGTCTTTGCGTAGTACATCAGGAGGCTCAGCATCAAGTGGTAAGTCAATGTTGTCCTCTGCATTCATGGAGCCAAAACTCCCGCTCCAGTGTCCCAGGGTGAACATATGTTGCTTAAAGCCAATAAAGGACTCCGGTCACTGGAGGTGTCGCCTCCTCCACCCCAAGTCTTGGCCTCTCAGTGAAGAGAGAAAGCTGGCAGGTGTCAGAACTGATAATGGTTTGTATACCATTTGTTCAGCATTGCTGTGAGACATGGGGCAAGAGGGCAAAAAGCCGAAAGAAAATATGCATGTTGACATGCTCAGACGATATTCAGAGAGGTATGATTAGCGCTACAACATGCGCTGACCTGAAGCAGGCTGTGTAGGAAAATTCTGACCAAGTCAGACTGGTGGGCATTGGCTTCTGAAAATATTAAAACTCTCACCCTTCCTTCCCTCCTGAAGACTTGGAGTGTTGGAGGAGCATACAGTATACAGCTGCTGACTTATTTGGCCACTTCTAACCATGTTTTAGAATCAGAGAATTATTATGATGCAGGGGAGGCCATTCGATCCATCGTTCATCACTATTCAAAATAATCATCCAATGCTCTCTAAAGTGACTCGATTGAACTCACCTCCACCATATTTCCGAGCAGTGTATTCCATACTCCAATAATCTGCTGTACGAAAAAGATTTTTCTCACATCACTGTTGCATTGTTTGCACATCACGTTATATCTATGTGCTCTCATTCTTGTTACTTTTACAAGCGGAAACAGCTTCACCCTAAATACACTGACCAGCTTGCTCATGATTTTGAAAACCACAATGAAATCTCCTCTCAGCCTTCGCCTCTCCAGGGCAAACAGTCCCAACTTCTTCAATCTATCATCATGGTGAAGCTTTTCATACCTGGAACCATTCCAGTCAATTGCTTCTGCATTTTCTTCAATGCATTCACATCTTTCCCATAATGTGGCACCCACCTAATTGTTTTGTTTGAGAGATTGTACGCTTCCCTTCTCCTTGGAGAGCTCAGTTTACTGCAGCTGTTCAGTTGAACCTCCAGCTAAAAGAGAGACACCCAGGCAACAGCTTTCCCAGGTCTTCTCTCCATTCCTGTGGATGCTGCAGCCTGAAAAATCCAAATACTGCTGAGCTTTTCTGTAACAAGCTGTAGTCCCTTCCTTTGACAGAACAGCCTTATCATGTCCCTACTTGGTTGGAAACTCTGAAAACGCATTCTCAATTGGAGTAGTCTGATAAAGTGCAACTGGAAACAGCATTACTCCAATTTGCAAACCAAAAGGCTGCTCTAACATCTCACAGAGAATAAGACAGTAAGGTTTTACTCATACAGACTAAGGTTTTACTCATACAGACTATTTGCCTTCTTAACAAAATCACTTTTGTTCTTGTGAACCAAGAGCTTTCAATATATACTTTCATTCTCTTGTTGCCAGTTTGCAACTGAATATATTTTTGCAAACATCACAGGATAAGTTGTATGCAAAGGGTATCATTCCCATTAAGTGATTTAAAAAAAAACTATTAGAAATGCATTTTGATTTGACGACTTAATTTATCATTCTTGAGACAGTCAAATATAGTGGTTTACAAAATTGTATTTGTTAAAATGCAATGATCAATGAAAGAAGGGAATTTTTTTCATTTACCTGCACAACCAAACATAGCTTGATATTAATTTATAAGTTGCTCATTTTTTAAGACAACAGAAATTGAACATGGCACATTTAGAATAAAAGAAAATTGATGTGAGATTTATCATCATTTATTTGAATTTTCAACACAAACATAATTACAGATATTTCATAAAGACATAAATTTTCTGTTTCAGTTTCTCTAATACTCAAAGTATACAGTGCATTGTTAGAAAGTGGTCATTTTTTGATTAACATGATTTGGAGATGCCGGTGTTGGCCTGGGGTGTACAAAGTTAAAAATCCCACAACACCTAAAGAAGGAGCAGTGCTCCGAAAACTAGTGCTTCCAAATAAATCTGTTGGACTATAATCTGGTGTTGTGTGATTTTTAACTTTATTTTTGGTTAAGGTGAACATAATACCAGTCCTCAAATTGCTTTTTACTATGTTTAAATTTACTCTACCGTCATAATTCAGCTTGTACAATAGTGAGGGCTACAGGGTAGATGGGCAACTGACCATGGTATCAGAGTACAGGAAGCCATCCAAATGGAGGGACCAAAAAGGAATGTAGTGGGATAGGAGACAACATAGTGAGAGGAGGATTGACATTACTTTCCGTACCACTGAGAGGTTGGTCGAAGCAGAAATGCTCAACACATTTAAGAATTATTTTGGTGTCAAAATAAAGAGCCATGACCTGCAGGACTGAGGACCAAATGCAGGAAGGTGGAATAGAAGGGGTAGTTCTTCATCAACCAGCTTGGACGCAATGAGCCAAATGTTCTCCTCTGTATTGTAATTTTTCCACAATTTTATCAACTGCCTTTATATTGCAGCTCAGTGTCAAATTTGATTATTTTTAGAACTCCTATGCCTTGGGCCATTTCATGTTAAAGACAAATTCTTGAAGTTCTTGCATGTCTTTTCAAGTACTTGAGATAAATCTTTGGAAACCCCACTGTTAGCAGAAAAAGTACATATCTATCATGAAGCATGGATATCGGCAAGCCCATTTCAGAGAGCATCTTACTTTTGCCATTTTCTATTGAGCATTCAGGGATTCGTGCTTTTAGTTTCCCTTAGTGCAGCACTCTAAACAACTTCTGTGTTACTTGAATTCTTGATTTTGCTTCAAACATTGCACAAGAAAAAAATTAAAGAGATACATTTTAAAAGTCTAATTTTTTTTCTTTTTTGCCCTCAGAGTATTTTGAAATAGGACAGTAGCAAACATCCCGCTACACTCAGTTTGCATCTATATTACAAAGTTGAACTGGCTTTTGATAGCATGCAGTGCCACTACCAGGAATATTGTGAAATTACAGCTTTAGCTGTAAACCAAATCCCTTTACTTAATCTTGTATAAATGTCTCACAGCCTTCTCCAGTGTTAACTAACAGGATATTGTGGTGTAAAATTATGTCCCAATACATGTGTGAATCATTATGCAACACATGTATTGGGCCAAGCAGTGGAATGTGGTGAAAGGGTTAAAATTGTGTCCCAATACATGTGTGAATCTAACCGAAAATGGAAGGTGTCGCTTGGTCCCGTGTGAATCTTGTTATACACCTTCCCGTGTGAATCTTCTTATCTGTATGTAACCAGAATGGAATGTGTTTTTTAGCCTTGCTCTGCTGTTCACATGAATGTTTATATCTGGAAAAGGGTATATCAGCTGGAGAAGTCTCCAGTTCGGTAGAGTCTGCTCCGGGGTTACGTTTAACCGCCGAGCGTGGGTTGTTGGCAACCGCTCTACGAGAACTGACGGCTCCCAGTTTTGGTAACATGTAGAGTGAGTATAAGCCAGACCCGTTGTAAGTACGAGACTGGTTGTGGGGACACTGCGGGGAATAAAACACTTATATTCTAGCAGACTCGCCTCTTGGCTGTTTGTTCTGTGTCAGACTACTTTCCTGCGAGCCTGGTCCTTGACCTTGAGAATTTTTTAAAACAGATATTTAATGAATACCCAATATAAACAGTGGCCGATTACAACACAAAATAGAATCAGGAAATGCATGAAAGAGCTATGACAATGTCTCATGAGCAAAAATAACCAACTTACATTTCTACAGATTTCTTCACATTAGGAAAACCAACTGTGGGCTTTAGGAAAATGGAGGAAAGCAGATGCCAAGCAGTAGACACATAGTAACAAACCACATTGGTTGGGACCAAAGTTTTGATGGATGAAGACCAATTTGAAGAATCATTTGAAATTGGGAGGGAGGTAGGAATGTTGAAATAGAAGTAGTCCTGCAAGCCTGTTTCACCATTCAGTGCAACCATTACTGACCTGCCACCCGAGCTCTCTATGTCTGACTTTTTCCATAACCCTTAATAGCTTTAACTGATGAAAATATGTCTCAGTCTGTTTTAAGATTAGCAACTGCTCTGGTTTCAACTGCTATCACAAAAAAAAAGTTCAAACTTTTACCACCTGCTGCATTCAGAAGTATTTCTAGTTTAATTCCTGAAAAGTCTGGCTCTAAATTTGAAGGCTATGGTTCCCACACCTGGATTCATCAATCAGCAGATAACGTTTCTCTTCATTTACCCTTCCTTGTCATCTTAATACCTCCAAAACTTCAATCAAATTGTCCCTTTACTAAATTTCAGAGAATACAATCCTTGCTTGCGTAATGTCTCCTCAAGGGTTGATACTGGCAAGACAAACTCTTGAAAAACAGAGCTTTCTAAACAAAAAAGGCATGGATTAGGGTTTTGGCTAGGGCAGGCAGACTGGAGTTTGGAGTTCTCTATTGTTTCAGAGATAGATTAGATCTGCAATAGATTCAAAATGAAGGTGGAAATTCAGCCCAGGTTTGAACAGAACAGTTGTACATTAATTTTAACCAAAGGGGGTAGCTGTAAGGCTAATAATTAAAAGAAAACAGCAATTGTATTAGGATCCTATGTGTATAATGAACTATTATGGTTGACGTATGTGACTACAAAATGAAAATCTTCAGTCAAGAGATGGACTTTTTTCATGTTCACTTGTCTCCTACTCCATCTTGGAAGCTCCATTAATTAAATACTTTCTCACTGTTTACATTTAAGTACCTACATAAGAGTTGTAAATCTTGTAATTTATGATTAATTAAATGATGTTCCAATACGGTATTTTGGAATCTGGCAAGCAATTAATGATCATAGCTGTGCACAGATACTTGTTTTCTCAGAATAAAAGTGTCCTTCACTGAGTTGCGCAATACATGAGAGAGAGAATGATTATTTAATATAATGCCTTTACTGTACACATAAATAACTATACAGCAAGAAATAAGCCTTCCCCTGGTATACAGCTGATAGAGGCACAGTGACAACTGAAAGCTTTTAACACTATCTTTAAGACTACAACTTATTTTACAAAAATAAAATGACTTAAATATAAACATTTAACAAATCAGAATCTCAAGTATTTAACAAGTTCAGGAAACACTCAAAGATTTCTAAAGATGGACATTTTTGGCAAAAATGGGAATGAGATGTAATTTCTCAATTTACCTCACCCTTCCACAGCATAGCATTAGAAACAGTGCCAATCAAATATTCCCAGGGCATGTACAACAAAGGGTTAGATAGGAGCAAAGGCTAAGAGTTGACAGAGGGAGATATTTCAGCATGCATGCAAAATCCAGAATTAAGGCTCTGTGCAAATGCGGACTTCATCTGAAAATTATAGCACAGATTTTAAACTGATTTATGGCATAACTGGCTTATGATAATCAGACAGTGCATTGTCCTAGAAACATTTTAAATGGCTGAATTTCTGTCAGTGAAGCAGGGTTCAAGTCAGCAGACCCAGGGTTCCTGTTCATCATAATTTTGTTCTGGAGTGGTGAAATAGAGAAGAGTGGGAGCTAAGCTGAGCTGGTTAAAAGACCTGACCAGTTATGTGAGATTTTGTACCAGTCATGTTGAAGGCCATCAGACCATGAAGGTCACCACTCGCGAGCCTCACCATTAACAATCCCCCGCTCACCCTGCCACTGTGACAAAATAACAAGAAGGAGTTTCACAAATGAGTTCACACCCTGGCTAATTCATTGAAAAAAAAGGTAGAATATCCTTACTTTGTTGCCCTCTTCAGGGAGAATTGACTTGCTTCTGGACTTCAGGTTTTTCTGTCCCTTCTCTGCCGTCTGGTCTCTATAACATTTCATGATCTGTTCCAGTTCTGGTTCACACTGATACGCATGTTTCAAGCCATTTTCTCTCACTGGGAACAAACATATATTTCATTAATGTCAATTACCTGCCTGCACAGACCAGGTAAATTTCCTTCTTTGTTTTTGTGGAGAAGCTGTACAACATTTTCAATGTCCTAATTTCATTTAGCAGTACAACATTTTCACAGATATTTTCTAAGAACAAATATCACACCATTCATACAGATATATTTCTTAACTTTTGATTAAAACAAATCTTTTAGACCCACTCTAAAAATTGTATGGGGCAAAGCTGCATGGTATGATTAACAAGGTTCTGCCAAGAATATGAGGAGCAGTCCATTTCACAAATAAATTTTATGTTACATGGATAAAATGAATAATTGTCATACAATACTTTTTCTGAGACATGTTGAATTGATTAACATTATAACTGAGGAAAAACTGATCTTGACAGTGTTGCATAGGGATAGCTTTTCTCTAATGAGACCTTGGTCAATCTGAAAATTTTAGTAACTGGTGTACCTTACATCAACCTACCAAAATAAAGTACAAAATGAAACCAGCAGATCCTGAAATTTCAATATCATCATCAGGTTACTTCCAAGTATCAGAAATTAGGACATGCAGTTTAACATGATAGCCCCATTCGGGACACTGCACCAGCATACTTTCACAGTTTTGAGGCACATTAAAGCAAATAGAGTAAAGTTTCATTGCAGAGTACAAATTTTGTTTCCTAATTTCATGTACTTATTATTCTGAGACAGATTACCTTCACAGTGATGAATAACTCTTTTCCACAATCTGTTGTTTCTAAGACAGGCCAGATTGCCTACTATCAGCAAGTGTCTTTTCCCTCTGGTAAGTGCAACATTCATTCGTTTCTCCGAGTCTATGAACCCAACTTGACGAGTCCTCACACAAGACAATATAATAATCTCCTTCTCTGCTCCTTGGAAAGCATCAACTGTTGAAATGTGTACAGCTTTGATCTCAGCAGGGTCACATTTTGCAGTGTAGTCAAGCATTCCACGTAACTGTGAGCATTTAGGAAAAAATGGATTATTCGCTGGCACTTCTTTCATCGGTAAAATGGTCCACAAATTCTTCCAGAAACAATTCATTGAATGAAACCAAAACTTTTAAGCAAGTAGAAACAAAACACTATTGTAAACAAATAAAGTTGAGGAACAATAAATCCCTTTTCCGAGGGTTGAATTAGAACACTTCATCAGTGTTGCCCATAATTGTTTGTCCCCCATTAAATTTAAAGCTACAGACACAAGAAAAACATTAATTTCCTGGATACCACAATATTTATCTTGGTACAAGACAACATGCAAAAATTGTTAACATATGTTTTTTTTTCCTAAATTACTAACAGACACTTCTACATACAGAAACTAATCACCCTAAAGACAGCTTCACAGACTGGTGAAGTCATATCTCATCCGTGTCAATCACACATGCACAGATCTGGAATATCTGAAGCAGGCACTTACAATTCTATTTACTATATGTCCAATTCAAAGCTCAGATTCAGAGTTAACAATTGAGAATGCTTATTACAGTAGGATCCACCGCATTTTTCCAAGTTTAGTAGTTCCTGAGTCTGCATGGTTCTAATTTAGACTTTCCACATTCATTTTCAAAAAATGTATTTCCTCAGTGGTTTTAAGCTTTCGTGGTTCCTGGTTAGCTGAGTATTCCTTTGTTGACACATTTAAAACTGCACATTCTCTTTTGTTACCTCCCTCTTAACTCACAGCCCTCCTGCAGCTTGCTTCTCCTCATTATATTTCTTGCTACCTTCTCTCCACCTTGATACCTCTTACACCTTCCTTCTCTCCCAGCACCTCATGCTGCTTCCTCTCCCAATCCCCAAATTTCCCCTACAGCATCCTGCCCTATATGCCTCCCTAAATGCCCTCCTTCCTCTGGCTCAAACCCATCTGAAACCTCTTCCTGCCACCCCCTGCCTTTGTCTGGTTGATGGCCCCACATTGGACCCAGCAAATGGAATTGCTGGATGCAGTAAAAAGCCCTGCATTCCAGCCAGTAGTGGCTGTTGACCTGTCTCTGCTCCTGGAATTTGTGGTGATAGCTATAAGAATGATATATGTGCATCCTATTCAGCCAATTCAGTTTGTTCTGTTCCCAACCTCAGAATCCATCAAATCTAACTTCTAGAATGCGCTTTTAAATACTGGTATTGAAATTAATGCGTGTGTGCAATCATCACACTTGTAAATTGGTCAGGGAACTGGAAATAACATGGTAATGTTCTAGTCAGTGAAGGCCACTGAGGGATACACTGTACTTACTTCTGAGTTTCCTATGTACTACTGAATCCCACTGTAATCACCCTGCCCACTGTGATGGGAACTTAAAATCCAACCCCTTATTTCTGAGCAATCTTTTTGAAGTACATATGATACCGAGAAGGCAAGACAGGGCAAATATTGAGAGATACTTTGAAAATGAAGAATCTGCAGCGAGGGGGCACAGTTTAAAAATATAGGGTTAAAAATCACACAGCACCAGGTTATAGTCCAGCAGGTTGAATTGGAAGCACACTAGCTTTCGGAGCGACACTCCTTCATCAGGTTATCAGCTGAGGAAGGAGCGTCGCTCCGAAAGCTAGTGTGCTTCCAATTAAACCTGTTGGACTATAACTTGGTGCTGTGTGATTTTTAACTTTGTGCACCCCAGTCCAACACCAGCATCTCCAAATCATAAAAATATAGGGTCTTCCAATTAAGACAAACATCAGGAGGAATTCCTTCTCTTAGAAAATCATAAATGTTATGAATTCTTTATCTCAGAGAGCAGTGGAACCTAAGTCATTCAACATATTCAAGATTGCGTTAGATAACGGGGTCAGCGGTTAAGACAGATGGCAGCAGAGTAGAGGATCAGCCATGATCTAATTGAATGCCAGGCTTGATGGGACTTTTTATGACATTGTATTTATGACTCTTATAAGACTTCTGGTATTCATTATAGATGGGTTAATAAATTTTTAATTCCTGCTATAAAAACCACAACCAAAAGAAAATATATCTCTTCCTTGAATTTAAGAATGCAATGCTGCAGAAGATTCACTCGTACAAAAAGTATTGCCAAATAAAGACAAATTTTGTCAAACCTTTTCATCTTGTGTTCATCAGATAATTTTGCAAGAAGGCCAATTCAAGGGGAAAGCTAACATTCATGCTGCATAAGAGGGGAGTCCTGATCAGTTGGAAACTGGTCTTTGCTTAGTGGAGCTATTGTTATGGAGAATGTATGCATTAGTGCTGATGACAGTGAACTGCCAAACTTTGTTAATGCAGATGTGCAAGTGTGCCACACTACTAGCCCAACTGATTATTATAAATTGGCTTTCAGCATAATTCTTCACACACTCGGGATTATCATGCAAATGTTGTCTAATTATAGAATCCCATTCAATATTTAACACTGTGTTGCATGTATGGGTTGGTTGAATATGGTCAGTACCTTGCTTATTGTAAATAACTGAAGGGATATGCTGTACGATATGCCCTATAAGTCCTCCTATATACTCAGCATCACATTTGGAAGAGTAAGGTATCTCAAAGGTTTGAACAAGAAGTGATATTAGTAGTTTAATGCTGCTAATACGAAGTAGCATATCATTTCTTTGTATTGGAAGCTACTTACGTTAGTATGCAGGACTCTGTTCTTTGCAGATAGAAAGAACATACAAGTCGTTCTGCTATAATGCGTGTTTCATTAATGTGAATTTGCTATAACATGGTTGATGAATTGGGGACACTTTCTAAAGTACGAACTTTTAATGCACATATTGATTATAATACAATTCCGGCCCCATTAGTTTAAATTGTGCTGCTATTACACAATCTTCTTATAACATGGAATTGCATGAGAATGGAACTACCGCTTTATAGCAGAACCAACTGTATACACACACTGCATTTGTTTCAATTCAATAAAATAGGTGACAGCCATTCTCTGGTTCGTTTCTCTGGGTAATGCCTCGACTAATCAGAGCCAATCTGCTGTGTTCAAAACTTCAACAACCCCTGGCAGTTAACTATGAATCAGTATTAAAAAATGCATTCTCCAGGGTAATATCTTTACCAATCAGAGTCCACTTGCAACCAGTCTGTACTCTTCACCCATGGAATAGAAGTGTTGTTTTTCACCCTGAGTTGGTATTCTTGAAAAATGTTCTGACAATGCAAGATGATGAGCTTTGATAAAAATGGGTCCTTTTCAGCAATGCTCAAGTTCTGCACTACCAAACATCTATTGGTATAAACATAAATAGAATACAATTTGTAAAACAATTCTAAAATGTGAATAAAAATATCGTAATTACCTTGTGCATCTGAGATTTGTATAATGTTATCACTCCAATCATAGATCCTTTAATTCCACAGGCTATCAGAGACTGGATAAGTTTGACAGAGAATGTTGCTTCTTCCAGATTATGGCAGCTGCCATCCATGTCCATCTAGACAGATCAGAATACAAATTATAACAAAACAAAATCATGCAACATTTATATTTTATAAATTTAATGAGATACTTAGGGCTTATGTTTTTTTTATTTGGTTAGATCATGAACTATGGCTGGTATGTTACATTGATTTTATTCAGTATCGATTACTCATTCCTGGCAAGTAACTAATCATCTACATATGGATTAACATGACAGCATCCAACTTGAGGCAAAATTGCTAACACAGTCCTTTCATCACTGCATTCATCAGATGAACTATATCCATCTTGCACTGCAGAGAAAGCTTTATTTTAAACTTTTTTGGTGGCGTTTAATTTAGCGAGGTGCTGCATTTTGGGAAAGCAAATCTTAGTAGGGCTTATACACTTAATGGTAAAGTCCTAGGGAGTGTTGCTGAGCAAAGAGACCTTGGAGTGCAGGTTCATAGCTCCTTGAAAGTGGAGTCGCAGGTGGATAGGATAGTGAAGAAGGCATTTGGTATGCTTTCCTTTATTTGTCAGAGTATTGAGTACAGGAGTTGGGAGGTCATGTTGCTGCTGTACAGGACATTGATTAGGCCGCTTTTGGAATATTGCATGTAATTCTGGTCTCCTTCCTATCGAAAAGATGTTGCGGAACTTGAAAGGGTTCAGAAAAGATTTACAAGCATGTTGCCAGGGTTGGAGGATTTGAACTACAGGGAGAGGTTGAATGGGCTGGGGCTGTTTTCCCTGGAGTGTCGGAGGCTGAGGGGTGATCTAAAAGAAGCTTATAAAATCATGAGGGGCATGGATAGGATATATAGACAAAGTCTTTTCCCTGGGGTCGGGGAGTCCAGAACTAGAAGGCATAGGTTTAGGGTGGGAGGGGAAAGATATAAAAGAGACCTAAGGGGTAACTCTTTCACGCAGAGGGCAGTATGTGTATGGAATAAGCTGCCAGAGGAAATGGTGGAGACTGTACAATTGCAACATTTAAAAGGCATCTGGTTGGGTATATGAATAGGAAGGATTTGGAGGGATATGGGGTTGGTGCTGGCAGGTGGGACTAGATTAGGTTATGGTATCTGGTCGGCATGGACAAGCTGGACTGAAGGGTCTGGTTCCGTGCTGTACATCTCTATGACTGTGACTCTATGACAAAAGTTTCGAACAAACAGAATGTAATTGCAAGCCCAGAAATTGATGAAGCATTGAGTAATCTTAATTTGAGAAAGGGGAAGTTTAATGTGAAAGGGAGGGTCAGAGGAAGAAATCAGGGGCCTAGTATTGTATAGGCCTGGGCAGTTGGCTGGCCCTGCCCTGTTTTGAGCACAATGGCTTCACCCCTGGCCAAGCACAGGAGCACCCTAGAGTCCCAGGATCCTGTTAATGGGCCATAATGTACCCCCTGTCCTGAGCCTTGGTGGAAGATTCATGGTTGCAAAAGATGGAGGAACTTTTAGGACTTATCCTCAGTCATTCAGTTTGCACCTCTTTGCTACTTTATGACTCAGCTTGCTTGTTCATCCTGGAGCAATGAATTTTAACAGTATCTCATACCTTCAAAGCCTTACATCAAAGCAGTTGCACACACCGTTGATTTTTCTACCTAACACTGCATTGCAATTCAAGTTTAGTGAGGTTGCATGTAGGATATAACAGGGTCTTCATCTTTCTGAAAATAATTCATACTGACCTGAACCAAAGATTATACCAAAGACCAATGATCTACTCATTTACTCAAAAGTTATAATTTTAGCAAATAATGTTATTTCCAACAGAAAAAAAAAATAAACAATACACGGTGATAAATACTTTTAGTCAGTCTGTACTGACAGACACTGTAAAGAAAAAAAAGTAAGCAACCTAACAACTCCATGCCAGAATGGAAGCAGCAGTGGGTAAAGATTATAAATCATATTTTCTGCAGTAAACAATTACTTTTAACAATATTTGGCAAAAGCCACAGATGTGATGCTGGGGATATCTGGAAGCAAAGTTCACACATTAACTTGTCACTGTAGCAGCCAGCAGCAGAACTACCACAGTGCCCACTGGTGGTGACAATGTCCATTGTTTAACTGGGAAATATCAACTCTTACTTGTATTGCAGACATCAATTCAGAAAAAATATCTTCAGCTTGTGTAATACCATTAAAGTTGCTGCTTCTTCTTATGGAATATTTACCTGGTCATGTCCTTTAACATTATAAAAGCAAAGAGTAGGCAACCAGTCCAACAGAGGGTTTAAATTTGAAGCAGAAAGTCCATCTTTAAGATTCCCATTGTAGAAGAGTTCATTTGTTATAGTGCTTATAACAGGGTGGCATCTGTACTGAGTCCTTAGCATAATGGGATTATGGCCCTGACGGACAAGGAGAGAAAAAAAATCACAAGGATTATCAATTCGAACAAAATTATTCACATGGATGGTTCATAGTTGCTTTCAAACAAAAGTTTAAAAAAATCTGTCTGACCAATACTGAGAGTAATGCTATTTCTTTCTAGATGTTGAAACCGTAACAAAGAGATTTTGCTTTTAAATGAGATAGGAAGAAGTACTTACCAAATAAAGTAAGGAAAAGCATGGACATCATTAGCCCTGAAACTGGCCACTTTCTAAACAAGAGTTCAAATATTCTTTTTGTGCTTAATGTGTACTTGGCACAACGAGCACATACTACTAATACAATGTTGGTTGCAGCTGGTGTTGCTAACAGATTCCACAGCTGAGACGGTTGGCACAGATGGCTGACTGAATCGATAAAACTATGAATCTGAATGGAAGTGAGTTTATACTGCATAATTGGTATTGCAGAAACACTTGGGACAGATAGTACAGATGGACAAATATATGACTCATAACTGGTAAAAGTGAGTTAAATTATTTAATATTTTAAGTGCATGAGTATACTACATCTTGTAAGATGGTTTACTAATTAATCATAAGGTCAAATTTGATTCAGTGGACAATGGTTTTACAGAATAAATTTATCAGTTCATGCAGTTTTGTGACCTAGTATACTAGAAAATCCAGGGTATGTATTGCACAAGTCAGAAAACAAAACCTTCACAGGTATGAATGATATACCAAGGTTACAGTGTTAAGATGCAGAACTACATCTTGCACAGCCTTTATTCATATTATATCCAGGGGCTCTTTGTAAATGTTAGTTTGCACAACAATTACTTGCAAGGCTTTAATTATTTGAATGATCAAATGTGACACTGATCTAAATTCATTTATCTATAATACTCAATCAATATTAATAATAACAAATAAAAACCGAAAGAACTGCCAATGCTGTGAATGAGAAACAAGTAAATAAATGATATAGTGATCAATATGAAACAGTACTCTTTGCTACCTTGCCAGTAGCATTTTGTTCAGTGTGGGGAAATTACAGATGCACAGTTCTGAGCTGCTGAAGGATGATCTTATTGCACAGATTTCACATGGATACAATGATAATTGAAACAACCACACTACTATGCAAAAACCAAAGGTCTGTAGATGCCAAAAATCTGAAATAAAAAGAGAGGTGCTGGAAATGGAAAGCATATTAAATCAGCATATATGGTGAGAACAGAAAAAAATAGGTGCAAGCCATTCTCATATGTTAAAATCTGACATTTCTGTTCTCTTCATACCTGCTGACTGTCTCACTATGCTAGATTAGATTAGATTCCCTCGTGTGGAAACAGGCCCTTCGGCCCAACAAGTCCACACTGGCCCTCCAAAGAATAACCCATCCAGACCCATTTTCCTCTGACTAATGCACCTAACACTATGGGCAATTTAGCATGGCCAATCCACCTGACCTGCACATCTTTGGACTGTGGAAGGAAACCGGAGCACCCGGAGGAAACCCACACAGACACGGGGAGAATGTGCAAACTCCACACAGACAGTCGCCAGAGGCTGGAATCAAACCTGGGACCCTGGTGCTGCGAGGCATCAGTGCTAACCACTGAGCCTCTGTGCTGCCCCTCTCAGCATTTTTTGTGCTTGCTTTCAGACCCACAATGATAGATGCCTAATCCAGTGTTCTGACAAAGGAAGCTAGAATTGGCAAAGATATATGGAAATTAATCATCTTCACTTTTTTTGATATCCTCCATTTTGAAGCAGGTTCATTAAGGTTTAAAAGATTATGATTACTGTAAAATATGCATTGCTTCCCCTTTAACTTGTGGAGAGCCATCGTTCACAGCTATTCCCTTTAAATATGTCATTAAGATAATTGCTGTACCATCAGGCACATTCTGTCAAAGAGAGTTTGTTCCAGGCCAGCTTCATGAGCACTTTCGGAGCCTTGAATTGTAGGTGGCAATTGCTTGGGGTCGCCAATAAGGATCAACTTTTCACATCCAAACCTGAAATGAAAAATCCAGTTTTGATCTTTCAGAGTTACATCGTTAATATAATTCTTCTTTCCCTGTCTAACATAGCCATAAGCCTACTTATTGTTATCTGAGATCAGCCAACTGATCACAGACCAGGTTAAAGTCTGTGGCTTCTTAAATTTTATACATTGTAATTGATGTGCAGTGGGATACTTCTTCTGGCTACTTTTAAGAACTGTTAATGGATCACGTCAGGTAAATCCAAACTTCCGATACAAATGATATTTTCCTAAAGGTTCCTCAGTTTGGATTCTCAGAAACAGGAACATCTGTGGATTACTAAGCTACAAAGTACATGTATCCTGCAAAGTGTGTAGCGTCTTTTTAGTTATAAGAGACAGTGTGTCAATCTATGAATTTACATGTGTGTTGGAGAGACAAGCACCACAATGGATTTGTGAAGCGTGGAATGGCTATTTAAACACAAATCGATGAGCAATACCTTGCAATAGGAAGGAGAGAAACTGGTTCTGTGATCTGACTGCACTCATCCAATAAAACCAATGGAAAGCTGAGGTTGTTCATACACTGGAAAGGACATGCAGCACAAGTAGCTCCTACCACTCGCACCTACACAAAGGCAGAAACCAAAAAAAAGTAAATAAGGAGAAAGAGTCACAGAATTGTGTGTGTAGACGTTTTGCATAATGAACAGTTCAAAGAAGTAAAACAGTCCCCAGCACTTATACTGTCCCCCCCATCTCAGACAGCCACCTGTCAGAAGCAAAATAGTAAACATCTCCCATTACCACAAACTCAATCATAGAGACGAATGAAAGCCCAAGTAATAGTTTGGGGTTACTTCTGTTTGGTCCTGGCTAATCTTTCGATGTATTTCAACTGCCCCCTTATTAAGTGCTGATTTCTGAAAGACATTCACAAATGCAACACTGGCAGTTCAATTTCTGAAGACATACTTTAAAACAGATGCTTTTAATGTTAAAAGGGCAAATGGAAACATAGCACACTGGCTTTCTGAGGGGTTGGTGTGTAACAATACCGGTTGGCCCAGCAACAAGCTACAAAGATAGATTGTTCATCAACCCTATCATTTTTGGTTTTCAATCCAAATTTCCAGCATATGTAGTATTTTGACTTCTGGCGCTGGTTTGATATCTTATCTGGACCAGGTTAGCTGATCTCAGAGACAGCAGCAAGCGAACTGCCCATTTGCCTCCCCCCCTGCCCCCCCCCCCCGGAGGAAAAACAGCAAGGACTGTTGCTTCTATCATTGTCCCATTTTCCATGCTGGAAAATAATGGATGGTGTAGAGTTAGCGCAGGTTTGAACTCAATTGGTAAAAGGCCTTGATAAGACATACTGGCTGCAAATTTGGCCGCAAGACATGTCATTTTATCAATAAAACCAATGGTGTTGCACATATTTCTGTTCTTAGTAGCCAGGTTTTGCAGGGCAATTGGCAGTGGGAGGGGTGGATGATATCCAGGGATGGGGGTGCCCTGATGTGTGCAGAATTAAGTGGCCTCCGTTTCTTCCCTCCCTGTTTTTTCACTCAGGGTATTTGAATGGCCTTCCCACTCCTCCCCACCTGCACATAGCAGACAGATTGTGGTATAAGCAGCACATTATTCAGGTCAATAAGCTTGCCAACAAATCCAGTTGACCTTGAATTATTTATTTACATGTGATGGGCAGGTTGTCAGTTTTGGTGCCCACCCTCCAAGAGGTGAGCTTGTGAGTGGGTGAGAAATTGCTGAGGTAGCCACTCAGTTAATTTAAGTGCTGCCTTTTGAAACACGCCCAATGGCCCAATCTCTTAAACGTGCACAAATTAACACACATGCAGCACCAGGAAGAAACACCCCACTCCACCTACCATGTCATATTAAAACAAAAAGAGCAGAAATGTTCTCCAGTGTCTTGTCAACATTTATCCCTCATTCAGCAGCACTGAAACACATATCAAACTATTTATCGCATTACTGTTTGCAGGACCTTGCTCTGCGATTAATGGCCATGTTGCTCAATGTTCCAAAACTCGCTAATTCCAGCAAAAGTACTTTATTTGACTATGAGGCACTACGGGGCATTCTGAGTTCGTGAGAGGTGCAACATAAATGCAACATCTTTGTTTCATCAAATGCAAAATAAAAATTCAAATCACATAAGCGATCTTGGAGTAACAACATTTCATTGAATATACTGCTTACACATTCACTATATAATCTCCGTTGAAGTGGGATGAATATGTGTCAAATTGGAAGTTCCTTTATGAACAAATTCAGTGTTTTGCAAAAATATCCTCGCATAGTGCATCAGCAAAAATAATCTATAAAGCCAAGTTAGAGGAAGTTTAAGTTCATGCGCATTTAGCAACAAACACATTTTGCCACATTTACAAATCCCTGTATTGCTAAAGGATTTTACTTCAAAAAATGTCACATGCTAAAACATAACTCTCACCTCCATTAGCACAGCTCTGTTCCTGCCCAATTTGTGTTGCTCAATACTCTTTCTCACATGCATCTTTTCTACAGGAGTTAGGTCTTCTTTCATGAGTGCTTGCAGCTCTCGTAGCTCTTCATTGTCACTACCTGCATGTAAACTAATAAAACATAAACAGAATAATTCCATAAAACTAAATCTATAATAACAAAGATTTTCCAATATTGATCTCACTGAACAGAGATGAGTCAGTTCATACAGGGAGTGATTTTTCTTTTATTCATTCACAGGATGTGGGTATGTCTGGCGTAGCATGTATTTATTGCCCATCTCTAATTGCCTAGAGTACACCTCATTGCTGTGGTTCTGGAGTCACATGTAGGCCAGACCAGGTAAGGAAATCATCCCTAAAATACATTAGTGAATAAGATGGGTTTTTATAACAGTCATGGTCAGCATTAGATTCTTAATTCTAATTTTTTTTAAAAATTCAATTTAAAATTCCAACATATCCTATGGCAATATTCAAACTCAAGTCCCCAGAACATTACCTGGGTCTCTAGATTAGTAATCTAGTGATAATATCACTAGGCCATCACCTTGCCTTAAAAAGGAAAATTGAAAACACACTCATCCCCAACTCTCAATACTATGGCTGACTGGGCACCTACTGACAAGAGCACGGGTGTAATCGTCAATAACTCTCAACAACATAAAGTGCATTCTAGAAGGTGGAAAAGCGAACTAAATGATTGTTTAAAAAAAAAGTATGCAATCTTCTAAAAGTTTTTAAGATCAGTTACTAAGTACTTCTCTGATGAGACACTGTGCTAAGATCTCTGTTGGCTTCGGCAATAATAAGTATTACTAGTAGAAATGGCCTTAATTGATCTCTGGCAGCATGACAGATCCAGGGTTGGGGGAGTAGGGAGAGGATGTTTGAGAGTCAGAAGAATGGATTCATGATATCTGGGTGAGCTGATAATATCAGCATGGAATGTGCATCCTGAAATGTTCTCGAGAAGGCGTCAGGTGCAGTCTCTATGTTAAGGTTATTTTCATAATGCTATCAGGGGGGCTATCTCAGGTTTTTGACTCAGTTAAAATCATAGAATGGCATTATACACCACAATAGTGTGAAAGCTGTGGTGTTTCCATGCGCTGATTACCCTTTATCCTTCCTTCATGACATTGTGGGTTTGGAAGGTGCTGTCAAAATAAACCTTTGCAAATGCTGCAATCCACCTTACAGATGATACACATTGCATTATTATATGCCAGTGGTGGAGGCAGGGAATGTTTATAGTGATGGACTAAGTGTTTTGCTTTTTCCTGAAGGATGTTGTTGGAATATTGACAAATGGAGAATATTCCATCACAGTCCTGACTAATGTTTTATACACAGTGGATACATATACACCTGACAGGATATTGATCATTGGTGTCTGTCCCTAAATTTGCGAATACTATCTACTCAGGGTTTAAGTTTCTCCTTTGGTTTTCCATGTGACTGGACAGGCTGATTCTCAAACAAAATATCTTTGACACACAGGGTACAATGTTCTCAGAGGCAGTAGGATCCAGAGATTTGGATTTGTTTCCATTTCTTTCCTCTCTGTACTGGAAACAAAAATGCTGGAAATCATAGTCAATCAGGCAGTTCTGTGGAGAGAGAGCAAGCTAGCATTTCGAGTCTGGATGACTCTGCATCAGAGCTCTTCCCTCTCTGACAGTGCTTTGGTTTAATCTTATGTTGTGACTCAAAATGTGAATCAGCTTCATGCATAATTGTTCATCTTTTTGAACAAATAGCAGCAAGCTCCTCCTAGACACTAAGGTCAATGCTGCTGTACTTCAAAGAGAGCTTCAGAGTTTCTTCGTCCTCCCCAGGAATGCTGGCCATTTAAGAGTTAAGAAACCAGGCTATTGGGGGAGTTTAAAGGCCAGCTCGTTAAAAGTGAAGAACCACAATCTGGTGAAGCTTTAATGAAATTTTGTGACCCAGTCTCACTAAAATCTAGGAAAACTGCTGAGAATCCATGGTATGTGTTTGACTGAATTTGTTACTTGATGCAGTAGGGTGTTCGATCATCGTTTGTGTTGATTATATTTGCCACAGGTTAAGTTTGGGATGTTAGAGTATATGCATTGTCTTTCTTTGCACTGTCTGTACCCTTTTTTTTTGTCAATAATTATTGCTGACTTGTTTGAGCAAATTTTATTTGCAATAACTTATTATTCTTTTTTGACAAGAGAAACCTAGCTGAATTGCTCTAAGACTAATCCAAATACAATCTAAAACTGAACTAATTACCCATAATAACACCTGCTTCAGTTTAAAATGTGTTATGACCAGTGGAGGAGTGGTCATAACACATTTTGCTTGAAAATTGAGGCATCCCTCCGACTTCAATAAAAATGATACATTCAATCAGATCACTAACAGGAGTTCAAAGCCACTGGCAGTCAGAACAGTCAAATATCAGCCTGCCGTCATTGTAATGTATTCCCAATCTACAACACAAACATTCTATACTAGGGCTTCATTCAGTTCGAGAAGAAATGTAGAAATTGTGTTTACCTATATGGTAAAATTGGTTTGGCAATCTTCCGAATGCTTCCAACTCTGATAAATCTATCAAATCCGAGCTCGAGAAGCCTAATTAAAAGATATAAACGACATCAATTTACTTCATAACATAAAATGAATTGTTTACTGTATTGAGTGAGAAATAAAGCCACTTTTGTACCATTTCTGCAAATTCCTTTAACTGGATTAGTGCACCACCTTAAAGCAGTGTGCAAAATTCTATACCTACAATAATTTTCAGTACACTGCACAAATTTTATGGACTAAAAACAAAGTTTTATCTCTGAATGCACACAATTTGAGATTCATACATGTGCTTCCTACCAGCAGGTAGGTTTTCCTTCATTTTTGTTCAGAAAGATCACCAAACATAAAGAGATCAACTCTCAAGCATAATCACCCTAAAACAATTATCAAATACATTTTCATTTTTGTAAAATGAAACTTTAAACAGTGATATAAGGATTAACTGAAGATAAAATGAGTTGGCCCTCTGACAATAATGTGTTGAACATACAATCTGTGTACTTTAAGGACAGTAATGCTCCACCTGAAGGGCATAGGATTCTTTTGATATCATATTATTATGGTGCCAAAGCAGGCCATTTGGCCCCTCATGTCTTCATCAGCTCTTTGAATGAGCATTGTGGCTCAGTGCCATCCTCTTGCCTTTTCCCATTAATCCTGAATATTTTGTCCAATTAAATAATCACTGACGTTTTTGAATGCCAACGGCGAGAGCAGGAGCAGTCAGTCCATGGCATCCAGCAGCAAGAGCAAGACCATGCAGCCGACAGCAAAAGTAGGAGAAGGCAGCCCGAGGCAGTGAGAGCGGTATCAGGAACAGGCAGCCCCCAGCAGTGGCGAGGCCAAGCCCTTGTGAGGTGTGCGAGCCCAGCATATGAACTATGTTGTGAACTGTAAACTGTGTTTCTTTGTTTTTCTGCCTTTTAGTAAGAAGGACTGTAATGTTTAACATTTTAACTTAGTTTTCTTTGTTTTTCTACTTTGTACTAAGATTCTGTACGCAACATCCTTTGTACCTCAGATGGCACCTTAAGTTGTGACTTGTACACCTTTCACAGTACTTGTGTGAGTATGTATGACAATGAGAGTTGAGAGTGTGTTGCTGGAAAAGCACAGCATGTCAGGCAGCATCCAAGGAGCAGGAGAATTGATGTTTCAGACATAAGCCCATTCCTGATGAATGGCTTATGCCCAAAACGTCAATTCTCCTGCTCCTTGGATGCTGCTTGACCAGCAACACACTCTTGACTCTGATCTCCAGCATCTGCAGTCCTCACTTACTTCCTGTATGACAATAAATCTATTTTTATTCAACTGAACTTGCCACTTACTTCCTGTGTGACAATAAACCTATTTTTATTCAATTGAACCTGCTTCCACTTCACTTCTAGACAGTGAGTTAATTGCTGAAGAATTTCTCTTGACTTCGTCCTATAATCACTTGAATCCACAATATTGAGCCAATTAGGAATACTGTTGGGCCTCTGTCCCATTGAGTCAGGAACCAGTGCACACTAATTTATTAGACGGAGACAGTGGTGAAGCAAAAATTTTACTGGATGAGCAATCCAGAGGTCCAGGCTAATGCCTTGGGGCATGGATTTAAATTCCACCAAACAACCAGTGGAATTTAAATTCAGTTAATAAACCTGGAACTGATAGTTCGTGTCAGTAACGGTGACCATGAAATTACCATCTATTATAGTAAAACAACACTGCTTCACTAATGACCTTTGGGGAAGGAAATCTGCCATTCTTATCTGCTCTGGCCTATGCATGACTTGACTGATAGTACTCTGGTTGACTCTTAACCTCTCCCTAAAATGGCCTAGCAAGTGACATAGTTCAACTGCAATTGGGAATGGGTTATAAATGTTGGTCAATGATGCAAACACCCCACGAAAGAGTGAAGAAGGTCTGAATGACTTAATGAGAGAATTGCATTCAAGAGTCTTTTTAATCTAAACCTATCTCTTCACCGACAAAATTTGAATGCTTAACATTTATTATTAAACTTAAATACTTAATGTTATGTTTTCAAAATTTTTTAAAATTAAAATAATTATTTAAAAAAATCTTTATTGAAAAAATTTTTCTTTACAAAATTATAAATTTACAAAAATATGAAAATATAACATTATAACAAAAACAACAATAAACAATAAACCAACTACCATACTACACTACAAAAGAATTCTCAACTACACTCATTATGCATCAATAAATAAATTAGTAAATAAATAACGCCGCTCAGCTTAACAAGACCTCAGCTCTCAAACTTCAAGAGCATCAGTTATTAAACCCACGTTTGCTTAAAATTCTTCCTCTAAGGGCACTAGACTTACTAAACCAAACCATCATGGCTAGACAAAAGCCCTAATTAAAATGGCGGACAGATCTGCTTCCAAATAATTCAAAAAGGGCTGCCTTGTCTTATAAAAGTTGTCCGTTTTCTGGTGCACCATGTTTGTAAGAAGGTCCAAAGGAATGTGTTCCATAATTAACTTATGCTACCCTGACAGACCTGGGGGATTCTCAGATGCGTAACACATCAGAATGTTCTGCCTCGCACAAAAAGTGAGGATGCTAAAAAGCTTTTTCCCCACGTACAACGAAGGGAGATAATTTCGGCAAACCCAGGAGAAACCCACTTTGACTTCGGTCCCCAAGACCCTCTCTAGTATTCTTGCCACAGCGCTCCAGTACATACAGAGCCTGTGGCAGGACCACAAACAATGAGTGGGGGTGCCTGTAATTATTTTGCATTTGGGGCACATTGAAGACACATCCTGCTTAAATTCTGCAAGACGATCAAGGGCCAGATGAGTCCTCATTTACTCATTAAAGGTCCTGTTACATATCAAAATCTTCCTCACTGTCCTCCCAAGTTTCCAGAGTAATCTCTGCCCCTACATCTCTCTCCCAGACCTCCTGTAATCGCTTGATGTCACCCGAGGAACCTCCTCCCAACAAATGATAAAGAGTACTCACTTTAAGATTGCTCTTAGCCTGAAGCACCCTCTTTTCCAAATCAGATCTATAACACTCAGTCAGAAGTCTCTTTTCAGATAAAACCTCTGATGTGAAAAAAATGGAAGAGGTCCCTACTCGATAATCCATACTTACGAGTTATTTGATCAAATGACATTAACGTTTCATCTTCAAACAGGTCACCCAAACAAGGGACTCCCCTATCCGCCCAGGACTTAAACCCGGGATCCATTGTCCCTGGCCGGAAACCTGGCATATGGGAGTATGGAAAGATGTTTTAAACATATTACCCTCCATCTGTCTCATTGCCCTCCACGTTTTGACAGTGTAAATAACTATTGGATTGCGGCAATGTTCCGTAACTATCCTCATTTTGTCCAGAAACAACAGGTTAATAAGAGGACACTTTGCCTGGGAGGCCTCAATGTCCAACCATATCGACGTTGAGTCCTCACAGACCTAATCACTCATAAAAGATAGAAGGGAGCTCAATTGATACCTTCTGGCATCCAGGAGATTCACTCCTCCCAACCCCTGAGGCATTTGAAATTTCATAAACTTGATAAGTGGCTGCTTGTAGCACCAAATAAAAGAATTAAACCAACCATCTAATTTCCGAAATGTTTGGCTTGGAAAAAAGCAAGGGAAGCATCCGGAGAGGGTATAATAAGCAAGGAAAAACATTCATTTTAATAACAACAACTTGACCTAGCCATGATATTGGAAGGGCATCCCATCTTTGAAGGTCTTGTTTAATCTTGTGAAATAAATAAACAAAATTAGCCTTGAATAACTGATCAAAACTAGGGGTAACAGAGAGGCCCAAATAAAGAAAGCCTTTCTCTGTTTACTTAAAGGGGAACCCACCTTCAACTTCTGGTATTCCCCTAAAACCCGCCATAGGCATAGCCTCCAATTTTGAAAAATTGATCTTGTAAGCTGAGAAAAAGCCAAATTAATTAATACATTGTATCAAATAAGGCACCGAAACTGTCCGGTTTGAAAAAATGAGAACACCCAGCCACATATAACGTGATCTAATGCACCTTCGGCTCTACCTTTGGGGCAGCTATGTTAGGGTCCCCACGAATGGCCTCTGCCAGCAGCTCAATCATCAATGTGAAGAGCAAAGGTGACAGGGTACAGCTTTGCCAACTGCCCTTACCAATGTTGAAACTATCAGTCCTTATACCATTACTGAGAACTGCCGCCAGAGGATCACTGTAAAGGATCCTTACTCACCTAGTAAACACTTCACCCAGGCCAACCTGCTCCAGGGTATAAAAAAAGAAATGGCCATTTCACCTAGTCAAATGCCTTCTCCGCTTCCAAGGAAACCACCAACCCTTGCACTGACCATTGCTGGCACACTTGAATCATGTTAAGCAGTCTCCTAACATTATTAGAAGATCTGTGACCCTTTATAAAGTCTGTCTGATCTTCCTAAACAATACAGGGCAACACCATTTCCAACTTCAATGCCAGAGTCTTCGATCAAATTTTAAAATCAGAGTTTAAAAGTGAGATTGGTCTGCAAGAAGCACAGGGTCTTCCCTTTCTTGAGGATAAGAGAGATATTAGCCTCTCTCAAGGATGGTGGGAGGCAATCACGACTCTATGAATTGTTATACATGTCTAGCATTGATCATGACAGTATGTTTACAAATTCTTTATAAAATTCACTGGGCAAGCATCAGGGCCGGATGCCTTACCACTTTAAATTTGCCTCATCACCTCCTGTATCTCTTATGCTGTTGGGGCAGCACAGTGGTTAGCACTACAACCTCACAGCACCAGGGACCCAGGTTCAATTCCAGCCTTGGGTGACTGTCTGTGTGGAGTTTGTACATTCTCCCTGTGTCTGCGTGGCTTTCCTCTGGGTGCTCCGGTATCCTCCCACAGTCCAAAGATGTGCAGGCTAGGTGAATTGACCATGGTAAATTGCCCATAGAGTTAGGTGCATTAGTCAGAGGGAAGTAGGTCTGGGTAGGTTACACTTTGAAGGGTCGGTGTGGATTTATTGGGCCAAAGGGCCTGTTTCCACACTGTAGGGAATCTAATCTTAACGGAGAACTAAGGGGGGATGCCTGTTCAGCAGACACACCAGGATGATCCAAATTCATTAAAAAAAGGTTCCATCTTATCGCATCTGTCCTCACAGCATTCAGACTGGTAAAGTTCAGAGTAAAACCTTTTTAGCATTGCAAGTAAAAGACCCATTCCCTTCCATATTAAAAGCAATAGACTGGAAGGCATTCTTCTTCCTGACCAAATATGCCAAGTATTTACTTGGCCTATCACAATGCTTAAATAACCACTGCTTCGCAAAGGTAAGTTCCTTCCTTGCTGTAGGCGTTGGCATGGAGTTTAAGGTGGATCAGAGAGCTGTGATCCGCTGCAGCTTAGTCACCAATGACCTACTATTATATGCTGCCTCAGCTTCCTTCAGTCGTGCCTTGAGCAGACGCTGCTGCTCTCCCTTCTGTCACTTCTGGCTGGCAGAGTTTGAAATAATTATCCCTCTAGCATAGGCCTTAGCAGGCTACCAAAGAATGGACGTATTACCAGCTGTACCTGAGTTGGAGGCCAAAAAAGCTTCAAATTCCCCAGACTTGCCGTCCTTGAGGATGAAAGGATCTATTCATCAGTACCGTGAGCCCATTGCATCACCCTTAATCTTAATCGTTAAACGTCTCCAAACGGATACCAACCTCAGTTCCACACATAGATCACCCAATTGCTTAGATTGTGAAAAAAGTTTTGGAGGGCCTTTGGGCATGATCAGAGGTGGCAATATTCCCAATCGAACAGAATACCACCAAATCTAAAAAAAAAACTGCGGGAGTTAGGAAATAATCAATCATTGTGTGGCATTTATGAGAATTGGAAAAGTGCGTAAAATCTCTGCCCATAGGCTGTAAACGTCTCCAAATGTATACCAACCCAAGTTCCACACATTAAATCACCCAACTGCTCAGATTGTGAAGAAAGCTTTGGGGGTCTTTGGGCATTCTATCCAGCATAGGATCTATAGGGCAATTAAAGTGCCCCCTATAATAATATGCTGTGGCGCCAAGGCTTAGATAGTGCATCAATCAGAAATTTAAGAGGGTGGGCTGGACGACAGTACACATTCAAAGTACCATATTCCTTGCCCTGTCTAAGGGCCTTAACAACAACAAACCGACCATACTCATCATTAACACAATCTATTAAATTAAATGGAAGACCCTTCCGGACAAGTATTGCCACTCTTCTGCTCCTAGTACTAAAAGACGAGAAAAACACCCTATCAAACCCACCCTGCTGCAACTTCTTTCCTTGTCATTAAGAGGAGTCTCCTGCAACAGGGCAACATCCACCTTCTTTCTAAGGCTCAACAACACCGTTTTTCTTTTAACTGGCAAATGAATCCCTCTGATATTCCAGGTGCACCATTTGAGAATGCTGCTAACCATGAATCACCTTTGACCTACCAAGAGGAAGAATTTGTCATGCAACATGCTGAGCATACTCAAAAGGACACTCATTGAGTCTATTTACAAAAAAACCAAAACAAAATGGACTACAAAACACAAAAGGCACTTAATGGGGGACTCTACCCCTGCCCACAGAGGGCATTTAAATTTCCCACGCACACCTCTATCTCCCCTTCCAGCTCAAACTGCACCCCAAATCCAAGCTATAGAACAAACCAAACAAAGGACATTGTAAACACAAAGGTATAACAAAAACAGTGAGCACTCTACCCACCCCCATAACATATCAATACCACTCCAGCTCGGAGAGAAAAAGAACCCATCAACAACAGCTTCTTTGGGAAAAGAGTGAAAGTAAAAGAAGCAAAAGCAAGACAAAAAAACAGACACTATTGTCCACGTCCATAAGTACATCTACGTTATTTTAAAGTGTCCAAGATGTTTTTGGCTTGCTCCAAGGAATCAAACGACCGCACGGTTTCCTTGTAAGTAATATGAAGCACCATTGGGTATCTCATCGAATACTGAATACCGAGGTCCTTTAGCCTTCTCTTAACCTCATCAAACAAATTCCTCTTATAGATCACTGCCGCTGAAAAGTCCTGGAGAAACATTATCTTAGTTCCCTGATAGGTCAGGGCCTGCAGGTCTCTCCCTAGCCTTCTAGAAGTTTCCATGACTCTCTGCTTGTCCCTGTAGCTTTGAAACCGTATCAGAACCAGTCAGGGGTGTCGACCCTGACTGGATTTGCGCACCGCAACCTGGTGAGCTCTGTCAACCTTCACCCGGTCCGCCTTGGCATTCCAGCCAAGAAATTGTGGCAAACAGTCTTCAAAAAAACTTGCTGGCTGCCCATCTTCTACTCCCTCCAGCAGGCCAACGACCTAGATATTCTTTCTCCTACCTCTATTTTCTAGATCATTGACCTGTTCAGTGCGGGTCCGAACCTGTTTCTCAATGGCCTGGATCCACCCTGCCGAGGACTCAACCTCGGTCTCCGACGCCATGGAACGCCGCTCAACCTCTTCAACTTGCTTCCTGAGCCCTTCCAGTCCCTTTTGCAGCATGGCTGAGATGGGCTCCAGTTGATTACGAGTTCCTTCCCTCATCTCCTGGATCAGCTGTCAGATCACTCCAAGTTCCTCCATTATGTTCTGCTGTGCAGAACAGCTGCTTCACAGCTGCTTTCCCAGTTGCAGTCTCGAGCCTGCCTGATGTTTTCGAGTGTTCCGAGTGTTGAGATTTGGCTGTTTGCTTCCCTTAGTCATTCTCACATGCTCGATAAAGGACTTAAACAGTTGTATTATCATTTAACAATTTTTTTGCCAACAAACTAAGGTAGGGGGTGAAAAGAATATTACTACCCTGGGTTGGGGTGCAGAGCTCAGCAAAGCTAAACGATTCAGATTGCCACCATCTTGAATATCCCAAAGTAATTATCTTAAACATCATTTTCACATAAATACTTTCAAAATAAATAACCTTGTGCTATGAATTACCTGACAGGAGTTCTCTTATCAGTCAAATCTGGCAAAAGGGCTGTACAAATATCTTGTCTAGTTTTCAGAGACTGAAAATGGACTGTGTACAATTACCACTTTTGGCCTTTAGTTCACATTTCCAGAATTTGTAATTTTTCTATTTTTATTTCTCTTACTCTTTCTTGAGTGATAAATTTGGCTGCCTTTATGACCATTGGTGCTATTTATGATGTGTAAATCTTACCTTGTTTTGTGTAACTGGCTGTAAGAAAAGAAGAGATAAAAATGTTTGGCTTTACAGATGAATCCTGGCTACTTCCATTTTAACCTTTTGTTTTTTGAACTCCCTTTCCTGGTTTCTCAATTGCTTTTGATAAACTAGATAACTCTCAACACCACTATAATTAAACTCAATAATCACTTCAATGCGATCAAACATGCCTCTGAAATTTCTCAACTACTACTGCCATCTATATTACTGAACTAACAGCAGAAAAGCAGTGAGAACTGAAATATGTCACTGAGAAATATAGAGAAAAAAAGAACACTGAGAACACTCCAAAAGTAAATGATCCAAGGGAATGCTCCTGGGTAGTACTGGATCATAGAATGTATAACTCAGATGGAGGCCATTCAAACCATTTTGGTAATGCTAAATCTTCACCTAAGGCTTCTTACATTAGGTCCTTTTCCTTGTATTTTCCTCTTGTTATTTCTGATTTGTCCTTTTGAAATGTTTATCTATTTTTGGAAATTATGTTATGCTTGTTACTGCTGGATCGACTAATAATAAAGCAATCTACGTTGCATTGCCCTTGGTGTGATAATAATTCATTTAATGATCCCTTGTTCTCCAAGTGATGGTCTTAAATTTTTGGTTCCTTCCAATTTTACAGTCACCAAATTTTCACTACTGTACACACTTGGGTAATAGTTGATTTTGTATGGAAATCAACAGAAGATCCTTATTCTTCCATGTATCCATGTATAAGTCAATCTGAATTTTAACCAAAAAGATTCCAAATTCTTTTCATTTACCATCCACGTGCGGCCTCTCCCACAGAAAAGTTCTTTCTCGTCTTGTCACACTGCTACCCAACTTGCCCATTTGTCACTTCCCTGTCTAACATTTTCACTCACCTCTTTGCTGCCTGACTTTCACAGGTGAACCAGTAACATCGTTAGTTTCCATAAGACATTCAATACAATACCACAAAAGCAAGATAAGGCCACATGGAATTGAGTATAACATATTCATAGTTTCGTCACAGGAAGATAGGATAGTGAAGAAGGTGTTTGGCATGCTTTCCTTCATTGGTCACGGTATTTAGTACAGGTGTTGGGAGGTCATGTTGCGGCTGTACAGGACATTTGTTAGGCTACGTTTGGAATACTGTGTGCAATTCTGCTCTCCTTCCTATCAGATAGATGTTGTGAAACTTGAAAGGGTTCAGAAAAGATTTACAAGGATGTTGCCAGGTATGGAAGATTTGAGCTGTAGGGAGAGGCTGAATAGGCTGGGGCTGGTTTCCCTGGAGCGTCACAGACTGAGGGGTGACCTTATAGAGGTTTATAAAATCATGAGAGGCATGGATAGAATAAATGGAGATAGTCTTTTCCATGGGTTGTGGGAGTCCTGAATTAGCGGGCAGAAGTTTAGGGTGAGATGGGTGAGATATAAAAGTGATCGAAAGGGCAACCTTTTCACACAGAGGGTTGTACGTGTATGGAATGAGCTGCCATAGGAAGCAGTGGAGGCTGGTACAATTGCAACATTTAAAAGGCATCTGGATGGGTATATGAATAGAAAGGGTTTAAAAGGGATATGGAACAAGTGCTGACAAATGGGACTAGATTAGATTAGGATATATGGTCAGCATGGATGTGTTGGACTAAACATGCTGTACATGTCTATGACTCAATGGCTCTATATTAGCATGGATAGAAGTTATGTTAATGGCTAAGGAGTAATAAGCCATTCTCAGGGTGACAGGCTGTGACTAGTGAAGTGCTGCAAAGATCGGTGCCAGGGCCTTAACAATGTTTACAAATGACTTAGACAAGAAGACAGAGAGCAACATATCTAAGTTTGCTGATGAAACAGAGCTAGGTGGAAAAGGATGTTATCAGGAGGAGCGGACAGGCTGCAGGTTAAGTGAGTGGGTAACAAAATGGCAAATGGAGTATACGTTAGGGAAGTGTGAGGTTATTTGTTTTGATGATAATAGAAAAGCAGAATTTTTTAAAAGAATTTTTAAACTTGTAAGTTTTGATATTGAGAGAGACTTGAATTGACTTACACAAGGAACAAGTTAGTTTACAAGTGTAAGTTGTTTATTTCAAAAGGTTTAACATATTCAAGTTTGAAACAGATGAATATTTGATCTCAGGGAATCAAGGTGCTTTTCATGACTTTGTGCTTAGTAACAAATAAATGCCAATGCATGAGGGTTATAAGGGTTTGATCACAAACAAATACTTGGACTCAATTATTAAGGAGATCAGAGTCGGGAGCAGCATTACAAATTTGGACAACATTTTAATACGCATTTTTGATCTCTTGCTTCATCGTAGCCATGAGAGATTAAATTGAATCGCATAACATATTGCATCATTTCCTCTCTGATAATGTGATCAGAGAACATAGGAGAAAGTAAGGACTGCAGATGCTGGAGATCAGAGCTGAAAATGTGTTGCTGGAAAAGCACAGCAGGTCAGGCAGCATCCAAGGAGCAGAAGAATCGACGTTTCGGGCATGAGCCCTTCTTCCTGAAGAAGGGCTTATGCCCGAAACGCGATTCTCCTGCTCCGCTGTGCTTTTCCAGCAACACATTTTCAGCTCTGATCAGAGAACATAACCATACCAACTTAAAAATATACCTCAACACAGGGGATATCGACACTGTTGAAAACTCATGTTGAGACAGAAGATCTGTGTGACCATACTGAATGGCAGAATCAGACTCAAGGAGTTATATGGCCCCCTAGCAAATAGTTCTTACTTTTGCATTTATAAACTTCCAACAAGGAGGTTGTTTAATTCTAATTGCAACAGATACAGAGGGTGATTTTTCTCCCTTCTTATCTGAGAACTAATATTACTGCCAATTTGGCTGGACTTGCAAACTTACAGACTAGCTTGAGAACTTGAGATCTTCAAGCTCTTCCAAACACAATGCTGACCTTTGTGGCAGGAGGCAGTCAGAAAAGCACTTATGAAAAATCAACTCAAAGAAGGGACACCATGTTTAGTTGTCATGCTG
Organism: Chiloscyllium plagiosum; assembly: GCF_004010195.1. NCBI lineage: Eukaryota > Metazoa > Chordata > Chondrichthyes > Orectolobiformes > Hemiscylliidae > Chiloscyllium > Chiloscyllium plagiosum. The sequence goes on along the minus strand of NC_057710.1, from coordinate 133,995,021 downwards.
AAATTTCACTCACTCAAGCAGTACTCTGTCGACGGCAACATTAGTAGAGGCAGAGATAAGAAGTTTCCACGGGACTTGCCTCGGACCCTCAACTGCATCATTTTCTTCAAAAAGTTGAACAAGAAATAGAATCAAAACAGCCAACAGATAGCTCTTCCCAGCTCCATAGACACCTGAATAGAAGTGTAACAAAATACAACACAGTGGAAATAAAATGTATCCAGCTAAATTTTGGAAAATAAAATCTTAACCAAACCATCTCTGTCAGTTGACTATCATTCCCTCAAATTTTAATTGGTGGTGTAATTTGTCTTTTAAATTACTGTTCTAAAAAAAAATTGTCTTTTAATCTTAATTCAATCTTTCTTTCCAACTTGTTATTTTGCTTTCTGTTGATGATTTCACCGTTCTGGCATTTCCTTTCTCTGCATATCAACAATTTATCAGTCCGACTGGTTAAGGAGACACTTAGTTTCTATCCCCTTTGACTCTGCAGAGGATGCTGCAGCACATCAGTCTCACTCTAACAGTAATTTGTAGCGCAAAGACTCATGCGAATTAAACGTGCAAGGGCAAGTCTAATGAACAGTGCAGCGCTATTCATTTGTCTACTACAGTTTATTCTGATCCAATATAAAATTGTCCAAAAATTAGTTCAAGAAATACAAATGTGCTGGCTGAGCTAGATAATCTTTCGATATGCTTCAAATACCACTGAAAGGCGAATGGAATATAAAAGTTTAGAAGTTGTGATGGAGAAAGACAAAACAAAAAACATGGCAATAACAAAAATCTAAGCAGCAGTTAATTGTTTTTACCATGGATAACGGTGACTGGCAGAATGAGATCTTGGGGGCTCTCGCCCTTGGCCATCATTATAGCTACTTGTCTGAATGCAGCTGCCTGATCTGTATTCAGGTGAAACTTCCGCATCATTTCTGTTGCCAATGCAACTGTCCGTTCTTTGCACAATAATGCAGTCATTACCATGGGCATTTTTAATGCAGGTGAAATAAATCTTCCTTTTCCAGACTTGACTATTGCTTCATCATAACAGGGCCTATAGAGTGAAACAAAACATTAGTTTTTCTTAAAGGATCATATGGCTTTCTAAATAGCGATATGGAAGCTAAACTTGTCATGTCTTAATACCAGTAATGCTGAATTAAAAACACAGAATACAAGTAACCATTATTTAGTTTCAATTTGTTAATCAGGAAAATTGAGAGGCTGTCATGTGTATAGTACATGTGCATAGATCAATGCAATGGAGATAAATGAAAAGATAGAAACTAATCTCTTTGCTCTTTAGTTATTTCTCCCCGCTTCACACCACTGATATTATGTGAAATTCACAGCACAAAATGAGAAAAATATGCTACCAAGATTAGTATACAGTTTTGTTTCCCCACAAAGGGTGGCCCACTTGTCAAAGCCCAGTGCATCACATTCACACAAGAGTGTGGCCTGTGATACTGAAACCAAACAGGAGGGGACAAATTAAAATATTCGATATTCCACCTTGATGAAAGGAAAAACAAGTCAAGGTGTTCAATAAATTTGTGTTTCAGTTTAATAATCAAGTTCTCTTTAACAAAAATGAGATTCTGTTTACTTGCCAGAGAAACTAAAGTAATAAATATTGATGTCCAATACAAAATTCAGGTGTTTGTTCGACCAGAGTTAAATAATTGAATTCTAATTACTTTCTTTATCATCTTGCTTCAATTATAGCCATTTATTTATAATACAAATCTGTTTTGTTTTTTAACAGAAGCCAATACAGATTGCTCTTTATGGAACCACTGAATGGAACGATTTTTTCATGCCTTATATTCAGGCTGAACTTTCAGCTGTTTATGGGGGCAGGACGAAAGGCGAGTGGACCCAGAATTTCCTGCTGCAGATCAGAGTGCTGTTTTCTGGCACAACATTCGGCCCAACGGATCCACACTGACCCTCCAAGGAGCATCCCACCCATACCCAGCTCCCTATCCTATCTCTGTAACCCCATATTTAGCATGGCCAATCCACCTAACCTGCACATCTTTGCACTGTGGGAGAAAACCGGAGCGCACGGTGGAAACCCACAGACACAGAGAGAATGTGCAAACTCCACACAGACAATTGCCTGAGGCTGGAATTGAACCTGGGTCCATTGTGCTGTAAGGCAGCAGTGCTAACCACTGAGTCACAATGCTGCATTATTTACAAGAATGGGATAAGGACAATACAGGTGGCTCAGTTACTAAATAAACCATATAGTGAATAGCTGAGAGATATTGCATAGGCCAGGAAAGTTTCTCATTTGATCTAACAAGTGATTTAATCCAGCGTGTCAGTTGAGGTCATACACTAGCCTCGCTTGACTAGAAAGGGTTAAAAAAAGCAGCTCAAATTCTGGCTTCAGATTACAATCTAGCAGCTCTACTGGTTAAACATATGCATTCTATTTGACACAGAATTGGGTTGAATTTCTGTTTCTAATATTCGGACAAGGTTGATGAAAACCAGGTTGATGAATTCCAGGTACCCACAAATTTATTTCAGAAGATCATGAAAATATATTTGCAAAAATTCTATTTCTATTTGACTAGGTTTTCGGGACCCAAATCCTCTGTTGGGTTAAAATCTCCACTTCTCTCACCCTCACTCAAACTTGAAGAATGGCTATGAGGCTAGGCAATTGTTATAAAAATGTCACAGTTCTTTCGGGTAAGATGGGGGAAAATTGGAGGAAATATACTGAAAACCCACAAAGAATACATATTTCTAAATATGAAAGTAGAATTTTCTGATATCAAAGAAAAAGCTGCAATTAATTTAAATTTGCATATTGCAAACAAATTAGCATTTTCAATTAAAAGCTTTTATAATTATAGTTCCACCTGTCATTAAAGATTTCTAAAAAAAAACTTCTCTGAGTTTTGTGAGTGCACAAGTAATAATGATCAACTTTAAGATATTTCTGTATGGAATACAAAACTGAATTACTTACATTTTGAGCAAGTGTGGCAGTAGAGGAAGAGAGGCTGGGTTGACATGTTCCTGCAGATTTCGTAGACAGTTAAGTTCAGTGCTGGCATTACCAACAAACAAAGCATGAACAATCACTGGAAAAACAGAAGAAATTCCTAGAATTAGTCATCTTTAACTTCAACTACTAGATAATTACAATGATTTCAAAGTGTACGTATGTGCACTGTTTGTACATCATAGCAACTAGACACAAAGTTAATTATAACCCTTTTTCTTGATGGTCTAAAAATCAGGAATCTGATAATGCATCAAAAAACAAAGCTCTTCAACAATGTCCACTGAAACAAGCTTAGAGCAGCCAAAACAAGGTGTGCAACTGATGAGAAAATTATCGTTTAAGCTTTGAGACATGGTGTGGAATCTTGTAGAGGCCAAAGAGATGTGGGTTTTGGCTAGATTTGCCTTGCCAAGCTGCTTCACACCAGTTAGTGCTTTGGCAATTCAGCTCAAGCCAAAGACTATCAGTACTGCTGTACTGACATCCTTTTTAGTGCAGACAGGTTGCAGGTCAAACTTGTCAGTAAGGATCTGACTGGGGTCAAGATTAGAGTATTGCTGGAAAAGCACAGCAGGTCAGGCAGCATCCGAGGAGCAGGAAAATCGATGTTTCGGGCAAAAGCCCTTCATCAGGAATTGGGTCAGGTCATCTTGTTGTACATAATGGAGCATAAAAGTAAGGAGGTTTTACTAAACCTTGACTTGAGTCAGACCGCAGCTAGAATATTGTGATTAGTTTTGGGCCCTTTATCTAAGTAAAGATATACTGGCTTTGGAGGTAGTCCAGAGAAAGTTCACTACGCTGGCCTTGGGTATGGAGGGATTGTTTTATGAGGAAAGGTTAAGTAGGATAAGCCTGTACTCATTGGAGTTTAGAAGGATGAGAGGTGGTCTTATTTAGGCATACAGGATTTCTAGGGGACTTGACAGGTTAGATGCAGAAAGGCTGTTTCCTCTTGTGGTAGAGTCAAGGTCCTGAGGGCATAATCTCATTATTAAAGACTTTACAGACAGAGTTGAGAAGGGAACTAAATTTGTGAGATTTTGATTTTACCATAGAGGGCTGTTGAGGCTTGGTCATTAAATACATTCAAGGTTGAGATAGGCAGATTTTTAATCAGTAAGGGTATCAAGAGTTAGGGGGGAAAGTCAGGAAAGTGGAGTTGAGGGTTATCAGGTCAGCCATATCAGTAAATGGTGGAGCAGACTTGATGGGCTGAATGGCCTACTTCTGCCACACCTTTCGGTCTTTTGAATGCTAGCTCAAATTATAGGTACACAAGTAACTACATGTCTTAAATTTACTGCAACAGAATACAGGTATTAGGTTTCTGATATTTCGGTTAAATCTCTGAGGAAACAGAGACCAAAGTATGCTGACATTTTCCTTTTTATTGTCACTAATTTACTTTCTCTGAGGCTGCATTGTTAATGTATTGACTGCATTAATGTCTCTCTGGAAAAGCAAAGATAAATAATACATCTTCGATCCTGTTCATAACACTGAAACATTTTTGGTTCAAATTATCTGGTGCAATATCCCTTACTCTTGAATAAAATGATTTAATATACTAAAGCATGATCAAAAATGCAGCAAAACTTTGGTATTGTGGGGACTTTTAGACCTAAACTCCACTTAACCAGCAAGTAGTCAATTTTTCAACATGCTGGGGTTGGTTTCAGGTAAATTTCAACCATGACGGAGATCCAAGATGGCGGCGACTCAGTAGGTCTGAGTCTGCAAAGCTCTGCCCAAGACTCAGGCAAAGTGGGGTACTCACCCTCACCTCATCTGCTAAATTGTTTAATATAGTTTTTGCCCCAGCAGCCTTGGCCATTCTGCATCAAACTTTAGCAGTTTGATGCTTTTTAAAATGACCAAAGGCAAAGGCTCTTGCAGTTCGCAGCTGGCAGGGACCACTCCCCTCCCCCCGCAGCAAAAGAGACGTCTGCGATCACTCCGGAGGACTTACCTGCAGAGGCGAGGCTGATCTCGGAGATTGTTAAGCTCCGAAAGAAAATTGATGCATCTATCAAAGAGACCCAGCCCAGGTGGGAGTCGATCTTGGTCATGATGCAGATGCATGACCGAGAGATCGAGAAACTCCGGCAGCATGTCGGGTGGGGGGGGGCAGACCAACGGGCCGCGGCCTCCAAGACCGCTGCCGAGTCATCTATGGGTCAGGTCCAGGCTCTGGAGTGTCGAGTCTGGACCTTAGAGGAACATATCGACCACCTTGAAAATTGAGGTCGTCGGAAAAATATTCGGATGCTGGGCCTTCCCGAATGGGAGAAGGAAGGCCAGCTTGTTGATTTCCTGGAGCAATGGCTCCACAGCTGCTGAAATTGGAGTCGGAGTTGGGCCGCATGCGGATTGAGCAGGCCCCGGGTTGCTGTGCCAGTGCCCCCACCCAGTCCTAGTTCGACTTCAACACTACAGGGAAAAACAAATGCTGCTGGAGGCCTCCAGAATCTTGGGGAAGGATCCCCATGCCATGATATACAAAGGCTCAAAGATATTGTTGTCCCAGGACTTCTCTCCGGCTGTGGTTCGCAAGAGGAAGACATTTGATGAGGCAAATGTCTTGGGTTACGCCACACAACTGTAGGGGGAGATTTTAATTGTATCATCGACCCAAAGACGGACAGGATACCTAGGAGCTCTGAGGGCATATCTTTGAGATCTGAATAGGGTGTTGTGGCTGGTAGATGTGTGGAGGTGTCTTCACCCTGACAGTAGAGACTTTACTTTTTATTCTAACCCACACAAGTGCCATACCAGAATCGATATGATTTTTGTCCCCTCGACCCTTTTGAACTCGATACTGTTTTGTAAAATAGGTAATATAACTATTTCCGACCATGCCGCAGTATATATAGAGGTTAAGACTAGTGATGATGAGATAGGTTCCCGACATTGGTGTATGGACACTTTTCTATTGAAGTTCATAAAATAATACTTGCTGGAATTTAAAACCTTCTGGGATATCAACTCAGGCACGGCCAGTAACCCTTCGGTGATGTGGGAGACTGCTAAGGCATACACGCGAGGCTTGGTTATCTAATATTCTGCGACTCGGAAAAGACTAAAAGGAGAACAACAGGGTCTGCTTGACTGAGGTGGTTGAGACAGCGTATGTTGATCAGCCCTCCATTACTAAACTGCAGCAGATCACAGCCTTTGAACACCACACTTACTCAAACTGCAAAGAGGGAGATATTATTTGCGAAGCAGAGATTATTTGAATATGGCGGCATGCCTGGCAGATATCTTGCCAGAAAGAAAATGGCTCCTCAAGCCATTACGTTTATTAGAGAGAGTGCTGGTACCCTGACTTGTGATCGTAAAAAGATCAATGCAGCATTTAGAAAGTTCTATTTCAAATTGTATAAGTCACAGGACTGTGAGGATAGAACGAGGAAGATGGAGTCTTTTTTTAAAATCTGGCCCTCCTGGGCCTAACCTCAGAGCAGGTGTCGTTCTTGAATGCCCCCCGGCAACCCAGGAAGTACAGGAGGCGGTGAGGCAGCTCCAGAGTGGCAAAGCGCCCAGACCAGACAGATTTCAGGCTGAGTTCTATGAAGAATTTAGAGGGAATTTGGTTGGGCCACTTATAAATATGTATAATTATTCACATAGTCAGGACTGCCTCCCGCCTTCTCCAAGAGAAGCAAATATTTCTCTCATTCTTAAGAAGGGAAAGACTCAGATGACTACTCTTCGTACAGACCTTTATCCTTGTTGAACGTGGATTTTAAAATTCTCTCAAAAATATTGGCATTAAGATTGGAGCGGGTTTTACCATTCATTATAAAAGAGGACCAGGCGGGGTTTATAAAGGGTTGCAGATCAACTAATTACACTTGAAGAGTCTTAAAGATGGTACAAGCCTACCAGCAGGGAGCGATACCGAGATTAGTTGTCTCCCTAGATACAGAGAAAGCATTCGATTGGGTAGAATGGCCATATCTCTTTTATAAGCTGGAACGGTTTGGTGTTGGAGAGGTCTTTACTAAATGGGTTACAATATTATAAAATGATCCCAAAGCAGCGGTGATTACCGATAGTTTAAGCTCGGATAGCTTTAGCATTGGCAGAGGTTGTCATCAAGGATGCCCTCTCTCACCACTATTGTGCTAGTGATTGAGCCGCTGGAGGAAGCTATACAAGCTGACCCTAATATAACGGCTCCAGTGGTTGGATCAGTAAGCACAAAATTACTGTCTATGCAGATGATGTCCTCCTTTTCTCAAATGATCCATTGACATCTGTGCCCAGCTTAATTCAAATGGTTAACTTATTTACTATGTTCTCAGGTTACAAAATCAATTTTATGAAATCGGAGGCCATGTTGCTGGGAGGTCTTGCCAGTATATCCAATTTTCTGGACGGATCCTGTTTCCCCTTTCAGTGGTCACTGGGAGGTTTTCTTTATTTAGGTATTTTTATTACTCTGGCATTTGGTCAGCTATATAAAGCCAATTATACACATTTATTAGAGAAAATAAGACGAGACTTTCAAGGCTGGGAAGATCTCCCGATAGCCTGGCTAGATAGAATAGCTTTGGTTACGATGAATATTCTACCTCGCCTATGAGAATGCTCCCCTTGATGCCGAGACAGGCACTGCGTAAGCTTTATGATTGGCTTGGCTCCTTTATTTGGAGCCATAGACTTATTAAATTAGAAAAGCTGCAGCTTCCACAAGTAAGGGGTGGGCTGGATTTTCCAGATTTCAGGAGGTACCAATTGAGCCATCGTGCCACCCCGATTGAGGTATCAATCGGGATGGCACGGTGGCTCAGTGGTTAGCACTGCTGCCTCACTGCACCAGGGTCCCAGGTTCGATTACAGCCTTGGGTGACTGTCTTTGTGGAGGTTGCACATTCTCCCAGTGTCTGCGTGGGTTTCCTCCAGGTGCTCCGGTTTCCTCCCACAGTCCAAACATGTACAGGTCAGGTGAATTGGCCATGCTAAATTGCTCATAGTGTTAGGTGCATTAGTGAGAGGGAAATGGGTCTGGATGGTTTACTCTTCGAAGGGTTGGTGTGGACTTATTGGGCCAAAGGGTCTGTTTCCACACTATAGGGAATCTAATCTAATCTAAGCTCTCTATTATCTTATGTAGCTGATTGGGTCTCTTGTGACCCACAATCAATGTGGTTAGATATTGAGGCCTCCCAAGCAAAATGTCCCCTCAACAATCTACTATTTATGGATAAGATGAGAGTTATTATGGCTCATTGTAAAAATCCTTTTGTTTTAAATACAATCAAAGCCTGGAGGATAATGCAGCAGGATGAGGGTAACCTACAAAAAACCTCCCCTTATACCCCAATAGTGGGAACGTTGGGATTCCATCCAGGGCTGACTGATGCTGTATTCAAAATCTGGGAGTCCAGAGGTATCTCCTGTTTGGGAGATCTGTTCGATGGGGAGGTCATGATGTCCTTCGAACAGCTACGTCAGAAGCTTGGGCGGTCTAGCAAGGACTTTTTTCGATATTTTCAAATACAAGACTTCATACAAAAGAAGACCACATTGATAATTAATCCTTATAAATCGGATAAGGAAAGGAGAGTGCTTCGGCTGATGGGTCCGCCCTCGGTCAGTATTCTCTACCACCTACTAGGTAATAAGGTATCGAAGGACATGGAACGGTTATATACAAGAATTGGGGATGTGGGAGGATGTCTGAGAAAATGTCAGAAAGATCTCTATCTGCAACAGAACTCAGGCTATTCAATTGAAGATCTTCATAAGGCTCACAAAGCACCTGAGTGAATTGCAAATTTCAAGGCAGGAGCATCTCCAATGTGTCCTAAATGCAAAATCGAAGTTGGTACTCTCACGCATTGTCTGTGGACATGCCATAAGATCTGCAGATAATGGGACAGAGTATCGAATGTCTTAGCAAAGATTTTGGCTACGGAGATTGGGTTGGACCCAGTGTCTCTACTTTTGGGCTCCCGAAATTTCCCCTCTTTGGATGTATACGGGAGGAAATTATTCAGTATCCTTTCCTTTTGTGCAAGGAAAAACATTTTAGTGAATTGGGTATCCGAAAGACCCCCAGGACTTTCAAATTGGCATAGGATAGTCATGGAATATGTCCCACTTGACTTGCTTACGAATATGGTGCACCAAAAAATGGAATTATTTCATAGAACATGACAGCCCTTTTGAACTACATTGACACAGATATATCGGCCATATTGTTCAGGGCCTTTGCTTAGCTGTGGTAATGGTTCTGGCTGGTTCGGGGGCTCCCAGGAGGAGGAATCCTGTATAAATACGGGTTTTGTTATGACTAGGTATACATTTATTTTGAATATGTATCTAGTTATTTATTTACTCATTTATTTTCTCTTCTCCTTTTGTTAATTGTCAGTAACGTATGATATCCTATTTTATGTTTTGGTAGTTTATAGAATAGATTAGTAGTCAGTTTTTTAAAAATTCTAAAATGGTGTTGTTATTATATTGTAAAGTTGAATACACTAGTTTGTACTATTTTTGTAATTTTGAAAAAAATCTCAAAAATCTTCTTTTTCAATAAAAATATCTATTAAAAAAAAAACCATGGTACCAGTTCATTCTGTTCAAATGCTAACTGAATGAGTGCAGGAGAACTGAAGATTGCTTGAAGTGATAAATCCTGCCCTTCACATGGTAACTCAAGCATTCATTTATTACCTCCTACCTGGTGCCTTACAGCACCAATAGTCCATTCTTTATTTGTTTCCTCGTGAGTATTTGCAGGATTTTCTACAGTAGGGAGGAAATATAGCTGTACCTGTGCATTTTTCCTCATCTGACTTTCGTACACAAACACTTAATATTGACAACAAGATAAGGCACCAGCCTGGGGAAAATACCATCTTATGACCTTCCTCAATACTTTGTCCACCTCACTTTGAGCAAATATCTTATTGGTACAGCAAGAGGCGGATACAGCCCAACAGCCTTTAATCCCCTTTCCCTGAATCAAAATGGATTGGAATACATAAAAAGTATCTGTGAAAGGTATCTGTGGGAGCAGGGGTCGAAGAAAGAGAGAAGGTCTTGAATAATCAGAAACATTTCAATAAAAAATGACAGAACAGATATCAACAGAAGAATTACAGAAAAAGGGGTGTCAAAATTACATTGTTTTGATTACTTCCTGAGCATAAAATGGTAGCTTCTCGGTTGAGGTGTCTCCCCTATCTGAATGGATTTCTTGTTATCATTTAGTGAAGATAAAATTTACCATCTAGTTTAATTACTCCTCGTGCTTAAATACAAAGAACTTGTGGCAAGGTGGGAGAGGAGAGAAACAGAACAACACAGAATGAAGAACTTACTGTCTGAAGGCCATTTGGAAGGAGAATAACCTTTCAGAGGCAAAAGCTCGACTTCACTTGTTGAGGATGGTCCGTAGAAAACACTACATGCGATGAAAGTGTCCAATGGATCAAACATCAATGTTTTTGATACAACCCAGAGGTCATCTGTCATAATTTTTAAAGAAAGGAATCATAAAAATATGATAAATAACTTATCTTCCCTGTTCTTTTATTCCTTCCCCCATTAGAACTTGGCACCAGATGAAAACCAGAGATTACTACTTTTAGCTACTTCATCAATGACTGCACCCCACCTCCGTTTTAAAATCAGATATTGGATCGTTTGCTGATCCTTGGAATAAATCAGACTGCATACACATGGAGAAAGAGCTGGACAAAATCTAGGTTTGTGCTGATATATGCTTTCCACCATTTGTATTCAAGGTATGCTGGGTGAATTAGCCAAAACCTGTGTGTAGTTTTCTGAATTAAACAGGAGACACACTGAGGCCAGAATGCAAGCATTTGAACAGCATGACACGCATAGTCCCCTCCTCCAAGAAAAGTATTCTTCACAGTTTTGGCTATATTGACGGCAGGTAGTACCCTAGCTACCACTTCATTCTACACAAGCAAGGCTACTGGGCCTGTAGCTACAAGTCTCCAACTAGTCCGGCACAATTCCCAGACAGAGGCTGTGTGGTGCAGTCGTAACTCCTGAGTCAGCAAACTCTCGTGGCTGGAATTTAGAGGATATCGGTGGTGGTGGCATGGGAAGTTGTTTGAGATTGATGTTTCCTTGGCAGGATGGATTAGAATTTGAGTAAAAGATAGGAAACAGAGGGTAGGTATAGATGAGCATTTCTCAGACTGGAGACAAGTTGAAAGTGGTGTTCACCAGGGATTGATGTTGGGAGCTTTGCCTTTTCTAATTTATATAAATGATTTAGAGAGGATGTTGATGGCAAAACTTCTAAATTCTCAGATTATACTAAGCGAAGGAAATTAGTGAATTGTATGGATGACATTGAGCAACTTCAAAGGGACAATGACCATTTGGCCAAAGCGGCAGACATCTGGCAGATGAATTCCAATGCAGAGAAATGTGAGGTAATGCATTTTGGTAGAAAAAACATCAAGACACAATACAACTCAATGATACAACTTTGAGGGGAGTACAGGAGCAGAGGGACATTGTGGTTCACGTACATAATTAATGCTGGGTAATCCAAGATGGAGGACAGGAAAACTTTCTGGCTCTAACAACTGCTCCTTTTTTCAGGTATTTTAGGTGGTGGAGGTGATTTCCTCAAATTCCAGCAGCAGCAATTACAGTTTTACATTCTGTTGCATTGTCTTGCAACTTTGGGGGAAAAAAGTCAAAACAACAGCAGTTTTAAAAGGGAGAAGAACACACAAAGGAAGCACATGATGAGGTCAGTGCAGGAAAGAGAGAGAGAAGGAAACTGATACCACAGTGTACCTGCACAGTTACTGCCTTTGCTGTTTGTGTGTCACTGGACATCGGAGTGCATCTGGGAAAATTAACAAACAGTGAAATTCACAACTGATCTTGGAGCAGCTGTTTGGGCAAAGACACAGCACAGAAACAGATAAGTGAATTGTTTTAAGTGTGGCCTACAGAAAGTCTGCAGTAGTGGGTAGTGTGGGTTCTTTCTTGATTATATGTTTTTTGAGATATGTCTCTTGATTAAACTTAAAATATAAGCCATAATTAATAATTTAACCTGGGGCAGTGTTTCGTAGAGGAATAAGACAGTATTATTTCCTGGGCCTGTAGACTGTGAAGGAGCAAAAATGGCCTTTAGTACAGTGATATGCGCTTTTTACAAATGTGGGAGTTTAAGGAGAGTTTACAGGGGCAGATTATATCTGCAATAAATACTGTTGGTTGTGAATCCTATCAGATCGAATGGATTGGTTGGAAAGACAGTTAGAGGCAATGAGGAATTTGTAACAGCAATGGGATGTGATGAATGGCAGTTATAGGAAAGGGGAAAGTCTCAGATACTCAGATACAGTCACATGGATGGGTTAACTCCAGGAAAGGTAAGAGAGGTAGACAGGTAGAGCAGGAGTCTTCTGTGGCTATCTCCATTTCAAACAAGTATGCTGTTTTGGAGAATGTAGGGGGTGATCAATTCATAGGGGAACGTGGCACAAACAGCCAAGTTTCTGGTATTGAGACTGGCTCTAATGCAACGAGGGGTACGTCGGGTACCAAGAGATCAATTGTGTTAGGGGACTCTCTAGTCCGAGGTACAGACAGACATTTCTGTGGCCAGCAGCAAAAAAAATCAGAATGGTTTTTTTTTAGATTACATTACAGTGTGGAAACAGGCCCTTCGGTCCAACAAGTCCACACCGACCCGCCGAAGCGCAACCCATACCCCTACATTTACCCCTTCCCTAACACTACGGGCAATTTAGCATGGCCAATTCACCTGACCTGCACATCTTTGGACTGTGGGAGGAAACTGGAGCACCCGGAGGAAACCCAAGCAGATACGGGGAGAACATGCAAACTCCACATAGTCAGTCGCCTGAGGCGGGAATTGAACCCGGCTCTCTGGCGCTGTGAGGCAGCAGTGCTAACCACTGTGCCACCATGCCGCCCAAAGGCAATTGGTGTGTTGCTTCCCTGGTGCCAGGATCAAGGATGTCTCAGAGAGGGTGCAGAATGTTCTCAACGGGGAGAGGGGCCAGCAAGAGATCATTGTCCACATTGGAATCAATGACATAGGAAGGGAAAAGGTTGAGATTCTGAAGGGAAATTTAAAAGAGAGTTAGGCAGGAATTTTAAAAGGAGGTCCTTGAGAGTAGTAATATCTGGATTACTCCCAGTGATATGAATAGGACGATAGAGCAGATAAATGGATGGCTGAGGAGCTGGTGTATGGGGGAAGGATTCACATTTTTGGATCATTGGAATCTCTTTTGGGGTAGAAGTGACCTGTACAAGGAGGATGGATTGCACCTAAATTGGAAGGGAACTAATCTACTGGCAGGGAAATTTGCTAGAACTGCTTGGGAGGATTTAAACTAGTAAGGTTGGGGGGGGGGGTGGATACAGATAGTGAGGAAAGAGATCAATCTGAGACTGGTACAGTTGAGAACAGAAGCGGGTCAAACAGTCAGGGCAGGCAGGGACAAGATTGGACTAATAAATTAAACTGCATATATTTCAATGCAAAGGGCCTAACAGGGAAGGCATATGAACTCATGGCATGATAAGGAACATCGGACTGGGATATCATAGCAATTACAGAAACATGGCTCAGGTATGAGCAGGACTGGCAGCTTAATATACTAGGATACAAATGCTCCAGGAAAGATAGAAATGGGGGGCCAGAGAGTAGGGGGAATGATGTTTTTGATAAGGGACAGCATTACAGCTGTTCTGAGGGAGGGTATTCCTGGAAATACATCCAGGGAAGTTATTTAGGTGGAACTGAGAAATAAGGAAGGGATGATAACCTTATTGGGATTGTATTATAGACCCCCTAATAGTCAGAGGGAAATTGAGAAACAAACTTGTAAGGAGATCTCAGCTATCTGTAAGAATAATAGGGTGGCGACGGTAGGGGATTTTAACTTACCAAACATAGATGGGGACTGCAATTGTGTTAAGTGTGTACAAGAAAATTTTCTGATTCAGTATATGGATGTACCTACTAGAGAAGGTGCAAAACTTTACCTACTGTTGGGCAATAAGGCAGGGCATGTGACTGAGGTGTCAGTGGGGGAGCACTTTGGTGCTAGCGACCATAATTCTATTAGATTTAAAATAGTGATGGAAAAGGATAGATCAGATCTAAAAGTTGAAATTCTAAATTGGAGAAAGCCCAATTTTGATGGTATTTGGCAAGAACTTTCAAAAGCTGATTGGGGGCAGATGTTCGCAGTAAAGGGTTGCTGGAAAATGGAAAGTGATCAGAAGTGAGATGACGAAAATTCAGAGAAAGTATATTCCTGTTAGGGTGAAAGGAAAGGCTGGTAGGTACAGGGAATGCTGGATGACTAAAGAAATTGAGGGTTTGGTTAAGAAAAATTGAAACTTTATTGCTGGAACAGCACAGCAGGTCAGGCAGCATCCAGGGAACAGGAGATTCGATGTTTCGGGCACAGGCCCTTCTTCAGGAATTCCTGAAGAAGGGCCTGTGCCCGAAACGTCGAATCTCCTGTTCCCTGGATGCTGCCTGACCTGCTGTGCTGTTCCAGCAATAAAGTTTCAACTTTGATCTCCAGCATCTGCAGACCTCACTTTCTCCTTTGGTTAAGAAAAAGAAGGAAGCGTTTGTCAGGTATAGACAGGATAGATCGAGTGAATCCTTAGAAGAGTACAAAAGCAATTGGAGTATACTTGAGAGAGAAATCAGGAGGGCAAAAAGGGGACATGAGATAACTCTATTTGCCAAAGCTAAGAAGAATCCAAAGGGTTTTTACAAATACATTAAGGACAAAAGGGTAACTAGGGAGAGAATAGAGCCCCTCAAAGATTAGGCCTTTGTGTGGAGCCAAAGAAAATAGGGGAGATACTAAACGAGTATTTTGCATCAGTATTTACTGTGGAAAAGAACATTGAAGATATAGACTGTAGGGAAATAGATGGTGACAACTTGAAAAATGTTAATATTACAGAAGAGGAAGTGCTGGATGTCTTGAAGCGCATGAAGGTGGATAATCCCCAGGACCTGATCAGGTGTACCCTAGAACTCTGTGGGAAGCTAGGGAGGTGATTGCTGGGCCTCTTGCTGAGATATTTGTATCATCAATAGTCAAGGTGAGGTGCTGGAAGACTGGAGGTTAACTAACGTGGTGCCACTCTTTAAGAAGGGTAGTAAGGAGAAGCCAGGGAACTATAGACCAGTGAGCCTGACGTCGGTGGTGGGCAGGTTGTTGGAGGGAATCCTGAGGGACAGGATGTACATGTATTTGGAAAGGCAAGGACTGATTAGGGGCAGTAAATATGGCTTTGTACGTGGGAAATCATGCCTCACAAACTTGATTGAATTTTTTGAAGAAGTAACAAGGATGATTGATGAGGGCAGAGTGATATATATGATCTATATGGACTTCAGTAAGGCGTTCGACAAGGCTCCCCATGGGAGACAGATTAGTAAGGTTAGATCTCAAGGAATAAAGGGCGAACTAGCCATTTGGATACAGAACTGGCTCAAAGGTAGAAGACAGAGGCTGGTAATGGACAGTTGTTTTTCAGAGGCCTGTGACTAGTGGAGAGCCACAAGGATCGGTGCTGGGTCCAGTATTTTTTGTCATTTATATAAATGATTTGGACGCGAGCATAAGAGGTACAGTTAGTAAGTTTGCAGATGACACCAACATTGGAGGTGTAGTGGACAGCGAAGAAGGTTACCTCAGATTACGACAGGATCATGATCAGAGAGGCCAATGGGCTGAGAAGTGGCACATGGAGTTTGATTCAAATAAATGCGAGGTGCTGCATTTTGGGAAAGCAAATCTTAGCAGAACTTATACACTTAATGGTAAGGTCCTAGGGAGTCTTGCTGAACAAAGAGGCCTTGGAGTGGAGGTTCATAGCTCCTTGAAAGTGGAGTTGCAGATAGACAGGATATTGAAGAAGGCATTTGGTATGCTTTCCTTTATCGGTCAGAGTATTGAGTACAGGAGTTGGGAGGTCATGTTGCGGCTGTACATGACATTAGTTAGGCCACTGTTGGAATATTGCGTGCAATTCTGGTCTCCTCCCTATCGGAAAGATGTTGTGAAACTTGAAAGGGTTCCGAAAAGATTTACAAAGATGTTGCCAGGGTTCGAGGATTTGAGCTATAGGGAGAGGCTTGACAAGCTAGAGCTGTTTTCCTCGTAGTGTCAGAGGCTGAGGGGTGACCTTATAGAGGTTTACAAAATTATGAGGCGCATGGATAGGATAAATAGACAAAGTCTTTTCCTGGGGGGGAGTGGAGGGGGAATCCAGAAGAGAGGGCATAAGTTTAGGGTGAGAGGGTAAACATATAAAAGAGACCTAAGGGGCAACTTTTTCAGGCAGAGTGTGGTACGTATATGGAATGAGCTGCCAGAGGAAGTAGTGGAGGCTGGTACAATTGCAACATTTAAAAGGCATTTGGATGGGTATATGAATAAGAAGGGTTTGGAGGGATATGGGCCGGGTGCTGGCAGGTGGGCTGAGATTGGGTTGGGATATCTGGTCGACGTGGATGGGATGGCCCGAAGGGTCTGTTCCCATGCTGTACATTTATATGATTCTATGACTCTGAAGATGATCAGGCAAGTTGAAATAGTTAAGACTTACAGAACCCTTGAGTTTATAAGTTAAGGCACACACCATAAGAGCAAAGAGCACTACATTTTGTCATTTACATAAATAATTTGGTTGTGAACATAGGAGGTATAATTAATAAATTTGCAGATTACACCAAAATTGGAGGTGTAGTGAAGAGCAAAGAAGGTTACTTTAGATTAGTTCAGATGGGCTAACTGGTCTCCTTCCTATAGGATGGATGTTGTGAAACTTGAAAGGTTTCTGAAAAGATTTACAAGGATGTTGCCAGGGTTGGAGGATTTGAGCTAAAGGGAGAGGCTGAATAGGCTGGGGCTATTTTCCCTAGAGCATCGGAGGCTGACGGGTGACCTTATAGAGGTTTATAAAATTATGAGGGATATGCATAGGATAAATAGACAAGGTCTTTTTCTTGGGGTGGGGGAGTCCAGAAACTAGGGAGCATAGGTTCGGGATAAGAGGGGAAAGATATAAAAGGGACCGAAGGGGCAACTTTTTCATGCAGAGAGTGGTGCGTGTATGGAATGAGCTGCCAGAGGAAGTGGTGAAGGCTGGTACAACTACAACATTTAAAAGGTATATGGATAGGTGTATGAATAGGAACGGTTTAGAGGGATATGAGCCAAGTGCTGGCAAATGGGACTAGATTAGGACATCTGGTTGGCATGAACGAGTTGGATCAAAGGGTCTGTTTCCATGCTGTACTCCATGACTCTACATCTTTACAAATCATTGGTCAGAACACATTTGGAATATTGTGTTCAATTCTGGGCAGTTTAGTCAAGGAAGGATGTTCAAGCCCTGGAGAGAGTCCAAAAAAGATTTACTAGTATGATATCAGCAATGAGAGATTTCAGAGACAAGGAAAGATTAGAGCAATTGGATTTATTCTCCTTGGGGAGAAAGTGAGGTCTGCAGATGCTGGAGATCAGAGCTGGAAATGTGTTGCTGGAAAAGTGCAGCAGGTCAGGCAGCATCCAGGGAACAGGAGAATCGCTGGAGGCTTCGGATTTGTTGTAGGTACTGGTTGTCCTGGTTGGGTCCAAGTTTTGTTGGTCGGAACGTAGTCCGGAGTCCGTGCGGGATAAGTCAGTTCCGTAGGCAGGTGCTGAGGAAGGAGATGTGGCTGTGGTAGCGAGTCTGTTTGAGAATGTGGCTGAAGAGCTTCTGTGCAGAGGAGATGACCTGGGGGGTGCAGTGAGA
>NC_057710.1:133972428-133974594 GCF_004010195.1 Chiloscyllium plagiosum | reverse complement strand
TTCCTCATTCCTGAAGAAGGGCTTGTGCCCGAAACGTCGATTCTCCTGTTCCCTGGATGCTGCCTGACCTGCTGCGCTTTTCCAGCAACACATTTCCAGCTTTATTCTCCTTGGAGCAAAGAAGACTGAGAGGAGACCTTATTGAGAAGTTCAAAATCATGAACAATTTTGACAGGGTAAAGAAAGATATTCTGTTTCCCCTAGTTGTTGTGTAGTAACTTGGGGTCAGAATTTCAAGACTGTCAGCAAGAGAGCTAGGCGTGAGTTGAGCAACTACTTTACTCAAAGATTTGTTAGGATTTGAAATGCAATGCCTGAGAGTGGTGGAAGCAGATTCTGTAAGAGGAATGGAGCTGGATATATATATATATATATATATATATATAGATATTTTGTATATATAGATATTTTATATATATATAGATTTGAAAGTGATGAATTTCGAGGGTTATAGAGATAGGGCTGGAGAATGGACTAGCTGGGTAGCTTTTCTGGGAGCCAGTACAGACACAATGGGTCAAATAGCCTCCTTTTGTGCTTTAAAATACTTTGATTCTATATCTCCTAAAGTAATTTCCATTGGTTTACAGGCCAAATCATATTTGTCACATATCTGAAATATTGTATTAATATGCGTAAATATGCAAATTGTGTTCTAAGCAATAAATAGAGAGGTGAAATAGAGAGGTAATTTAAAAACAAAATTTCCTCCATTGTGATGTAATCTCATTATTTGGTTCAGCCTCAATTGTGAGTTTTCTCAATTGGAACATTTTAAATGTACCTTTATTGTAAACTGATGAGCCCTCTTTCCTGCTTAAGCCAAGGTACAGTTTGGTTTTATAGCAGCTTTCCAAATCCCCTTCCATATATGTCATTTCTTTCACTTTGCCATGATAGAACCTCTTTCTTTGAAAAGCAGATGTTTTTCTGCAAACAATTGACACAAAAATCAGTTCATTTTAAATAAGTGAACACGAATCCAAGGGAATCAATTTTCAAAATAAGGGGAAAATAGACTACCAAAAAGATTCTAATTCTTTTTTAAAAAAGAGCAATCCAGTAGTTCATATTGAAACATTTCAACACAGTCTACACCGAAAAGATACAAATAGCTCGACAATACTTCAATGATTTTAAAAGTTAAAATGACTAAAAGGTTTCCTGTGAATGATTATCATTCATCACACAGTGTTAACTCATCTGTCAGTTGAATGACCCATTATTGGTAAACTCAGTCTGACTGAAACCATCAAGAGTATTTAAAACGTGATTGATGAAGTCAACTTGGAACATTATGCCACATGGTGCTGAAAAACAGAATATGGCATAAAGCAAAATAACTGAACCCTGCAGAAAACCTTGTTTTATTAAAGAGTTATACAATAGATCTGAGGAGGTTGGCACATAGACAGCGCATTATCCTCTGACATTTCTGCCACTTTCAATCAGGCCCCACCACCAGAGATATATTTCCCTCCCCACCCTTATCTGCATTCCACAGAGACCATTCCCTCTGCAACTCCTTCATTAGGTCCCCCACCAACCCACCCTCCATTCCCGGCATCTTCCCTTGCCGTTGCAAGAGGTGTAAAACCTGAGCCCACACCTTCCCCCTCACCTCCGTCCAAGGCCCCAAAGGATCCTTCCACATCTGGCACAAATTTTCCTACGCATCCAAACACCTCATCTACTGTGTCCGTTGCTCTCCATATGGTCTCCTCCACATTGGGGAGACAGCTCACCAACCTGGGGAATGTTTCAGGGAACATCTCTGGGACACACACACCAAACAATCCATCCGCCCTATGTTTGACCACTTCAACTCCTCCTCCCACTCCGCCAAAGATGTGCAAGTCCTGGGCCTCCTCCACCGCCAAATCCAAACGACACAATGCCTGGAGGAACAATGCGTCATCTTCCGCCTTGGGACCCTTCAATCACATGGCATCAACATCAACTTCAACAGATTCCTCAAGTCCCTTCTCCCCACCTCATCCCAGATCTAACTTTCCAACTTGGCACCACCCTCTTGAACTGTCCTACCTGTCCATCTTCCTTCCCACCTATCTGCTCAACTTCCCCTCCGACCCATCACTATCACCCCCTACCTGCATCTTTCTATCGCCTTCCCAACTACCTTCCCCCACCCTCACCTCCTATTTA
>NC_057710.1:133956207-133972377 GCF_004010195.1 Chiloscyllium plagiosum | reverse complement strand
TTTTCCAGAAACAAATCCTGGAACTGTCCTCTAACAATGGTATATAGTCCCTCTCTCTCTGTTACAAATAGGTAGAAGGTACGTGGTGATTTACCTGTCCATTTACAGCTGAAGATTACAATCAGGATCCTATAGCTGGATTTTACAGTCACAAATCAGACAGGCCAACTCCTCCTGTCACTGTGCTTACACAAATATTTGTCATGATAACATTGGATCTGCAACACAATGCTATTCCAACAACGTCTGACAATGCAGAAGGTGAGCACATGCTGAAATCGAAGCTCAACCATGCTTTTGTGAAAAATAATGACTGAACTTGTTCGAGTCAATCGATTGCAATTTCTTGTTGCCCACTCCATTCTTCACTACTTACACAGGAAAAGTCATGAGAGTGAGTTCGAGAGGTCTGAATTGGCATAAAGGCAGATGAAAATGCATGCAATTGGGAGCACGGCTGCACATACCAGAAGAATCTGCTGCTGAAAGTGACAGCAATTGACAGATTGCAGACGCCCTCTGTACTGTTTTTGAGAGGCTGACATGGCAGCTCGAGTGAGAATGAGAGGAAAGGGGGCCATTAAATTAGTGATCAGAACTAAATTGTGGTTCATCTCACCGATTTAGAACATAGAACAGGACAGCACAGGACCTTTGTTATTTAGACCTACCTCCTTATGCTTGACTCTTCATTATCCTTTTCTACTTCCATATTGAGCGTGATCATGTTAAAGTGGTTATTTCTCAACTCTTCTCCTCCTCCTACATCACACACTTGTCCTATTTCATCTACTTCCATCAATACCTAGCAATTTTTCTGTTTAACTAAAAGCATACTGTTTGGAACATGTCTTAAATATGATGTAGAAACTGCCATCTCACATTTGACTACATGCATTATCTTTATGCCCATTTAATTCAGGATAATTTAAATTATCTACTATTACTTGTTATTCTTTCCTATTTCTCTGAATTGTTTGCAAATTCAGCCCCCAAAACTATTGCATCTCATTCCCCACAACCAAGCTTTACTACAATATTCAATATTCTGCAACTTAAAATCAGAAATGTTTTATTTCTCTCCTTCAATTGTAGGATTTTCTGCACAAAACATTCTGCTGAGACAGAATTCTTTACTAACTTTGCCACTCCACCACCCTTCCCCTTTGTAGACACGTGATAGCCAAGAATAAAGTTCACAATTATGCCCAATCACAAATCACATCTCCATTGCAAGATTTGTGAAAGTTTGTGAAGGTTTGTAGCTCAGGTTGAGGCTTAGGGTGTAGGTTTGCTCGCTGAGATGTAGGTTTGATATCCAACGTTTCATTACCTGGCTAGGTAACATCATCAGTGGCGACCTCCAAGTGAAGCCATTCTAGTTAGTACATCATTTCCTTCATTGTTATTAAAACTTCCAGCTCTAATTATGTTGGATACTTTGTCCAGTCATATACAACCCTTAACTCTGATGAATTTTGAATGGTTCTACCTTTTTCAGTAACATTATCATAATACACAATACGAGCAAAGAGTGACATCTATGTATGTTGGGAAGGCGATTGTGTAGTGATAATCTCACTCGACTAGTAATCCAGAACCCCAGGCTAACGCTCTTGCTATGGCAGATCGTAAAATTTGAATTCAATAAAATTCTGAAATTAAACTCCTGATAGTTGTCATAAAATCACTGTAGGCACAGAACTGGCATACATGTGGCACCAGACCCAAGCAACAGCGTTTTCGCTGGGCAGTTAGGGACAGGCAATAAATGCTGGCCTAGCCAGAGAATCTCATATACAATGAATGAATGTTTAAAGAGTATTCAAAGTGGTTTGCTAAACTATTTTCCAGAACAGATGACCAGTACAAAAAAGTCATTTATGCACAGCATTCAATTTTCCTGTAAAATAATACTTTGCATTTCAAAAGTGATTACATTTCATCCATGTTTCTGAAAAATAAATATAAATTGAATTCAATGCAACAAAAAGAAAAATCATCAAAAGTTGTTTCACTAACAGCAAACATAAACAAAAATAAAGCATACCTTATATGAAGCACACATTCACTGTACAGAGATATGTGCTGACTTCTGATGAAGGCACCTAAACTCTTAGCATCAGACAGTTTTAACTTAGATGGGGGGTCCACGTTTTGCTCCAAATTAATGAGTCGTATGTCATCTAACCACTTGAAAAACTTACACTGGTTCGCTTTTGAGGCATCACAAGTATAGAATAAACGCCCCTACAAGAATAAAAATGCAATTTAAATTATAGCATACCATTCTTTCAAATAGAAAAAAAGGAAATATCTAAGCAGTAGCCTGAGTTACAGAAAATGCCACATATTTCTGTTTGCAATATTAAAATGGTTAATGATTGCCAGAGATCCTATGTAAGTCTTTTACAAAAGTTTTTTGAAATAAATTACATAAATACACGATTCTTAGTGCTTATTGCATCAACTTTAATCATTTTGAGTAATCTGTCCACTGTTTTAAAAGAAAAATAAAATGTTTAAAATAGCATATTTAAATGATAACAACACCCTGCCAATATTTCAGTAAGTGAGTGCAACATGGAGTTATAAAGATCAGGAACATCTAAAGTTCAAATACTTTGTGCTGAGTGAGTTGATCTCAACTCAAATAGACTTATTGGAACTGGACTCAGCATTCAGACTATGGACAAGAGTTGAAGAAGCAGCTCAATTAGAATTCATAGGTCTCATTGCTATGAATGATTTTAGCTATAAGATCATTTTATTTAGCCCAACTATAATGCTTCCCACATTCAAATAAGTCTGCGTTGAGACATGAAGAATGGTGACTCAGGTGACATACCAGAGAATTACATTGCATTGGCAGACCTCTGGTACCTCACCTGTGCGTACATTATTCATTTGTGACCTCCACAATGAACTTTTGCATCTAATTTGAAGTCTGGAAAAGGGAGGTACAAGGAATTACATGGATAAAAATGGAGCTGGGTTGAGACACAATACAGGTGAAATTACATTTGTTCACTGCTGTATGACACACCAGACGTGAAGTTCTTCTAAAAGTAACAACAGAATATCAGAAAATAGCTTTAAAGGCTGCTTTGCAGCCACATATATGTACAACTCACATAATCTCTCAGACCTTCAACTAATATCCACACTTAACCTATCTATCTAGGTCAAGATCAAGCGTGAAAACTCTGGTTAATGTCTCCCTTGTCAAGCAGGAGTTTGAAGTTTAAATTGTAACAAACACATTTATAGCAAAAAAAAACTATGTGTTAAAAATATTACCTTATTTGGACCTTCCTTTTTAACCATGACCAGCTTTGCAGGTTGCTGATGTTGGCAAAGTGGGACAAAATTTTGCTCTTTTCCAGCAGTTCCTGCTTTTTCTGAAGAATAGTTGGATATGTCAACTTTTGACAATGCTTTGTGAAGTTTCTGAGATAGTTCAAAGAGCCAAATGTTGAGGTGTTCTGAAAGAATGACAGGCGGAGTACATTGTACTGATTTCACACTGAAGAGTTACTGTGTTAAATATGTAGTTATTGGAAGTAGCAGAAGAAGCACAAGTCATATATCATACACAATAGAAGGCTACCATATTTCGTATCTTTATTATTCCAAGTCAAAATTCTTCAGATGGATTGTGTGTGTGTGTGTGTGAGTGAGTGAGTGAGTGAGTGAGTGAGTGAGTGAGTGAGTGAGTCAGAGAGAGAGAGAGAGAGAGAGATGGATGACTGGTGCTAGTTCAACCTGAGGTTTACAAGAGAGGTTGAGAAGGATAATCCCTCATAGTAACCTCAGCCGGTATGGGAATTGAATCTATACCATTGAAATCAGTCTGCATTGCAAATCAACTATCCAGCCAACTGAGCACACCAATTGCAACACTGACTTCCATTTAGAAGAGGCCCATCCAACCGTTAAGAAAATTAGATGTAGGATGAACCCCAGAAAATTAGATGTAGGATGAACCCCAGGGACCCAATGGGAAGGGATATGTTGAATCAGTATCTGGAGGGTTTAAAATATCTGGAAGAGATGGAGTTGGAATTGTGTGTGTGAAGTTCAGTGATCAGTTTAATAGTTACCCAGGAGTCAGAATAGATTTTTAATTGTCAAACTTCTACTAGATAACAATTAACTTAACTGCAGAGTAACCCTTTGAATTGTCAGATTTAAATGGATGCTTTTGGAGGGTTCCTAGTGCAGGGGGATTGCCATTTGAATCTTAAATTTCCCAGGGTCTACTACTCAAAGGATTCTGTAGAGTCTCAACAAGCAATTCAATCTATGCTGTAGAAGAGACTATCTAGGCATCAGATAACCAAACCATTGTCTATAAGGTTCAGTTGTGCGCGTTTAACTAAGTCAGTCCGTTGATTGATGAGTCTGTGAGACAGCACTCCCAATTTTGACATAGCCCTCAGATGTCAGCAAAGAGGACGTTTTGGAGTCGACGGGGGTGATCTTGTTGTCATCCTTTCTAGTGCATTTTTGCTAATGCTGAGTGGTCCATTTGGTTTAATTTCTTGGAGACATTTTAGTGTTTTTGATAAAACTGAGTGGCTTGCTAAGCCATTTCAGAGGGTAGTTAAAAGTCAGCAATGCTGCTGTGGGTCAGGACTCACATTTAGGAAGAAGGGCTTATGCCCGAAACGTCGATTCTCCTGTTCCCTGGATGCTGCCTGACCTGCTGCGCTTTTCCAGCAACACATTTCCAGCTCTGATCTCCAGCATCTGCAGACCTCACTTTCTCCTCAAGGACTCACATTTAGCCAAACCAAGTAATGTTAGATTCACTTCCCTAAAGCACATTAACAAGCCAGCGGAGTTTTAACTTTGAATTTCGGATTTTTTAACTGAATTAAAATTCCCCTTTCCACCATGGTGCAATTTGAACATTACTTATGTCTCTGAATTATTAGTCCAGAGATATACCACTAGACCATTGCCATCTCCTTTTATTTTCATTTTATCCCCTTATCCATCCTTTATGGAATCCAGTAACGTTAGTTAAATACAGGGCTGTTGCCAGGGTGTGGCTTTCTAGTAACTCAGCTATTTAAGCAACTTCACATCTGTGGCTGGACAGTAAGTGCTGACAGACCATTTGATGTTGGAGTCTCATGGGGTTGGAGATATAACTCAACTGACTGCGCAACTCAACATTGGGAAAAGGGGGACAGTTCAAAGCAACCCTATTGCTCATGCCTTCAATGCATCCCTTCTGACGCCTCTGCACACTCCCCAACCTGCCCCCACACTCAGCTTTGGCCTGGGGCCCCTCAGCAATCCTGGATTGCTAGCAGCTGTCACCACTCCCAATGATGGCTAACGGCAGTGAACAGCTGCTCAGCTCTAACTGTCCAGCAACTTTCAGCACGAGGAACTTCTGTCGCAGGGTAAAGAATCCGGTGAAAGACCTGCAGGAGCACATGTTATACCCCCATGGAACTGACAGGAGATCCCACCAGGTCTCCAATCGCAGGGAAAGAATCGCACCTTAGGTCATCTAAATCCAGCCCACAGAGGTTATTGCAAGCAAGCCTAATCCTGTTTTGCACCAAATCCTAGCAAAAGTTATTGGATAGCAATCAGCCCTGAAAGTGCTGGCTGTTCTGGTTTTACCTTCTAGCTCTGGATTTCTGAAGTGATATGCACAGCTGACTTCCATTCCACCCAACAGCAGCTAACTCAGCATTGATCAAGATTCCCATAATCAGAAATCACTTAAATTAAGGTATACTGAATATTATCAGGGATTACCAATAATAGACTTGACAATCACTTGTAAACAAAAAAAAGGATAGTACTTGTCTATAGTGTAACTAACTAGCAGATTTGAATAGCTTTTGAGCCAACTTCAAAGCCAACTTTTCGAATGAGAATATAAGATACAGTAGCAGCAGTAGAACCCTGGACCCTATTCCAATATTCAATATAATGGTGGCTGACCACCAATCTTAATTCCAATTTCCCACAATATTCCCATGTCACTAAATTCCTTTAGTGTTCAAAAAAAGTATTACTAATACCTGTTATAGCTGCTGTGAAGACCTGTCGGTAATGGGCAGGATTGAGGAAGGAAGCTGGAATTGTTATTTGTCTCTTAAGAATCTTTGTTCTTTGTGAAATATCTGCTCTGGGAAAGCTCAACTCTGAAAGTGAGATAACCTGCAACAAAGAATAGAGACCTTAACACTCAGAATCAAATCAGTGTCTGTTTTATTGCTGACAAGCTTAAATGTCCTTTTTATTGTGCTGATCTTATAACTTTACATACAACTTTATCATTGGATACTTAAGACAGAAAATACAAATAAAACTTCTTGAATGCAATGTAAAAATTAAGATACCGAGACAAATTGAAGCTAGAGACTTGCCTCAGAGAATTTCCTATTATGATTTGTGTTGCTCAGTACATTGTGTTGGTTATGGGTAGAATCGATGATTGGTAAAGAGCATGCTTTATTTACTCGTAAGGTATTTTCATGTTGTTTGATCAATTTGTCTTTGATCAGCTCGACAGAAAAGGAATCATTTACATTGTCCTGAATTCCAACTATTCTTCCATCCTCTTCCTCAAATGCTGCCGTGTCAAACATTCCTTCTGCATCCGAGGTAAAATCTTGTGTACCACAACTGCTACTGTTTGGAGATACTGTGATTTGATACTTTTGCCATTTGCTAGTCTTCGTCTGTAAAGTTCCTTGAATATTGATTGGGCTGGCAACAACATTATCAACACAAGTTTCACAGTTCCAACTCATGGACTCAGAGCTGACTGTATTTTCTGAGTAGTTCTGTAAATCACCTTGTCCACTGTTCTTCGAGTAAATAGTTGAGCATTGGTTATGCTGATCTGGTTCAATTATACCTGAAAGACTTTCAAAAGAACCTGAAGCAAGAGATTGGTCATTGCTTTTCTCGGTTGTTGGAATGGTAACAAGTGAAGTTCTTAGTCTGAAAGCTGATTGGATTCTTGATCCTCCATCATTCACAAAAATATCTGGCCTTTCACTTCCTATGAAAAACAAGGAAATGAGGATATGGTTGCGTGCAGTAAATAACACAGATTGTGAACATCACTAACCAAATACGAGAGGGTGACATCATCTGAATATTTACCTCTATTATCAACCTCTCTCCTCTACTCCTTTCACCCTCATCTTTAACAGTAAATGCGAGGAACTCATCAGTATGTTTGACACTAGGATAGTCATTATACCCTCAACTACCTTTTCTGCTTTCCTTACCCCTGATCCTGCCAAGCCAGATGCTTTCTTAAGATCTCCTCAGTCTGGCTATAAACGCCCAGCTCACTCTAAATTATTTCCCATATCTATGCTCTCTGAATTTACTTTATTACTAAGATGCATCCCTGTTCCCTGGAAATACTCAGAAGGTCTGGCAGCATGTGTGAAGCGAGAACATTTTGAACAGATACCCAAAACATTAACTGTTCATCTCTCCACAGATGGTGCCAGACCAGCTGGGTTACAGTCATAGAGATTTCAAATCTCAGAAACAGCCTCTTTAGCCCATCATGCCCCACCAGTCACCATGCATCAGTCTATTCTAATCTCATGTTCCAGCACTTAGTGTGTAAACTTGAATGTTATGATGTTTCAAGTGCTTATTTAAATGCTTGATAAATATCTTGAGGTTGGTTCCTGCCTCTAGAACTCTTTTAGATAGCGTATCTGGGCACCATCACCCTGTGTGAAAATATTTCTTCCTAAAATCATAGGAAAGCAGGAACAGGAGTAGCCCATGAGGTCAGTTCCATCATCGAATGAGATCATGACTGATCTGTGTCCTAACTCCATATATCTGCCTTTGGCCCACATTCCTTAATAGATGGAAATGTGTTGCTGGAAAAGCGCAGCAGGTCAGGCAGCATCTAGGGAACAGGAGAATCGACGTTTCAGGCATTAGCCCTTCTTCAGGAATCCCTGAAGAAGGGCTAATGCCCGAAACGTCGATTCTCCTGTTCCCTAGATGCTGCCTGACCTGCTGCGCTTTTCCAGCAACACATTTCCATCTCTGATCTCCAGCATCTGCAGACCTCACTTTCTCCACATTCCTTAATAGTTTTGCTTAACAAAATAGCTTAAAATTAACAACTGATCTAGCATCCACTGATGTTTGTGGAAGAGAATTCCAAACAGCTACCACAGCTAGAAGTGCTTCCTAACATCTCTTGAATGGTCCGGCCCTAATTCTCAGACAACACTCCTTAGTTCTAGAACCCTAACCAGAAATAGTTTATCTTGAACTACCCTGTCTTTTCCTGCTAATATTTTGAAGACTCCGATCAGGTCATCCTTTGAACTTCTAAATTCTGGAGTAAACAGACCTAATAATTTGTATAATTTCTCCTCATTACCATACTCCTAAGGTCAAGGTATCATTCTTATAAACCTATACTGTACTCCCTCCAAGGCTAATGTATCCGTCCTAAGGGGTGTGCTCAGATCTGCTCACAGTATTCCAAGTGGCATCTAACTGCAGCATAACTTCTGCATCCTTATTTTCCAGTCCTCTAGATACAAAGGCCAGAACTCCATTAGCTTTCTTGATAATCTTCTCCATCTGTTTGTGGCATTTAAATATCAATGCACCCAAACCCCTAAGTCTCTTCTGGACATCTACTGTATTTAACTTCATACCAGTTAGGAAGTACCATGATCTAAGTTTTCTTGATCTAAAACAGATAACCTCACACTTGCTAACACTGAAATCCAGCTGCCACAGTATTTCCTATTCACTTAGTCTTATCAATACCACTTTGTAATTTAATGCTATAATCTACATTGTCTACAATGCTGCCTAACTTTGTGTCATCAGCAATTTTGGACAGGTGACTTTCTGTGCCAATATCCAAGTCATTAATAAATAATGTGAATAATTGAGGCCCCATCACAGATCCTTGTGGGACAACATTGGTGACAGTTTGCCAATTTACTACCCTTACCATTATTCCTACTTCCTGTCACCTGCCGCTCTACCAATTTCCCAGAATTCACTTCCAAATCTCATGCACCTTCTTTTCAAACTGTGCCATTCTCTAGAAATTTTTTATTTCAACTGATTTTTGTTTGAACACCAACCATAGATTCCAGCCTTGCCACAAACACAAGGCCTGCAATGATTACAACAGGATTTGCTGTGTGACTTCTCCGAATGGCGAATGAATTCCTGCTGTTGGCTAAACTCTTAGGGCAGGAATGCCACCAGCAGCCTTCCCACTCTGGATTTGATCAGAGGGAAGCAGGAAGGCAGCGGGACCGATATCTTGCACCCATCCATTCATCCAATTAAACTGCATTCAATCCCAAAGAATGAGTTAAATGACAATAATAGTATTTAATTATATAATGCAATTAATGCAAATAAATGCTGGAGGCAATTGGATATTAGTACAGATGACATGTTTTCATTTGCTGATGCGATAATATGCCATAATATTCCTGTGCTTGATTATCGATTAGACACATTTTTAAGAATTATTCCACTTCAGATTTATATTCCCAATTCTGGAAATTTACTTTCTTTTGACAACAATAACTTACCACTGGTACTTGGTCGGTGGGTTGGCATTGAAAACTTAGGTTCACTCAGGTTACTATGCAGATTATCTCTGGAACATCTCAGGCCATCATGCACAACTGTATCATCCGAAGGCACCTGTTGCATTGGAGAGTTTACCTTGTCAGAAACAAAATTCAGAAGGTTTGAACTGAATTTGAATACCGTTGTTGTAATCTATTTTCAATTATAGCCACTAATCAATATTGAACTGAATTCACTTTAGAAAAGTGTTTGGTAACAGCAAACAGCAAGAGCGCCATGAAAAAAAAAAGGTTTTTGAATTCAGGTTCAGATATATGTGCAGTTTATATTAATTGAAGTTATGTATTTGAAAGCATATATATTGATTATTTTTACTTAAGTAAAAATTATAAAACAAGCAATTTATTCAGTCAAAGTAAATGGTACAGGACCATCAGATATTATCGCTTGTCTGATATAGTTCATATTCATCAGAAAAGATTTATTCAGCTGAAGAGCTGCATCTCAATTTCAGATATAATCCATCAAAAATGACCCATCAACATCTTCCCTGTGTGATGTTAACTACTTACCCATTGTAAGGTAATGCTAAACAACAGGTATAATACATTTCTTTTAATGAAATTCAGGAATTCTCCTCCTTTGGGTGAACTGGGGGTTTCAGCCTCAGTATGATTAATAGCGCCAGTCTCTAACATATGAGACAATGATTTTGTTTATTTCAAATTAATTTAACATTGCGTAAGTTCAACTGTGTCACTTTAAAGTCAGAACGTGAACCAGATGAACGCAACTGGCCAGCAATGTTTGACACTAAAATGCGCTTCAATGGCACTAGGGAGAGGAAAAAGAACAGCAATTCATCAAAGCATTGAAGTCAAGAAGAGGAAGAATTTAACAAGAATGCAGGTATTCTCATCCATTTAAATATTTAATAAGAGAGAAATATTAGGCAAAGGAAAAGTAACCTTGATCATCATCATCTCAAACATCCATGCCCTCCACAGCAAAACTGAAACTTGTTTTCCTATTGTGGAAACTTGATGCAATGATTGCTGAATATGACACCTTACCAAAGCTGTGCACTGTATTAATCTATGCAATGATGTGTGTTTTATTAAAAGACACTATATTTGAAAATTCATTCATTCTAATGTTAACTTTACCTGGAACCAGCTAGCCAGCACTGAATTCCTTGTTAAAGGTGGTGATACAAAACTGGTATCTGCAGTGAGGCTCCCTGGAACTTGATGAAAAGGATCAAAGTGCTCTTCAAATTCTAACTCTTCCTGACAGATCCTGACTACTGTGTCACTTGATGCAGAGCCCTTCACCTGGTACCCTCTAAACTCAGCTGCCTGCAGAAATGCATCAAACTCTTTTCAGAAGGTTATGAGATACCACAATAATTATCTGATTTCAAGAGTATTTTCTCTAAATCCATTAAACTTTATCAAAACACAAAATAAACTGCAGTATGTTCTAAATTTTAAAAACACATGAAAATCATGACAAACTTTGTTGATACCAAGTTAGTGACTATGTAATTATCTGGCATGAAAATCAGCAGAACTGAAACTTGATTCAAAGACTTTACTTCGTTGTTGATCACACTTGGGGCACCTGGTTGGTTACATAATTGAGCTCAGGGTCCCTGAAGCAGAAAAGAACAATAGAGTGAAAAATTACAATCAGCCAAGGTATACTGATTCCCTTGTGAAAAATGGGAACTTGAACATTAAATAAGAACAAATTGAGTTCTCTACCTTGGAATAACCTGCTAGTCACCTATCAATGCCATGTTAATTAACTGGGCTCCGAGTTCCCAATTGCTCAATTTTAAACAAACTGTGTCCTTCTGTTCAAATTTCTCCACCCTGCTGTTATGATGACTTTACTTTTGACTTGTTTTTTGTTTCAGTGGGCACATTTCTGTTTTCTCCTTCAGCCTCTCAAGATTTCTGTTTTCCTTCAATTCTGGCTTCTCATGCATGTGCAATTTTAATCGCTTCACTGTTTATAACGGTGCCAAGATGTGAAATTACCTTCCTAAAGTCTCCTGCCTCTCTACCTCTCCTCCTTGAAGACACCCCTTAAAATCTACCTTTTTAACCAAACTTATGGCCATCTATCTTAATATTTCCTTAGTTGCTCAGTGTCAAATTTTGTTTGATTGCACTGCTGCAAAGTACTTTGTGCTATTTAACTAAAGTAATTACATAAATACCAACTGTGACTAACACTACACCTTGTCCATTGTAATTTATTTTTGTGTGAAAAACCTGTTGGAGTAAAGGAACTCTCAAAATTAAAACAATCTTACCAAAAATAATAGTCATGCTAATTTACCAACATAAAATCAATTTGAGAGAGATGCATATCTGTCCAATCCAATATAAACCTTTTCACATTAACATTGAAAGTTAGGAGAGGAGGAAGGCAGAAAATGGACCAACATCAAAAAATGGCTGCTGGTTTTGCTATGACATAAATTACAACTAACAGTAGGCCACTTCTGAAGAAGAGGAATAGATGAATTAGGTGGAAAATAAGACTTTTTTCTATTGTATCTTATATAGGATTTTAATTTAAGGTATTTTCTTTTTACTTGAAATAAATTCTCACCTTACCTTAGTTATTCTCATCTGCAGCTGTGCTGGTCACTCTTGCAAGGGGTCTGACTGTCTTCCATTCAGAAGTGCAATCATATCATCAATGTTTAACTTACATAGTGCCACAACTTGCACCACAATTTATCTGACACCTTTAATTTAGTGAAACGTTGCAAAAATACTTCAGAGGAATGGTATCAGACAAAATTTGACGCACAGGTGTAACAATACCACCACCAATGATCTAAACTGGATTATTTGAGTCCTTTTCCCAAGCCCTCACAGACACTTCCTCAATCATATTGAAGATGGACTTGATGAGAAAAGACTAATGCAAATTATCATGCTGCCTTATTTCTCAAATGATAACTGAACATACAGATTAATAGATGTGATTGGATTCACATAATCCAATCAGAACAATTTGTTTTCAGTTATTAATATAAAATACCTGGTTTTGCTTCGATAAATCAGTGTATTATCTTGGTAGACTTAAACAAAAGAACTTTTAACTACACTCTTGTGACTGTTAATGTTTCGGTCTACGCTGGAAAATTTCCATTTGAAGCCTGATGGTCAACAGAGTCGATTTTAACATACTCAAAACCATTCACCCAAACAGAGTTAACATCAGGCCCAATACGTTTCTTTTTCTCTGTTTTTAATTTCCTACGTGCACATTCTGAAGAGAGCATCTAAGCTTCAGCCTCAGTCAAGTAACTTCTGGTAAACTGCGGTAAAAATATTTATCAATGACTGAAAATTATTTTCCTGACTAAAGTAACTATGAATAGGAATTAAAATTTACAAGCATTGTGTAAGAAATAAATAGGTAATATTATTACCTGTAGTGCTCGAAGCGGTCTGTCAGATGCTGTCATTTTTTTAAGGCTGTTATTATCTGTCTGTTCTTTGAATGTTTCAACACATGCTGCAGCCTAAGTTTAAGGAAATAAAGAATATTTCATGCAACTAATTTGTTTCATAGCTTGGTTGGCATTGTGTTGTCCAATATATTAGTCACCAGCCACATATGGTTAATTTCATTTCTGATTGGCAAATTCCAAACAAGAAACAGATACCTTATTACATAACCTTAAACTGCTGTTCAAACAGAGCATTTGAATGAACTTTAAGCTTTTTGTGTGTTTACTAGTAAAATAGCCAGACTAAAAGAAGAGTACACTTTGTTTTCCACGAGTCATTCGTGTTTTCAGACCCAGTTATTAAAAGATAACTTGTGAATTGCTAAGTGAATGCAGATTTGTGAAGTATATTTAACTGTATTCTCTGAGAACATGTAAAGTTTTTCTGATAAAATTAATGTTTGTGGCTGAAATGGTGTCAATGATTGCCATAGACAGAATTGCAGATAATTCAAGTTATAAAGCTATACAGCATGGAAACAGTCTGAACATTTGACATGTTCTTTGTAAATATCAGGTAATTCAGGCATTGCTTCTGATAAAGAAAGTACTCCTTAAAAGACCATGGCGGGTAGGGGTTTTCTAGCAGAGCACCCTTCTCCCTCCCTTTAAACAGTGCTCCCCTTCTCCGCAATCTCTATTGAACTTGTCGAACATGTTGCAGATCCAGAGCCCTGCAACTACAATCCTTATTGTAGGTTTTACTTCAACAGGTCACCAAACTCTTGTGCTTCACGATGGCTCCGTGGTTAGCACTGCTGCCTCACAGCGCTAGAGATGTGGGTTTGATCCCCATGCGACTGTCTGTATGGAGGTTGCATATTCTCCCCATGTCTCTCGTTTCTTTTCATCGTCCAAAGATGTGCAAGTTAGATGGATTGACCATGCTGAATTGCCCTGCAGTATCCAGGGATGTGGCTTGATGGATTAGCCACAAGCAATGCAAGGTTACAGGGATGGGAGGGTGATCTGGTTGGGGATACTCTTCAGAGGGTGGGTGTGGACTCGATGGGCCAGATGGACTGGTTCTACACTGCATGGATTCTATGATCCACCACATTCAAGTGTGCGACAGCAGTAAGGTTAAATCATCTCTCAGGAGAAAGTGAGGACTGCAGATGCTGGAGATCACGGGCGGCACGGTGGCACAGTGGTTAGCACTGCTGCCTCACAGCGCCAGAGATCCGGGTTCAATTCCCGTCTCAGGCAACTGACTGTGTGGAGTTTGCACGTTCTCCCAGTGTCTGCGTGGGTTTCCTCCGGGTGCTCCGGTTTCCTCCCACAGTCCAAAGATGTGCAGGGTCAGGTGAATTGGCCATACTAAATTGCCCATAGTGTTAGGTAAGGGGTAAATGTAGGGGTATGGTTGGGTTTCGCTTCGGCGGGTCGGTGTGGACTTGTTGGGCCGAAGGGCCTGTTTCCACACTGTAATCTAATCTAATCTAATCTAATCTAAAAAAAGATCAGAGCTGAAAATGTGTTGCTGGAAAAGCGCAGCAGGTCAGGCAGCATCCAAGGAGCAGGAGAATCGACATTTTGGGCATAAGCCCTTCTTCAGGAAATCATCTCTCAACCTACTGTTACTGAGGATAAATGAGATCTACTACTTTTAAATGTTTTATCAAAACCATGACAAAGATTAAGAGCGAGAATAGTGTATTAATTGCTGTTCAAATAATTTGAAGTTATCTATTTCTTTAAAAGTTTGATCATGAAGAAATATATTGATAAAGTAACTGTGAAACCTGAGTGCTGATTTTAAAATTGCGCCAATTTTTTGTTGCACCTTTAACAGCACCCTCTTACTCAATTCATCCAAACAGGCTCAATGACAGCTCGAAGAATTAAAACAATTGTGGAACAAATCACATTTTCAAAATATAAACTGTATAATAGAATTTATAGTGACTACTCCTGGACTATCCTGCCAGATAGAGTCACAAAGACACGAAAAATACATTACATTGAAACAGGAATGAAACATCTGTACACAAATGAACAATTTTACTGAGACATTATTTGAAGGGACTTTGGGGAAATTAGTTAAAAGATACAGTGGAAATGTAGGATTGTTCTTTTAAAGTTAGGAGTTGTCACACATTGTTTTAATTTAAATCTGTCCCACATTGGTACATTATCTGTGCATGGACAACTGTTACAAAAGGTGTGCAGATGCTAATGGTCCATTCCGGATATCACTTGTCACTTCTGAGTAAGCGTTTTTGCCCCAAAATGCCAAACAAAACCAAAATTACATGTCAAAAAATTAAAAAATACTTAACAGGCAATTTGACAGTTTCCTGGCAAATAGAAGTCTTTCAAAATAAACTTTTTGATATAAACTATTAACTAAACTATTAAACATAAACTATTAAACTGTTAACACTGTCAGTTCAAGTGTATCCTAAATAGTCTGGGTTATCCACCACTAGAGGGCTCTCTTTTCTGTGCAACAACTGATGTCGTTTTTAGAACTGTTATAAAAAGGCTGAATTTCCTCAGTGACCTAATGCCAGACTTTTCAT
This sequence comes from Chiloscyllium plagiosum, assembly GCF_004010195.1. Classification (NCBI taxonomy): domain Eukaryota; kingdom Metazoa; phylum Chordata; class Chondrichthyes; order Orectolobiformes; family Hemiscylliidae; genus Chiloscyllium; species Chiloscyllium plagiosum. The sequence continues at coordinate 133,956,723 of NC_057710.1, read as the reverse complement.
TGGGAATCTTCTCACCAGAATACTTTCAGAAAAGCAAGTTCGGTTCTGAGGAAATTCCAGTCAATAATTTTAACACTGACTGCAGCTTCAAGTTTAAAAGTATACATACTAATAGAGAAACTTGTTTTCATTGTATTTTCTATTTGCTTTTCAAAATAAAGTGTAACCATTTTTTCCCCTTTCTCTTCTGCAGACAATTGACAATAGATGAAAGTCATCTTCCAGCATTCTGCCAAAGCCCATTCTTCACTATACTGACTTGTGTGACAGCACAACATACTATACCTGGCAAAGATCAGTAGACTGCAATCCAGGAATTAGAGCCCTACCTCTGATACACAACATGCATTCGTGGGTGGAACGGTGGCACAGTGGTTAGCAATGCTGCCTCACAGCGCCGGAGACCCGGGTTCAATTCCCGCCTCAGGCGACTGACTGTGTGGAGTTTGCACGTTCTCCCCGTGTCTGCGTGGGTTTCCTCCGGGTGCTCCGGTTTCCTCCCACAGTCCAAAGATG
>NC_057710.1:133882867-133955849 GCF_004010195.1 Chiloscyllium plagiosum | reverse complement strand
GCCTGTTTCCACACTGTAATGTAATCTAATCTAATGCATGTTGTTCTTCAAATCCAGACTTTTATTGCTCAGGTTTGCACTTAGAGTCACAGAGATATACAGCATAGGAACTGACCCTTTGACCCAACATGTCCATGCCAACCAGATATCCTAAATTAACCTAGTCTCATTTGCCAGCACTTGGCCCATATTTCTCTAAACCCTTCCTATACCTGTCCAGATGCCTTCTGGCAGCTCATTCCATACAAGCACCAGCCTCTGTGTGAAAAAGTTGCCCCTAAGGTCCTTTCTAAATTTTTTCCCTCTCACCCTAAACCTATGCCCTCTAATTCTGGACTTCCCCACCCCCGGAGAAAACACCTCATCTATTTACCCTATCCATAAGCCTCATGATTACCCTATCCATAACCTCTCAGCCTCTGACGCTCCAGGGAATATGATGTTCATGCTCCTTCATTGGGGTATCTTCTTAATTTTGGATACTCAGTGTTGTCATGCTAGTTCACATGATAAAACAAAACGACAGTCAAGTTTCAGGTATTCTGACTCTAATGTAATGAGAGGTACATCGGGTTCCAAGCGATCGATTGTGTTAGGTGACTCTCTAGTCTGAGGTACAGACAAACATGTCTGTGGCCAGCAGCAAAAAATTAGAATGGTGTGTTGCTTCCCTGGTGCCAGGATCAAGGATGTCTCGATGGGCCGAATGGCCTTACTTCCACTCCTATGGTCTCAGAGAGGGTGCAGAATGTTCTCAATGGGGAGAGGGGCCAGCAGGAGGTCATTGTACATTAGGACCAACAACATAGGAAGGGAAAGGTTGAGATTCTGAATGGAGATTACAGAGAGATAGGCAGGAATTTAAAAAGGTCCTCGAGAGTAGTAATATCTGGATTACTCCTGGTGCTACAAGCTGGTGAAGGCAGTGAAGAAGGCAAACAGAGTGTTAGCTTTTATTAGTAGAGGGATCGGAACCATGAGGTCATGCTGCAGCTGTATAAAACTCTGGTGCGGCTGCACTTGGGGTGTTGCACGCAGTTCTGGTCACCACTTATAGGAAGGATGTGGAAGCTTTGCAAAGGGTTCAGAGGAGATTAGCTTGGATGTTGCCTGGTATGGAGGGAAGGTCCTTTGAGGAAAGCTTAAGGTTGAGGCTGTTTTTGTGAGAGAAGAAGGTTGAGAGGTGACTTAATTGAGACATATAAGATAATCAGAGGGTTAGATTGGGTGGACAGTGAGAGTCTTTTTCCTCAGATGGTAATGGCTAGCACGATGAGGCATAACTTTAAATGGGAGGGGTGATAGATATAGGACAGATGTCAGAGGTAGTTTCTTGACTCAGAGAGTAGTAGGGGTGTATAACGTACTGCCTGCAACAGTCTATGCCAACTTTACGGGCATTTAAATGGACAGGCATAAGGATGAGAATGGAATAGTGTAGGTTAAATGGGCTTCAGATTGTTGCACCACTTCGTGGAACCATCGAGGGATGAAGGGCCTGTACTGCGCTGTAATGTTCTATGTTAGTGAAAAACATCAAAAAGTTCTTCCAATACCATTGGATATCCAGGGCAAAGGGGGGTGGGGGTGGGGATAGTTGAATTGTATTATCATGCCTAGAAATGCCATTTTTATTTGAGTTAATAGATATTAGCATATAAATCAAACTTGGGTGTGGGTGTCATCATTGTTTAATTGTCGCCAGCATTCATCTGCAGCCCTCACTTTCTCCTCAGCATTTTATTACCCATCCCCAACTGCCATGGAGAAGGTGATGGTGAGCTGCCTTCATGAACAACTGCAGTCTTCAGGGACTTGGGGTCTCTTTCAGTGCTGTTTTGCATTGAACATGAACAAAAACATCATTTTAAGGACCGGATTGACTTAATGCCATAATGAACAGCATTATCTTTCATTTGAAGTTTTAATTTTGTTACAGTGGTAATAATGCATCTGGAAAGGAGCACTTAGTTGGTTTTGGGTACCACATTAGAGATATGTAGAGCAACTGCAGTTTGTAGGTGCATTTCAGTAATTTATATCTTTGTAAGTAACAGCTTAATCTTCTATGAAGATTGTGTTCCAGTTCTACGTGTAACACCTGGTTACCTAAAATGTACCATACTGTACCTTAGCTGGAGCACAGCTGTTTTGTGTGAGACAATTCCTCAAAGCAGGCAAAGAATGTTCCGTTGCAAATATTCTCAGAGCTAAGAGACAAACAAATGGCAGCAATTACTCACACACCAGATCCAGAAGTCATTATAGCAATAAATAGGTGTGCAGTTCATGAAAAGAATCAAAATATTCATTCCAAGATTTTGATCTTCTGTTGTTACACTAAATAAATATCTGTACAATTATTATAAACCATTATAAATTATATACCATTATAAATATCTGTACAATACAAAATTCCAAAATACGTTAGTTTACAATTAAAATTATTCATATAAGACTATAAATACAGCAAAGGAGAATGGAGAATTTATGAAGAGAAGAATGCTTCTCAAAATATTAAAAGGATAACTGAGGTAGTTTACAATGAAACATCTCACACAACTAGACTACCATAGCTTGTTTTGCTGAAATCAATTTCACAGATATTGTTTTTGAGTCTTCTGTATTATAATACTAACAGATTTGTTGTACATTTCTAGGAAGGCTATTAGTTTAACATAATTTCTACAGAGAAAGAATTGATACTTGGGTACACAGATCTACCACATGCACTGATTTCCTCCTCACATACCATCCTTATTTTAAAATATAATAATCATGGTTACTGGGTCAAAATCTTGGAAGTTCTGACATAACAGCACTGTGGGAGTGTCTATCTGACACAGGCCACAATAATTCATGAAGACATTTCATCACACCGTTACATGGGCAATAAATGCTGCTCATGCCAGTGAAACTGATAGCCAATGAATGAATAATGCATTCATGACAGATCATTTTAAATTTCAAGACCTGTCATTCCTGCCATAATAATGTTGAATATCAATATTTTAAGCAAATGCTCACTTGCGTACACATACACAAAACGCAAACTCATACAGATATATACACACACACAAAAGTTTTGTAAGCCAATGCTTTGTTTATTCCCATATTCTCTTAATCAAATTGAATCATATAATTGTTCTTGTCTATTATTTCTTAATACTGAATGAAGACTGGTTATAGAAGAACCCAATTTGTTTCATTGTGGTGGAATGGAACATTGAAGGAGAAACTAGTACCCCGGTTGAAGAGCTACATTGACGGTTTGAGAACAGGAAGGCAGGATGGGAAATCTGATCAAGACACAGATTTGTCCAAGTCTGAAAATTTATTCTTAAACTGTGTTAGAACTGCAAGAGAACTGTGGCCCCATTGTTTGCATGACCACAAAAATGCCTCCTTCACTCCAGCTTTGGAGATTGGTAAGGGTATCACTTTTGATAACTACCCAAATTTATTCAAGCACAGCCTTTAAACTGGGACCCAGAGAGTACAATTTCAAATAGGACACAGATGTAATTAAAAAGCAACTAAATGAGCCATAAAAATGGCACACTCTCATGGCAAAGAAGAGAAATAAAGAAAGATTTGAAAAACAACTTGCTGCTGCAGTGGGTGAAGCAGTTTGGCCAGCTGCTCCAAAGATACAGGATCTGTTGATGAACTGACCACACGAGACAGATTCCCCCATTGTGGGACTTGTACGCAACTAGTGTTGTTCAGTATGCACCATTGCTTAATGTTTAATACCTTTAGAGGAATAATATCAAAGTTGTGGTGTTGATATCTATGCCAGACCCTTCAGACCAAATGAAGGGGTGTTACAATATGTTGCTCTTCCCCAAGGATAAAATAGCTATTCAATTCTCAGAGAAAGGTATTGACCAAAGTGATCTTGTTGGGTTTAAAATTTAAACACAACTTGATAGTTAATTATTAATCATCATCGGCTGGTGCATTCTACACAGCAAGGACTCCACCAATCAGAGTGCACTTACTACTTAATGAGCACTCTTCTCATAACATATAAAAAACATTTTTACTTCATTTTTGTATTACTCATGAATTGTCCTATTAAGTGCAACATGAAGAGCTTTGACAACATGTGTGTTTTTTTTCAGTAATATGCTTACTTTATTTAATTAAACTTGTTTTTTCTCCACTGCACATGGGTTGTTCTACCCATACTGGATACTAGGTGAGTTGGCACGGTTGATGAAATGGCAAAAGCTGGTGAATGGAAGACATGGGTTGACACTAATTTGACATAACGGTTATGAAGGATGACCTGGGGCATAGGTAGACATTGGAAGTTTGGGGGTGTGAAGGAGTACTGGACATTAGATGGCACAAGTTAGCATGTAGTAAGGGGTGTGGTGAGACTAAGAGGAATATGTTAAGTTTTAATCCACATGTTTAAGCTTTCAACATAGTTCTACATCGAACTCAAGCAGGCTTTTCACCCATCCCGCACCGGACATCTGCTTCTGGTCTTCCTGGATCACTGCAACAACTTCCAATTTAGCCCACTCTCTTCCTACATGCACCAAAACCGAGAAGTGCGAGCAGTAACTTTAAAGCTTGAGTTTGCAGAGTCAGCAATTGTCTTATTGCTGTGCAAAAGACCCATGAGCAAATATAGGGGGTCACAAAATCGGTTTGACCTAAACTTAGAAAGATTACAATTTGCATCATTAATTCTCCTAATAACTTAATTCTTTTGATGAACTGGTTCTCGTCATACTGCCTCTTATACAATATTGTTACATGATAATTGGTTGCTGCATTTCCCACATTGTGACTATACTTTTAAAAAAAAACTTCATTGCCTGTGAAGTGCTCTAAGAGATCTGGCAGTTGTGAAAAAACACCATATGAATGCATAACGTTTTCATTTGGAACACATGCATACAATCCATCTTCCTTCTATAGCAAGTTGTACAATGATGTTTGAAGATTATGGCACATATTAAAGCTGGTATTTATTCCAAAGATATCTGGACGGCATGAATAAGTTGGACTGAAGGGTCTGTTTCCATGCTGTATATGTCAATGACTCTATGACCTCCACCAGATCATCAAAAGTAATTTGTATGTACTCTAAATGGACACTTTTAACTATCTTAGTGATAAACAAATCAACCTATCACGCTTAGAAAGATCAAACCAAGTGTCAGCAAAATTCAGACTTAAATCTTACAGTTATTTTGTGCACTTCATCAAAACAATGTATTATTTGCACATTTTCTTGTTTTTAGTTTTGAGAGAGACTGGGTTGTTTTAAACAAATAACTTATTTTAAAGTCATAATATTTTGTTTGATTTCTTTTAACAAAGTCACTCAAAATTGTTCCAAAATTCTTGTTTTCTGCAGCTTACAACAATGGCTAATTGCAAATTAGATTTTCAAAGTTTAGTATTTGTATTGTACCTACTTTATACCAGGTAATTTCTATGATATAAATCAATTTTGTTTTTGTTTCTCACCTCTGTTCATATTACAATCTGACAAACTATAGTTGCGGTTTAGGTCCATATTGTAATGGTGTTTTAAATCCACATTCTTGAAAATCATCCCTAAGAATGCAAGAAAAAGATTAATTAGCAATCACAACATATTTCACAGAATATACTTCTGAATAAATCACAGCAATCTTACCTCCAGAGGCTCGTTCTGAACTAATAAATGTTTGTTCTTTATCCTTATTGAATGCATGATCTTTGAAACAGTTTTGTACATTTAGCTTCTCTAAGCTTTCAATTGCAGTGCTATGTTCAGATAAAGATTTCAGCAGCGTGATTGTATGTCCTTGAGCCGTAAGACAAGAATACTCATCAGCATTTATCTTGTTTTCTTGTATTTCCACTGCAGATATCTCACACGCAACTAATGTATGTTTTTGAGAGAAAGCTTCAGCATTTGTAACAGTTCTGGGTTTCATTTCAGTTTGAATTTTTTCATGCAAAATTTGATCTGAATCCTTTTCTTGAGGAACTGGTAATTGAGCTTCCAATTCTAAGTGCTTGGGTTCAGGGATTTCCACATCTTTGAGGAATGAAGGTACTTCTATGGGTTTTAAAGAGGAATTGCTAATGCTCAATGATGTTTGTGATAACATTTCAATTTCACTTCCATGCAAATCATCTGGGCCAATTTCATCCACATTAAATTCACCAAGTATATTGAAATTTATATCAGCAAAACTGTTCGTATCCACCATATCTGATTCAACAGGCATAACAGGCTTTATACAGTGTTCATCATCAGCAAGAGAAAACAACTCTCTGGGTGGACTATTCATTTTGACAGAACATTCTTCAGGTTTATCAATGTTTTTGTCCAGTGTTTCATCAACGGTAGCAATTGTCCAGACCTCCGGAGATACAGTTTGTGCATTTGTTGCTTGAACAATGGAATCTTCCTTTTCCTCACATTTTAGATGCATTTCTTCAGTATTGTGGGAAGAATTTTCTCCACCTAAACTTTTGGACAAATTCACCTTAATACTATGATCTGTCTGGTAAGGTGATTCTGTGCTACAATGCTGTATCAATCCAGGATCTGCTTTTTCGTCAAGATCTCCATAACTCTGATCAAAGCAGTTTTCCTGTTGATGGCCAATGGTATTATCTGCAGCAAAAGTACTGCCATTATCAACCAACAGCGACCGTGGCTTAACTTCAAAGGGTTCTAAGTCATGACTGCTGGACACTGTTTTTGTTCCAAGTAATGCTAAGATCTGAGCTTTGCTCCTTTTATTCTCACGTACTAAGTCAGAATGGGAAGACAATCCTGGAGCGAAAGTTGGTGTAGTAGACTGGAGTGTTTCAGATATTCTTTCATTGCAATCTCCATAAGTAAATCCGGTATCTGTAGAATGAAAAGGTCTAATTTCTTTACGGTGCCTCAGTTTGTCATTATAATTCAGTGTTGCTGGAGGCAATAATGAAAAGCCAGGCATCATTTCTATTGAGAGCTGATTCCTGGACGTACAAGAGGAAGCTTCAGAAGCTAGAGCAGAGCAAGTTGAAGTTTCCCTTGTGTATAAAGTAGAAAAAAGGGGTGATGTCGCATAAATCTGAGGGAGTGAAAAATTTGGTGCCTGGGATTTAGTTGCTGCACTTGTTGTATCATTCTCGTCAATGGTTGGTTTCTTTGATATTTCCCGTGGTCCTTGAAAGCCCTGTAACAAAATTATAGTGTATATAAAAAAAAATCAAAAGTTTGTGGATATTCAAATGTATCTAAAGTACAATTAGTAATTAGAAAATAAATCAAAATCATTACATACAGTGTGTTTCCTTTTCAGACCGACAGGCAAATGGCATCGAGGCAAGTTTGCAGGCATTATATTAGTTGTGGCAAGCTTTGCAACTTCCTTCTGACCAGAGCAATTGCCATCCTCATTCTTAGATATTTTTTCTTCTTCCACAGTAATCAAATATCGATCACTTTCAAAGTCATTGCCTGATCGTATCTATCAATATGAAAAACTGTATCAAACAATGCTAAAATCCTTGATGTAATGACAATGCCTTTTTTTGAAAAAGCAAATCAAGTGCATGCCTGTTATTCCATTGTCACAATGCATCCATGAAATTCAACAAATATACTTACCTCTTCAAATTTAACAAATAGGTGATCCAGACAGAGACCTTTATCATCATACAAAGTGGCCTGAAAGTTAACAAAAGGAAAAAAGATGTAAAATTCCGCTTTCCCTCCAAGATTCCATGATCCCCATTTCAACGTTGCTAATTATGGAAATTGATAATTTATGAAACAATTATCCAGCGACCAAAAACAGAAGTTAACCAAGAAAACAAAGACAATTTGGATTGAAGACATTGAGCAATTTATTGCTAACATTGTTTACCACATTCAAATGCATTGTTGCACCTTTGTTTTGAAATTTCAGATTGTGTCAGAACTGAAAGAATCCTGAAAACAACATTGATGCACTGCAGTCCTATCAAATTATTGCTAATGAAAAACGATCACATTCTGTTGAAGATTAAAGCATTAATGTATCATTTTTGTTTCTAATGCAAAGGAATCAGTTTTAGTTTGAGTACTCTATATAAAAAATAAACACATATAATTTATAACATGATGCTATAAAAGTGGATATTTAATCACAAACAGGCTTCGTACAAGTCCAGAAAGCACGAGCACATGCCTTAATCAATGATTCATCACTATGTGTTGATTCATTAATGTTAATGTTTCATTACACTGCTGTTGACACAATAAGGAAGATACATCCATTTAACGGTGACTTCCACTATTACATCATTTTCCATTTAAATGTATTGCTAAATTCATCTCACTCTATATGGAATTCGATGGTCACAGAGATTTTAAGCACAATACTTACATAATAAATTGCCATAAATGAATAACAGATCCTATTATGTTTGTTTATTTAATCTGTAACTAAGGAAAAGATTCCTATTCCAAAACACATTTGAGGACATGACATAAATAAACACATAGGCAGTGAGTCCAACAATAAAAAAACACATGCTAACAATAACTTTAATTCACAATTTCTCTCATCAATTCTGGACAATATATCCAACTATTCATTCAAGATAGTATTCATACCATTCTTATATACACATCCTCTCTCTGTCATTCTCCCTTCTTTTTCCATTTCTTTCACAGTTGCCTCAACTCTCTTGACTATTCATTCTTTCCAGTCTCTTTCAATGAAATTAGAAATTAGAATCCCTACAGTGTGAAAACAGGCCCTTTGGCCCAACAAGTCCACACTGACCCTCCAAACAGTAACACACCCAGACCCAATCCCTAACCCTATTATCCTATATTTGCCCCTGACTAATGCACCTAACCTACACATCCCTGAACACTATGGGCAACTTAGAATGGCCAGTTCATCTAACCTGCATTTCTTTGGATTGTGGGAGGAAACTGGATCATCCAGAGGAAACCCACGCACACACAGGGAGGATGCGCAAACTCCACACAGGCAGTCACCCAAGGGTAGAAGCGAACCTGGGGCCCTGGCACTGTGATGCAGCAGTGCTAACCACTGAGCCAGCGTGCCACTGTGTCCTGTGTGACATTCAGTCACACAAGGAGGATTCTTGTCCAATCAGATTTTGTCCGAATATCATGTACCTGAATTCTGTACACCATTGTCTTGTGTAATGATTCTATTCTCACTGTCAGTTTGTTCAATGGTGAAATCTCTGCAAATATCTAAATGTGTAACGAACCTAATTCCAGTTTACACATCAGGTCTTATGGGAAAATCTGATTCACTTAACAATGTTTCTCTTAAAGGTGCGCTTTTCAGGAGCACAACTATGACACTAAGTGAGAAATTACTGACCAGCAACACCACCCTGATGAATTAATTCATAATGTCACAGATTATAATGCTAACATTTCATTTGATTCACTATTTGTGGTAACTTAATTGATCTCAGGTAAAATGGCAGTTCTATTCTCAAACTGGCATTAGAGACCACAAGCCAGCAATGTCTGCTGGAATAGTATGGTCTGAACGGTGGACTTAGAGGTGATCATCCTGTATTGAAAAATCCCATGAACATTGAGTCACACAAGAAGGATAGTTACTTGAGTGATGCAACATAGGGTAGTCCACCCTCTGTAGAGGTATAACTCAGCAGAGAATTGGTACTTCAGAGGCGACAAAATGGGGAAGACATAAAAAGTAAATAGTTATTAATGAAAATGGACAACCACAGTACACTACCAATTAAATCATGTTTTACATGCCACATTATTTTTATGAAATCTTATGTGTAATATGAAATCGAAATCATCAGCAATATAAAACTGGGCGGCACGGTGTCACAGTGGTTAGCACTGCTGCCTTACAGCGCCAGAGGCCCGGGTTCAATTCCCGCCTCAGGCGACTCTCTGTGTGGAGTTTGCACATTCTCCCCGTGTCTGTGTGGGTTTCCTCCGGGTGCTCCGGTTTCCTCTCACAGTCCAAAAATGTGCAGGTCAGGTGAATTGGCCATGCTAAATTGCCCATAGGGTTAGGTGCAGGGGTAAATGTAGGGGAATGGGTCTGGGTAGGTGCGCTTCGGCGGGTCGGTGTGGACTTGTTGGGCTGAAGGGCCTGTTTCCACACTGTAAGTAATCTAATAAAATAATCTAATCTAATAAAACTTTCAATCTATTAGACTTCAAAGCATTAAAACAAAATACTCAGAAATAAAATTTAACTACATACTCCTTGTATTTATATGTGACATAGCATATACATTATAGTATTTCACTGTTTGCTGAACAAACCTTATTTCCAGAAGAACTGGTCCTTAAAATGCCATCGTGCCATTTCTTTGCTTTTTTTGTTTTTTGATTTGTATAGAGCACCTGGAATTGAAAAAAAAACAAAGATTGACTCTTCAAATGATGAATGTTCTTTGCAGTAAAAATCTGTTGTTTGAACTGCTAGGTAAAGAGGGTTTCTGTAAATTTCATAACAATTGAAGAAAACGCATCCAAGTGCGAGCAAACAGAGGGAAATAAACAGTGGAATCTGGTCTGCCAAATAAATATTGCAACTGGCCCACAGCAGATAAAAGTTAATTTTAAAGGAAAATTTAAACTTTAAACTGAATTTCAATTTATCAATGAACACAAGCTAGTAAATTTGTTTTACTTACAACAAACTCACGGCAAGACATTTTACTTCATATTTTCTAGTTACCAGGTCACTTGCAGCACGGTTTAATTTTATCTGCCATAAATAAACAAACAGGAATTTTATGTGCATATATGTTCAACAATTATTTTACTAAAGGCTGACTAAGCAACTGACTTGCACTGCATCATTTTGAACGTTCTTAGCACAGGAATCCACGCAGAAACCAGCAAAGAGGTGCAGTGGAGAAAATACAAATCTCCCTTTTAATGTGGTGAATTCAGAAATCCAGTCTGAATGTTCATTAGTGGGTGAATCAGCAATTGGGTAAATAAGTGAGATGGGTCAGTGGATGAGGTGGGTAAAAGTAGCTGAGAGGGTTGGTGCATGAAATGGATAGGATAGATAATTGGAGGATGTAGGAGAATAGTTGGCTGGAGAGGATGGAGTGAGTCAGAAGGAGAAATGGATGAATGTAATCTGATGGTAGTTGGACCAGTCATATAAAATACTGTCACTATAAGAGCAGGTCAGAACCTAGGAATTATGCAGCAAGTATCTCAGTTACTGTCTCCACCATCTACAAGGCACAAGCCAGGTGTTGGAATATCATCCACCCGCATGGATGGATGGACAACAGTTAAGACACTGAATACCATCCTGGGCAAAGCAGTACATTTGTTTTTTGTACCTATATCGACCACCTTCAATACTCACTCTCTTTACCATACACAAGGTGCACTACAACAACTTTCACAGCACCTTTCAAACTCAGGAGCTCTACCATCTAAAAAAATAGGAAAGTAGGTGCATGGAAACACTACAACCTGTAAGGTCTCTTCTCAGCCACACAACATGCTGACCAGGAGCTATAGTGCCATACCCATACTGTTGATAGGATAAAATCATGAAACTCCCTTCTATACAGGACTGCAGTGTACCTACAATGGATGGACCACAGCATAAATGCAACTCACCACCAGCTTCTCAAAGCTAATTAAGGATGAGTAACAAATGTTGGCCCTGCCATCCATGCTTAAATCCTGCAAAGGAATATTATAAAAATCTACTGAAATGGAAATAAGCAGTCTTTGTTGTGGGGCAGATTTGGGGTTGGTACCACATACAGGAGATACAGTAGAGAAAGATGCAAGTTTTGGGCTAATGTAGGTGGCAGGAAGTTGGGAAATGTTGGATGGAGGAAACTGTAGTAAGCAGCAGAGATAGTCATTGGATATTCTCAATCCAAGTGCCAAAGAAGTTCACAAGCTCCTCAACCACATAGCATAGCAAGTACAATAAATATTTAAAACTTTAAAGAGGGACTGAAAAAAAATGTCAACTTGCAAAATTCAGCATTGTGTTCGGACTTGTTTATGAGTTTATTTTTTATTTCAGATAAGCCTCATTCATAATTTGCAGATTAAAATATACAGTTCCAAAAATCATGATATTCAGAATGGTCATTTATATTCTTTTGCATGTACATCACTGATAAAAGGGCAAACTCAATTTGTATGATACTTTACTAATAAATCTCAACTAAATCTATTACTAATAATACTTCTCCAATAAATCCCAAACATCACCTATTCATGCGATCACTGAGATTGCCTACATAAGAAGAGGCCATTTGCCAGCTCAAGCTTGCTCTGCTACTCAATAAGATCATCGTTGATCTATTTGCCAACTTAGCTTTTTTTTCCCTCTCTGTTCCCCATAGCCCTTGACTCCCTTACGGATCAAATACCTATCGAACTCAGCCTTGAATGTAATAATGAACCATCATCTTCCGATCTTGCATACAGAATTCCAAAGATGAACAATCTTCACAGAAAAGGAATCCTTGTCTTTATTCTGAAACTGTACTCCCGAGCGCAGAAATATTCCTGCAACATCAAGCCTGCTTATTCTCCAATATGTTTCACAAATTCAGTTGCCAGCAGCAGGAAGAGCGGGAGCTTGGATCAGGTGCCTGTCGGAAAGGCGAGCCACTGATTTAAAACTTTAAACGTTTACCTCAAGCATCGGCGGCGGCAGCACCTCGGGGAGCAGAGGTTTCAGGGAAAGGAAGGACTTTTTTTTCCCCTCAGCTATTTAAGTGAGTGTTTCCTAAACCCGAGACCCTACCCTTAAAGGGGCTCCCACCGTTCACCTCCTCTAACCTTATACAGCAGGGATATATCAGGTAAGCGTCTCTTCTTTTTTCTTTACTTTCTGATAAGGATACTAGCAGGGATGGCAGTGCAGGGAGAGGAATGTTCCTCCTGCATGATGTTTGAGGTGAGGGACACCATCAGTGTCCCATCCAAGTAGGTCTGCAGGAAGTGCACCCAACCCTTGCTCCTCCAAGACCATGTTAGGGAACTAGAGCAGGAGCTGGATGAACTTTGGATCATTCGGGAGGCAGAGGCTGTGATAGATAAGAGTTGTGCATAGTTACTCCTATGCACAAAGAAAGCTGGGTAACTGTTAGAAGGAGGAGAAAACAGTCAGTGCAGGAATCCCCTGTGGTCATTCCCCTGAAAAACAAGTATACTGTTTGGATATTGTTTGGAGAACTTATCAGAGGCATGCACTGGGGTGCAGGTCTCTGGCACAGAGTCTGTCCCTGTTGCACAGAAGGGAAGCAGGGAAAGGAGGAGAGTGTTAGTCATTGGGGACCCAATAGTGAGAGGGTCAGATAGAAGGTTTGTTGGGAACGTAAGAGACTCATGGTTGATGTGTTGCCTCCCAGGTGCCATGGTCCGTGATGTCTTGAATCGTATCTTTGGGGTGCTGAAGGGAGAGCGTGACCAGCCCCAAGTCGTGGTCCACATGGGTACAAATGACATAAGTAGAAAGAGGGATAGGGATGTAAGGCAGGATTTCAGGGAGCTAGGGTTGAAGCTGAGAGTGAGAACAAACAGAGTTGTTATCTCTGAATTGTTACCCCGCGCCACGTGAGAGCAAGGCAAAGAACAGGGAGAGATGTCACTTGAACACGTGGCTGCAGGGATGGTGCAGGAGGTGGGGTTTCAGGATTATGGATAATTGGGACTCATTCTGGGGAAGGTGGGACCTCTACAAACAGGACGGTATTCACTTCAACCAGAGGGATACTACTATCCTGGATGGGAAACTTGCTAGTGCTATTCAGGTGGGTTTAAACTAGCTCATCAGGGGTGGAAACTTGTGTTCCAGTACACAGGTGGATGAGAGTAGGGAGGACATGGACAGGATTTCATGGTCACAGGAGTGTGCTGGCAGATAGCAAGCTGGTTTGAAGTGTGTCTACTTCAACACCAGGAGTATCCAGAATAAGGTAGGTGAGCTTGCAGCATGGATAGGTACCTGGGACTTCGATGTTGTGGCCATTACTAAGACATGGAAAGAGCAAAGTCAGGAATGGATGTTGCAGGTTCCAAGGTTTAGATCCTTCATTAAGATCAAGGAAAGTGGTAAAAGGGGGGAGGTGTGGCTTTGTTAGTCAAGGACAGTAAGGTGGCTGAAAGAGCTTTTGACGAGGATGTCTACTGGGGTGGTGTGGGCTGAGGTTAGAAACAGGAGAGGAGAGGTCACACTGCTGGGAGTTTTTTATGGCCTCCGCAAAGTCCAGGGATGCGGAAGTGAGGATTGGCAAATTGATTCTGGGCAGGAGTGATTGGAACAGGGTGGTCATAATGGGGGACTTTTTAACTTCCCCAACATTGACTGGAAATGTTATAACTCTAGTACGTTGGATGGATTAGTTTTTGTCCAATGTGTACAGGAGGGTTTCCTGACACAGTATGTCAAAGGGCCGACAAGAGGGGAGACCCCATTGGATCTGCTACTTGGTAATGAACCAGGCCAGATGTTTGATTTAGTGATAGGTGAGCACTTTGGAGAGAGTAACCATAATTCTGTTAAGTCTAGTTTAGCGATAGAAATGTAGAGGTACCTGCCACAAGGCAAGAGTTATAGATGGGAGAAAGACAATTATAATGCGATTAGGCAAGTCTTAGGAGGCACAGAATGAGGCAACAAAATGCAGGGGATGGGGACAATTGAAATGTGGAGCTGGTTTAAAGAACAGATATTATATGTCCCTGTCAGGCAAGGAGGAAGTGATAAGGTAAGGGAACCATGGTTTACTAAAGATATTGTATGTCTTGTTAAGCGGAAGAGGGAGGCTTATGTGATGTTGAGGTGAGATGGTTCAGATGAGGCGATGGAGAGTTACAGAGTAGCTGGGAGGATTTAAAGAGAGAGTTAAGAAGAGCAAGGAGGGAACATGAGCAGTCTTTAACAGGTAGAATAAAGATTAGATTAGATTAGATACTGACAGTGTGGAAACAGGTCCTTCAGCCCAACATGTCCACACCGACCCGCCGAAGCGCAACCCACCCAGATTTATTCCCCTACATTTACCTCAAACACTACGGGCAATTTAGCATGGCCAATTCACCTAAGCTGCACATTTTTGGACTGTGGGAGGAAACCCACGCAGACACGGGGAGAATGTGCAAACCCTAAAGCTTTCTATTGATATGTGAGGAATAGAAGGATGACTACGGTAGCAATAGGGCCTGTCAAAGACAGAAGTGGAAGTTGTATGTGGACCCTGTGGAGATCGGAGAGGTGAAAAACATATATTTCTCATCTGTTTTCACTCACGAAAAGGATAATATTGTAGAGGTGAAGACTGAGATATGGGCTATTAGATTTGAAAGGATTGAGCTTAGTAAGGAGGTGTCATCAATTCTAAAAGGTGTGAAAGTAGATAAATCTCCTGGGCCAGTTGGGATTTTTCCGAGAATTCTCTGGGAAGCTAGGAAGGAGACAGCTGAGCCTGTGGCCCTCATCCTAGAGTCATCATTGTCTACAGATTTAGTACCAGAGGACTGGAGGATTGCAAATGTTGTGCCATTGTTCAAGAAGGGCAGTAGAGATAATCCAGGTAATTATAGACCAGTGAGCCTTACTTCTGTTGTAGGAAAAGTTTTGGAAAGAATTATAAGAGATAGGATTTATAATCATCTAGCAAGCAACAATTTGATTGGAAATAGTCAATATGGATTCGTCAAGGGCAGGTCATGCCTCACAAACCTCATTGAGTTTTTGAGAAGGTGACCGAGCATGTGGATGAGGGTAGGGCAGTTGACGCGGTGTACATGGACTTCAGCAAAGCCTTTGATAAGGTTCCAATGGTAGGCTACTGGAGAAAATGCAGAGGCATGAGATTGAATGTGATTTAGCAGTTTGGATTAGAAACTAACTTTCTGAAAGAAGGCAACAGGTGATGGTTGATGGAAAATATTCAGTCTGGAGTCCGGTTACTAGTGGTGTGCCTCACGGATTTGTTTTAGGACCATTGCTGTGTGTCATTTTTATAAATGACTTGGGCACAGGATTAGTAAGTTTGCAGATGATACTAAAGTCGGTGGAGTGGTGGACATAATGGAAGAATGTTGCAGGTTGCAGGGGGACTTGGATAAACTGCAGAATTGGGCTGAAAGGTGGCAAATAGAGTTCAATGCAGATAAATGTGAAGTGATTCATTTTGGGAAGAATAACAGGAAGTCAGAATCCTGGGTCAATGGAAAGATCCTTGGTAGTGTGGATATGCAGAGGGATCTTGGTGTCCATGTACATAGATCCCTGAAAGTTGCTACCTAGGTTTTTATGCTGTTAAGAAGGCACACAGTGTGTTAGGTTTTATTGGTAGAGGCATTGCATTCTGGAATTGTGATGTCATGCTGCAACTGTACAGAACGCTAGTGTGGCCTCACTTGGAGTGAGGCCACACTCCTGAAGAAGGGCTTATGCCCGAAACGTCGATTCTCCTGTTCCCTGGATGCTGCCTGACCTGCTGCGCTTTTCCAGCAACACATTTTCAGCTCTGATCTCCAGCATCTGCAGACCTCACTTTCTCCTCACTTGGAGTATTGTGTGGTCGCCCCATTACAGGAAGGATGTGAAAGCATTGGAAAAGTTACAGAGGAGATTTACCAGGATGTTGCCTGGTCTGAAGCGACCGTCTTATGAGGAAAGGCTGAGGGACTTGGGTCTGTTCTCATTGGAGAGAAGAAGGCTAAGAGGCAATTTATTAGAGATATACAAGATGATCAGAGGATTAGATAGGGTGGACAGTGAGAGTCTGTTTCCTAGGATGATGACATCTGCTTGTACGAGGGGGCAAAGCCGCAAATTGAGGGGCGATAGATTTAAGACAGATGTCAGAGGCAGGTTCTTCACTCAGAGTGGTAAGGGCATGCCAATGTAATTAACTCAGCCACATTAGGGGCATTTAAACAGTCCTTGGATAAACATATGGATTTTGATGGGATAGTCGAGGATGTTGCACTTAGATTAGTTCACAAGTCGGCGCAACATCGAGGGCCGAAGGGCCTGTTCTGCGCTATATTGTTCTATGATCTATGTTCTAAATGTCATCTCGCATTTTTCAAAACTAATTGGTTTAGGTCAAGTCTGGTTATGCTTTCCTCCAAAGACAATGCCTTCATTCCAGGAGTCAATCAAATGGACTTCCTGAACTGTTTCCAAAGCAAGTAAATCACTCCTTAAAAAAAATCAAAACTGTACTCAGTACTGTAGATGCAGTCTCACCGATGCAGTGTTCAATGTAGTAAAACTTATCTTCTTTTACACCCCATACTTATTGTAATGTAACCTATTTCTTCCACTTAGCTTCCTATTTACTTTCAATATTGTACCTGCATGCTAACTTTTATAATCACCTACCACACCCAGATCCCTCTGTACCACAGCATTCTTCAGTCTCTCTCCATTTAAATATTCTACATTCTATCTTTCCTGAGGCAGCATTACACCCGAAACATTGACTTCTCCATCTCCTGATGCTGTCTGGCTTGCTGTCTTCCAGGTAAAAACAATGACTGCAGATGCTGGAAACCAGATTCTGGATTAGTGGTGCTGGAAGAGCACAGCAATTCAGGCAGCATCCGAGGACAGGCAAAATCGACGTTTCGGGCAAAAGCCCTTCCTTTATTCATGATGAAGGGCTTTTGCCCGAAACGTCGATTTTGCCTGTCCTCGGATGCTGCCTGAATTGCTGTGCTCTTCCAGCACCACTAATCCAGAAATTGCTGTCTTCCAGCCTCCAGCTTGTCGATCTTGGATTCCAGCATCTGCAGCTTTTTTTGTCTCTTCTTTCTTTCCCAACAAAGTGGGAAACCTCATATTTTTCTACAATGAACTCAATCTGTCCAATTACTAAATGTATCAAAATCCTTCTGCAGGCTTGTTGCATCCTCCTCATAACGTTCTTCTTCACTTTTGAATTGTCAGCAAATCTACCTTTACCACACTTGATCCTTTCATTCAAGTCATTGATATAGGTCACAAATAGGTAAGGTTCCAGTTCTGAGCACTATGGCACTCTGCAACTTAACTAAAAAAAACCTATCTATCCACTTTCTGTTTCCTAAAAGTTAGCTATTCTCTATCCATGTGAAGATATTACCATCAAAACCTTAAGCTTTTACCTTGTGTGGCATTTTACCAAATGTATTTTGGAAATTTAAACATGACACATCTACTGGTTCTTCTTTATCCTACTCATTAAAGAACTCACTAAATTTGTGAAACATAATTTTCCTTTCATAATACAATCAAACAGAATCAACATAATTTTATGATTTCCTACAATTTCCTTAATAATGGATTCCAGGATTTTCCAAAGACAGGTATTGGGCTTGATGTGCAGGTGGCGGTGTTGGCCTGGGGTGGGCAAAGTCAGAAGTCTCACATCACCAGGTTAGAGTCCAACAGGTTTATTTGAAATCACAAGCCTTCAAAGCACTGCCCCTTTGTCAAGTATTGGGCTAACTGGCCTTCACTTCCTGTCTCCCTCTTTTCTTGAACAGAAACTTCCTCTGTAACATCACCCGTCTCAGCTCATCTGCTGCTAAAACCCATTTTCTTGCTTTTTTTATCACAAGCCTTTAGTATACTAATGCAGTCCTGGCTGGCCTTGTATATTCCATTCTCTAGAAACTTAAATTCATCCAAAGCTCTTGATTTAAGCACACCAAATTTTAATTGATCAAACTTTAGTACCATGCCTCTCGATCCCCCCACACCGAGCTTTGAATTTCCATCCCTACACCTCACTTCATAGATATCATAAAATATCATAGAATCATACAATCCCTACAGAGTGGAAACATTCCTGAAGAAGGGCTCATGCCCGAAACGTCGATCCTCCTGCTCCTTGGATGCTGCTTGACCTGCTGCATTTTTCCAGCAACACATTTTTCAGAACAGGCCATCTGGCCCAACTATTCCACACCGACCCTCCGAAGAGTAACCCACCCAGACCCATTCTCCTATCCTATTACTCAACATTTCTCCTGACTAATGCACCTATCTACACATTTCTGAACTCTATGGGCAATTTAGCATGACCATTTCACTTAACCCACACATCCTTGAACTGTGGGAGGAAACCACAGCACTCGGAGGAAACTCTCACACACATACAGGGAGAACGTGCAAACTCCACACATATAGTCATGTGAGGTTGGAATCAAACCCGGGTCCCTCACGCTGTGAGGCCGCATGTGCTAATCACTGAGCCACTATGCTGCACTTTTCAGGCATTTAAAATTTTCCTCTGACCTCTCCTCTAACTTAATATCAATTTATGTATATGTCATTTTATTCTATAATGTCCTGTATAATGCTTTAGGATGTTACATTACAATAAAAACATCATATAAATAAATAAATTTAAGTTGCTGTTATCCAATGCATTGTATTTTGAGGGGGAGTCACTGTTGTTAGCAGAATGATAGTCAATTTACAGATAACAAGACTCCACAAAAATGCATGGAATGACATAATCTATTTGTTAGGCTTGGTTGGGCCAGAAGGGGTTTTGCCAGACCCCTTGTTGTCTGTGAAATACTTTTTACATCTGAACAAACCTGCCCTTATATTTGGATTACAGAATAAAACAATGCCTTGCTGCAAAACACAATTAATTATGCTGCTGCTTGACAACAAATAGCCTTTTTTTTAACTGAAGTCAACATGGCAACATGAACAAAGTATGAATCTGGAGGCTGTGGTCTCCTGATGAGTTTTAGTTGGGGAGGCAGAGATTTGGAGTGTGGCTGCACAGAACATTGATTGGGATACTTTTGGAATACTGTACTCTGTTGAATTCTGGCTTCCCTACTATAGGATAAATGTTGTGAAATGTGAAAGGGTACAAAAAAATGATCAAGGATGTTGCCAGAGTTGGAGGATTTGAGCTACAGGGAGAGGCTGAACAGGCTTTGGGGCAGTTTTCCATGAAGCGTCGGAGGCTGAGGGGTGACCTTATAGAGGTTTATAAAATCATGAGGGGTATGGATAGGATAAATAGACAAAGTATTTTCCCTGGGGTGGGGGAATCCAGAGCTACAAGGCATAGGTTTAGGGTGAGAGGGAAAAGATTTAAAAGGGATGTAAGGGGCAACTTTTTCACACAGAGGGTTGAGCTGCCAGAGGAAGTGGTGGAGGCTGGTACAATTGCAACATTTAAAAGGCAGCTGGATGTGTATTTGAATAGGAAGGGTTTGGAGGGATATGGGCCAAGTGCTGACAGGTAGGACTAGATTAAGTTGGAAAATCTGGTCGGCATGGACGGGTTGCACGGAAGGGTCTGTTTCTATGACTCTAAAACTCCGTCAAAACAGGATTTAACTGACAATAACGATCAGACATAAATAACATATAAAGTACACCCCTGAATTACCGACTCCAATTCGATATCTCCGGAAGACAAAAATGCAAATTAGACGAATCGGGCTCAAAAGTTTTAGCCAAATCTCGAATATTCCCGCCGCCGTACGTCATCAAACCGCGACACAATTACCCGAGCTCCAATAAACAAAGTGAATATGGTGCAAGCAAAAGCTGATAATGTTTGCTATTAATGTTAAATTAAATAGAGAGAAAAAAAATCCAATCCAGAAGTAAAAGATTGCAAAAAAACTTACAGTCGGAAGTTGGAGAAATTGGACCGTAAGGTACTTGCTTTCTTATTACTGTGTGCATTTGAATTGATATGAGCAGGGCAGTACATGTTATATGTTTGGTTTGATGTTTATTTAATTTGATACATTGTGTTGCTGCTGAGGGTTCGGAGGTTTGGAACGTTGTGCAGGCGGCGAGAACGTGGCTCCTTCCGGGTGTGGGCGCCGCTCGCTCGAGCTCGCCTCTCAATGCCCCCGAAAGTCAGCAGCTGCAGGAGTAGAACAGCTCGGCTGCACTCACTCAATGATACGTTACTTCTCTCGGCTTTAAACACGTAGTGGATAAGTAGCCACATCTTTATACACATTTGACTTCCTGGGGTTCGCATGTGTGTCCGCAAAATTAATATCCTACCCATTAGGATGGCAACTGCTCATACTCCACTTCCATGAGCCATCGTCTTACCATCAAGCACCCTGTTTAACTCTAGCCCTATTTTCCAACACTTCGTCCATTGCCTTGTATGCAATGGCGATTCATGTGATTATCTAAATACTGCTTAGATGTTGTCATCTTCCCAATTCTACCACTGTTTAATGCAGTGAGCTTTAATACACATCACCAAATCTTCCTTAGATGCTTTCTAAACCTCATGCCCTTACTTCAAATGCATGTCCCCTACTAAGAAGGTCAGTTGCCTCCTGTCTATCCTATTTATGCCGCTCAATCAGGTTCTCCTTCAGCCTTCTCTAAGGAAAACAATCCCAGCTTGACCACTTCCTCTTCTTACCTGAAATACCCCAGCCCACCCTTTTGAATTTCCTCTGCACTCTCTTCAGAGCAAATAAATCTCCCCATTCAATGTTTTCACTAATAAATACAAGCATCCAATGCACCTTCTCGACCACCTTATCTACTTGTCCTTTTGCCTTCGTGAATCTGTGGACATGCACACCAAGATCTTCTTGTACTTTCTCGGGTCCTACTATTTAACATGTAGTGTTTTGCCTTGTTAATATTTCAAAATACATCATCTCACACTTTTCAGCATTAAATTTCATTTGCCATTATTCTGCCCATCTGACCAGCCTGTTTATAACATCCTCTAATCCAGTTTTCCTCCTCACTATTTAGCACATCAATTGTGTCATCTACAGACTTAGTGAAAGCCTCTTAAATTCGTATCGAGACAATTAATAGACACAGCAAGAGGCCCAGCACTGAACCCTTTGGTATGCCACTGGACACAACCCTCCATTCACAAAAACAATCTTCCACCACCACACACTGCCTCCTGCCTCTAAGCCAATTTATGGATCCAATTTGACAATTCACCATTAGTTATTTCAAATTCTCAGAATTCTTTGTTTGAGACCTGATTGTGGCCTTTATTAGTTTTTCTCTTTGGCACTATTTATCTCTGTTCACATCAAATGGATTCAATTTTGACTGATAAAATTGTGGGATTTGGGGTGGGTGGGAAATGGTGACATACTTCCAGGTTGAATTATTGAGGACCGCTCCTTACTAAAATTAGAAAGCATCATCCAGTGATTAGTAACCAAATTGACATTTTTGTACTTATGTTGACAACCAACACAAAAGGTCTGTTTTTTCAATTGTGTTGATTTAAAGAGAAGTATTGGCCAGAAATTCAGAACAGAAGGAGGGCTTTGAAAAATATCATGGGATCACGTCTGACCATGTGAGGGAGAGTGGGTGGGGGGAGCAGGTCAAGCAGCTTTTAATGATACTTTCTATGTAATCTGCCTTTATGTATTGGTGTAGAATTCCATGCTCTCTTTTCTGGAGCAAAGGTTTTAACCCTCAACTTCTTGACGTGAAGGTGAGAGACCTCCCACTGGTTAAGGCTGAGATGATGTTACTGAACGTTGTTAAGCCAGCTTACCCAAACAAGTTAATGACAAAATGATTGCAGCTATTGATCAGAACATACACTGACAATCAAATCAGCTGTTCTTGCATGTGTACAAAATTATGGACACTTTCTTTTAAAAGAGAACAGCAACAAATGTTTTATCTTTATCAATTTGATTACAGGAGCACTCCTCCTTATAGCAGAGACAGTTAAAATTTGACAGATGTGTTCAAAGTCATGAATACCTTTGATAGTGCAACTAAGAGAAACTGTTATGAATGACAAAGCCTCTGTAACCAGACAGCACAGATTTCAAGTGAAAGACAAATGTACTAGAGGCAATATGAGGGAGCATTTTTATAAAGCTATTTGTGATCTCGAATGTACTGTAGATTAGGTACTTGCATTCAAAAGAAATTTAAGTAAATGTTTGAAAGGAAAAGTACAGTATTTACAGAACTGCTGGGAAAGAGTAGCAAGTGGCTGTGTGAAGTTTCCCGTGCAGGTCAAGTGAATTGGCCATGCTAAATTACCCGTAGTGTTAGGTAATGGGTAAATGTAGGGGATGGGTGGGTTGCGCTTCGGCGGGTCGGTGTGGACTTGTTGGGCCGAAGGGCCTGTTTCCACACTGTAATGTAATCTAATGTAATCTAATCTAAAAAAAAGTGAAATTGGTTAGCTCTACTGTAAGTGCTTTCTCCTAGCTCTACTGTAAGCTCAATGGGCTGAATAGCCACCTGTGCTATATCATAAGTATGTGCAGAAGTTATGAACTTGTAGTATTATTTACAGAACAGTAAAGTTTTATTCTTTTCCTACTATGATTTCCAACATATATCTGAAAATAAAATTTGACATGTATATCTTATTTTCTCCTTTGTTACCATGTGCTTGTCTCTCCATTATGTGTGACGTTTGATCTGTTTGCTGTTGAGTCACTGTTTGCAACTTGCCACATTTGGGCGGTTGGTGGAGAGAAGAAAGATGGGCCAAAAGATTCACAGAGGTCCCTCACAAAGAACACTCCTTGCAAACATTACTGAATACACAATGGAATTGTGAACCTCCAGTTACGAGATAGTGTAGCCATACCAGTAACCAGCTGTTTATTCAACAGAATATTTTCTTAGTTGGAGTGGCTAACTTGAATTGTTAATTTCTTTTGCATATTTTTAAAAATTAGAATGTATATGTTCCCACCTCCCCAAGGGTTCACCAATATCACTCTTTTGTATGTTTATATGTCAGTATGTTTGCTAGCCTCTTGGTATATTGTCCTTGTTCCAGATTCACAGGAACATACAGGGGAGAAAGTGAGGACTGGAGATCAGAGCTGAAAATGTGTTGCTGGAAAAGCGCAGCAGGTCAGGCAGCATCCAAGGAGCAGGAGGATCGATGTTTCGGGCATGAGCCCTTCTTCAGGAAGAAGGGCTCATGCCCGAAACGTCAATTCTCCTGCTCCTTGGATGCTGCCTAACCTGCTGAGCTTTTCCAGCAACACATTTTAAGAACATACAGGGGAAGTCACATACCAACGTTTTGCTCCCTACGTACAAAGTCAGTTAGTCCCATTAGCTTTAATTGAAAAGAAAATTGGATCAAGTCCAAAACAGAGGAACAGACGTAGGCCACTCTGTCCTCAAACCTATTCCACTGTTCAATTAGATCATGACTGGTCTGAAACATGTCCCATCTTCCTGCCTTATTCTGTAACCCTTAATACTATTACCTAATTAAAAAAAATCCTAGCCTGCTGGAGGAAAGAGTTCTATCTTTCTATTATTTTGTGTGAAGTACTTGATTATATCACTCCTGAATGTTCTACTCTACTCTAAATTTACTTGCTTTCTTCCAAACATTCTCATCAGATCTAATAGTTTCATTCTATTTACCCTACAAAATTTTTTCAATCATCTTAAACAGATCAGTTAGTTCAACATGTAATCAAATTTCAAGGGAGTAGATCTTCTAGCCCAGTTTCATTCTGGTGAATTTGCATTACAACCTCTTCAAGAACAATAAATACATGATTTCCCATGCACAAAGCTATGTTGACTATCCCTAATCAGTCCTTGCCTTTCCAAATGCATGTACATCCTGTTCCTCAGGATTCCCTCCAACAACTTGCTCACCACCGATGTCAGGCTCACCGGTGTATCGTTCCCTGGCTCATCCTTACCTTTCTTAAAGTAGCACCACGTTAGCCAACCTTCAATAATCCGGCACCTCACCTGTGACTATTGACGATACAAATATCTCAGCCAGTTGCCCAGCAATCACTTTCCCAGCTTCCCACAGAGTTCTAGGGTACACTTGATTAGGCCCTGGGATTTACTCACTTTTATGCGTTTCAAGACTTCCAGCACTTTGTAATATGGGCATTTTTCAAGATGTCACCATCTATTTCCCTACGTTCTCTATCTTCCATGTCCTTCTCCACAGTAAAAACTGATACAAAATACTCGTTTACTATCTCCCCCATCTCCTGCAGCACCACACAAAGGCCGCCTTGCTGATCTTTGAGGGGCCCTATTCTCTCCCTTTTCTCCTTAATGTATTTGTAAAATCCCTTTGAATTCTCCTTAGCCCTATTTGCCAAAGCTATCTCATGTCCCCTTTTTGCCCTCCTGATTTCCCTCTTAAGTATACACCTACTGCGTTTATACTCTTCTAAGGATTCATTCGATCTATCCTGTCTATACCTGACATAGGCTTCCTTCTTTTTCTTAACCAAACCCTCAATTTTTTGAGTCATCCAGCATTCCCTACACCTACCAGCCTTTCCTTCACCCTAACAGGAATATACTTTCTCTAGACTCTCGATATGTCATTTCTGAAGGCTTCCTATTTTCCAACCATCCCTTTACCTGCGAACATCTGCCCCCAATCAACTTTTGAAAGTTCTTGCCTAATACCATCAAAATTAGCCACCTTCCCATTTAGAACTTCAACTTTTAAATCTGATCTCTCCTTTTCCATCACCATTTTGAAACTAATAGAATTACGGTTGCTGGTCCCAAAGTGCTCCCCCACTGACACCTCAGTCACCTGCCCTGCCTTATTTCCCAAGAGTAGGTCAAGTTTTGCAGCTTCTTTAGTAGGCACATCCACGTACTAAATCAGAAAATTTTCTTGTACACACTTAACAAATTCCTCTCCATCTAAACCCTTAACACTATGGCAGTCCCAGTCAATGATTGGAAAGTTAAAATCCCCTACCATAACCACCCTATTATTCTTACAGATAATTGAGATCTCCTTACAAATTTGTTTCTCAATTTCCCGCTGACTATTAGAGGCTCTATAATACAATCCCAATAAGGTAATCATCCCTTTCTTATTTCTCAGTTCCACCCAAATAACTTCCCTGGATGTATTTCCAGGAATATTCTCCCTCAGTACAGCTGTAATGCTATTCCTTATCAAAAACGCCTCTCCTTCTTGCCTCCCTTTCTGTCCTTCCTGAGCATTTGTATCCTGGAACGTGAAGCTGCCAGTCCTGTCCATCGCTGAGCCACGTTTTTGTAATTGCTAAGATATCCCAGTCCCATGCCCTGAGTTCATCTGCCTTCCCTGTTCGACCTCTTGCATTGAAATAAATGTAGTTTAATTTATCAGTCCTACCTTGTTATCGGCTTTGTTCCTGCCTGCTTTGACTGTTTGACTCACTTCTTTTCTCAACTGTCTCATGAATTTTATTGAGGTTTTTGAAGAAATAGCAAGGAAGATTGATGAGGGCAGAGCTAGACATGATCTGTATTGGAGGTGTAGTGAACAGCGAAGAAGGTTACCTCAGATTACAACGGGATCTTGATCAGATGGGCCGTTGGGCTGTGGAGTGGCAGATGGAGTTTAATTTAGATAAATGCGAGGTGCTGCATTTTGCGAAAGCAAACTTTAGCGTCTCTATGACTCTAAACACTTTCTAATGTGTAGTGTTCAGAACTGAATACTGTACACCTGAGTTGGGTTAGCCGCTGATCTGTGTAACTGTGCTGCTGATTGGGTCCAACCAGCTCTGACACTGTAAGCACTTGCAATTTGCTCTTGCCAGCTTTGCACTATTGCTGATTACTAATTTATGTCCTTTTTTAAGTGATACAGTACTCTCAGTGCAGTTTTTTTGTATTATATTTCAAATGCTAAGCTGGTTTCCCTTATAACTTGGTATGTAGAAAGATCAGTTTATATGATGTTATGTTATAAAAACAAGAAAACCAGTCAGTCTTTGCTGAAGCATTGGTGATAGATAGTACTGTATTCCTATTGCACTGTAGTAAACTGAAACATTTCCTTAGTATTCTGGTTATTCTTAATGTATGCCTTCCTCTGTCTTGTTAGCATTTGTGTTTCATAGGCCTGTTTCCACACTGTAATCTAATCTAATCTAATCTAAAAAATCTAAACTGAAACATTTCCTTAGTATTCTGGTTATTCTTAATGTATGCCTTCCTCTGTCTTGTTAGCATTTGTGTTTCATAATTATTTATTGTAATAAGCTTGACACAAGTATTTTCTCTACTAATAGTTTGTTGTTTTGCAGTTCTGAACATGGGAGAGACAGAGAAAGCAAAGAGTGAGACAACACGGACTGAATCCAGTATTCAGACAAAGGAAACGGAGAAAAAGAAAAGGTCAAGGGTCAACAAAGTGCTTTCTGAGATTAAAAAACAGGTTGAGTTTTGGTTTGGTGATGTGAACCTCCACAAAGACCAATTCCTTCAGGAACTGATTCAGAAGTCCAGAGATGGATGTGAGTAATAACTATATACCCATGGTTTAAATACATAAATCTTTTAACTATCTGTGTACTGTCTAATGATTTTCTGACTCCGCAGATGTTGACATTTCCGTGCTGACAACATTCAACAAAATGAAAAAGCTAACGACAGATGTAAAATTAATAGCAAGGGCGTTAAAAGACTCAAATGTTATTGAGGTAAGTGTGAATCCCTTCATTTTATATTATGACTAAAGGCTAACTCCAACCTCATGTTGTCAGCACAAGCTCTGCAGTCACTTTGCTTTTATAGAAAACTTAAATTGCAACTTTTTGTAAAGACAGACAAAGATCTAGAGATGCATTTGAAGAGATTGCAAGTTGTGCCAGAAAGACAGAAATTGAAAGCATGGTTGAAAAGATACGATTTTGAGACAGGATGGGATGGGCTTTCAGGCTGGAGCAGCACACTTTTTAAAGTTGGTACATTAAAGTGCAGGGAGATAATTGTAAGTGAAGACAAATTGATGGGCAGCTTCAGTAAGGTAAGGGGAACATTGCTTAGACACTTTCGCTTTCTCCAAATGATGCATAACATTATTATATACATCCAGCTTGTACATTCATTTTCAAAAGCAGTCATCTGATGGTGAAAGACTTCCTCTCTGCTGTGCTATAGTGTTAACTTTCTGTATTGAAATAGTCTTTTTAATGAAGCATGAAGAAAGGAGCAAAAAGCCAATAGGCAAGGGCACTAGAATAGGGAAAAGCTCAAAAAGAAGAGAGTGCAGACAGGTTGCGAATTTAAGGCCATCAGTTTTGTGTATAAGCACATGGTGTGGTGAATTAGATGGTTATACTGGAGCCATTGATTGCCACCTGAAACTTGGCAATAAAAATTTTGATTCAAGGAAGTTGGGGATTGAGCAATTGTAATGAATAAACTATTCATTTAGAAGGGCATAAGCCCTTCCCGAAACGTCGATTCTCCTGTTCCTTGGATGCTGCCTGACCTGCTGCGCTTTTCCAGCAACACATTTTCAGCTCTGATCTCCAGCATCTGCAGCCCTCACTTTCTCTCAACATTGGACAAAGGTGAGATAGTCTCGGTTTTTTTATCCATGTGATTAGAATTAAGGAGCGGTTGTGTTAGATGTATAATAGATGCCAAAAATTGGCAAGAATGAGATGGAGAAACAAATTCTAAAAAGATTTTAGATCAAAATTTGTCATTGCTAATGTCGTGGTCTATATTGGGATAATCCTTACAAAGGAAGAAGTCGTAGAAATTCCTGAAGACTTCCTTTATGAAGCCCTAGGTCAGAAAAACATGAGGCATTGTTTGATATGGTTCTGGGAAGCAAAGTAGAGTTTTTAATTTTCATAAGAAGATTTGGGGAACTGTGACAAATTGAGAAGGAGTAATCAAATGTAAAAGTACTAAGCAAGATTTTAAGTTACATCTATTTTGTAGAGTAAAACTTGATTTTGCAGCATACTAAATTCTGTACTTTGCATCAATGTTGATCAGAAATGCTGCCAATGTCGCAGGAAATGAAGAGGTAACAACAATATTAGACCAGATAAAGAATTTTAAGAATGGCATAACAATTGTGAGAGTATTTTCCAAAGACAAACTTCTGGGTTCAACAATATATTTGTATTTAAGGTGCAAGTGCTAATGAAATCAACAGAATTAGATTAGAGGATTCAGTTAACAATGTGAGTCAGCACCATTATCAGCTGAGACGTTAGTTTACCTGGGATTGTAATCATTTGGGGTCTGGAGCTGAAGATCAGAGTCCAAGATTACTCTTGTGACTAAACTGTCCGGGCCTGCCCCCTTTATTATGCATTATAAACTGTTTACAAAGACATGTTCAGTGGTAGCTCAGTTTGATTATCAACTCCTCAAAATATTTTGCAACCGAAAAAAAATCAAAGAGCTTTTCTTTGTGCTTATGCCCTGTAGTCCTCTGGGACTATTGCAACTTTACTTCTACTTTGTAGCATTACAGTGAGCCATTTTAAAGTAGGACACCATTAAAATGTGTCCAAAGCCTTAGACAATGGGAAATATAAATATTTGACTACTGACTTTTTAAACACAAAGTCGCGCATTCAAGCACACATGGAATGATACAGCGGAGAAGGAAACAGTTGTACAAGTGTTGGCTACTGGGTAGATCTATGCAATTAATTTCTCTCTTGCTATACTCCTGTACATGTTTTCTCTTCAACTAAATTCCAAATTGTCTTGGAAATTACTCCTCATAAAACTCATTGCATTAAAAAAAGCTTTCTGCATTCATCCTCTCATTCAACTAGAGATCTTAAAAGTCCACATTTTATGGTTACTGAGCCCTCTCTTACTGGAAAATCTCTTTATTTGTCATATTACAATCATCTATGACTTTCATTTATAATAAAATCAGAGAAACTCAGCAGGACTGGCGTGGGAGCATTTGTGGAGAGAGAAACAGTGAACATTTCAAGTTTAATGACTTATTCAGAACAGTTTCTGTGGCACTTTATCCTGAATTCAAATGTCGACCACCCACAATATTTTGATTTTACTGTTAAAAATCACACAACACCAGTTATAGTCCAACAGGATTGTTTGGAAGGACGAGCTTTTGGAACACCGCATCAGTAGGTTGAAGAAACTGATGAAGCAGCGCTTTGAAAGCTAGTGCTTCCAAATAAACCTGGTTTTAGATTAGATTACATTACATTACAGCGTGGAAACAGGCCCTTCGCCCAACAAGTCCACACCGACCCGCCGAGGCGTAACCCACCCATACCCCTACATTTACCCCTTACCTAACACTACGGGCAATTTAGCATGGCCAATTCACCTGACCTGCACATCTTTGGACTGT
Source organism: Chiloscyllium plagiosum (assembly GCF_004010195.1). Classification (NCBI taxonomy): domain Eukaryota; kingdom Metazoa; phylum Chordata; class Chondrichthyes; order Orectolobiformes; family Hemiscylliidae; genus Chiloscyllium; species Chiloscyllium plagiosum. The sequence goes on along the minus strand of NC_057710.1, from coordinate 133,925,747 downwards.
GGGAGGAAACCGGAGCACCCGGAGGAAACCCACGCAGACACGGGGAGAACGTGCAAACTCCACACAGTCAGTCGCCTGAGGCAGGAATTGAACCCAGGTCTCTGGCGCTGTGAGGCAGCAGTGCTAACCACTGTGCCACCGTGCCGCCCACTGGTGTTGTGATTTTTAACTTTTTGTCCACCCCAGTCCAACACTGGCACCTCCAAATCTTGATTTTACAGCCTAGTTTATTAGCCCAATATTTTTTTCAAATGCCATGAAGTGTTGCCCAAGCTTATTGGTTCTAAAATTTTCTCCACAATGGTGAACAGACTTGCTTGTACTTATTCTTTCCCCTTTATGGAGATTCACATTTAAAACTTGCCGTCCCTTTTGTCTAGTACCCTCTGGTGCATTTCATCTGAGTCGACTACTCATAAGAACTAAAATTCAGGTGCAACATTCAACAAAGAGCAATAAAGCCACTCAAGGAGCAAGAAAGATGCAGCATAGCTTCGTAAATCAGCTTGTGACATTTAATGACATTGTGAATATAAATCATCTCGGGTATTACCATGCTTCCCTTTTTTTAATGCTTTTACATAACATGCTTTTTAACTGCCTTGCTTTAGCTGAACATAGAAGGAACAAAATTAAGGCGCCGTATGGCCTTGGGAGATCAGCCACAAGATGTTAATGACCGCACAGTTTATGTGGTGAGTATAAGTATCTGTATGAAGAGGCATTCATTCTAATGGGAGTGATGGGGATTGGAAGAATCAAAAGATTCACTTAGTTCATTTGGCCCATTTTGAGTCTGCACCCCCTCCCCCCTCCTATGCCCACAATCTCATATTTTCCATGGCTAATCTCATATTTTCCATGGCTTATCCACCCAGCCAATTTGCAACTGTGGGAGGAAGTGGGAGGAAATAGACAATGGGAAAATGTGCATAGGGTCCATGGCATTGTGAGGCAGCAAATGCTTAAATCTTCATAGTTACACTGCCAGTGCAGAAAATGATGAACAACAATTGTTCACCCTTTAAATCCACAATTATAAAGTGAATCAATTTTACTTACAGTTTCATTAATTTGCATTGTGATCACAACTGTGGGTGGGAATATAGCCCTTCTGAAATTAGGTTGATGTTATTGGCAAAATTGTAGACCCTTCTGCTCATGGGCAGGTATTAGTCCAGTTTCTTCTGATGCTGCGTTTCACCAGCTCATTTTTAAATCTCCGTCTCATGTTATTTTTAAAGGAGTTGCTACCCAGAAGTGTTTCACATGGTTGGATAGACAGAGTGTTCAGTAAATGTGGAAATGTGGTCTACATCAGCATCCCTCGCTACAGAACAACTGGTGACCCGAAAGGATTTGCCTTTGTGGAATTTGAAACTGTATCGGGAGCTCAAAAAGCTATTGAGGTGAAAGACTACTTTCATAGCATTATATTGCAACAACAAAGTTTTTATACATAATTTTGATGGGCGGTTCTTTGGGACAGGATGGTTCTACTTGTGTACCAATTCACCAAGTACCACACAAACTTACGCAGATATAACATGTGCATGTTATATCCTATTAACATGTCAAGTTGAACAATGCAGTTGCTTAAATTCAAAACACGACAATACATAACTGAGCAAATGTTTTATTTTGAAGTATGTACATTGTGAAATATATTTCTTGATTTTGTTTCTTCCAAGCTATTAAATAATCCTCCAGAAGATGCACCACGAAAGCCTGGAGTCTTTCCCAAAACAGTAAAAAACAAACCAGTTCCTGTGTTCAGCTCCACTGACAACACTGGTAGGTGATCGCAAGATTGAAGTTAGTTAACCAAGATTGAAGTTACTTAAATTACTTTTAAAATGTTCTTGCAACAGACAAAAAGTACAGATGAGATACAAAAGTGCAGATAAACGGTGGGCGGCACATTCTCCCCGTGTCTGCGTGGGTTTCCTCCGGGTGCTCCGGTTTCCTCCCACAGTCCAAAGATGTGCAGGTCTGGTGAATTGGCCATGCTAAATTGCCCGTACTGTTAGGTAAGGGGTAGATGTAGGGGTATGGGTGGTTACGCTTCGGCGGGTCGGTGTGGACTTGTTGGGCCGAAGGGCCTGTTTCCACACTGTAATGTAATCTAATCTAAATATAAAAAACCAAATTACTTTAAAAATGTTCTGGTTTTTAAAATCTGCAACAGATACAAACAAAAGTACAGATGAGAAAAAGAAAAAGAAAAAAAAGAAACCTCGAAAATCAGAAAACTGTAACCAGCCAGCTGCAGAGCCAATGGAACAGTCCCACACCAAAAATGTCGACAGCCTGGACAAAGGAAAAGGAAGCAGAGTGACATCCGACTGTTCAGAAACTGATGTTGCAGACCTCAGCAGAAATAAATCAAAAGGTGAATCACGGAGACGAGATAAAACCGAAGAGACCAGTCGGAGAAAGCGGAAACGAAGTAGTCCTGGAAAACTGGGGGAAGGATCCTCTGCAAAAATAAGAAAAATCAGTGACAGAGAAAAAGAGAAGACAGATAGTGAAAAAGACATTAAAGGTGTGGGAATTTTTAATTCATCCTGAAACTTGCTTTGTTAGAAAATCTTTTCCAAGGTCAATCTGAAATATTGGTTATAAACAACTTTAAAAGCATGTTCCATTTACCCGCACTGTTTTGCTTACGAATTATATTCCAATTTTTATTAAGATATTTCAACAGAGGATGAGCGTGGTTCTGGAGACAAGAAGGATGAGTCCCTATCAAAAAGCAAGAGAAAAAGGAAAAAGAAACACAAAGATAGGCACAAGGTGGAAGAAGAAGTTATTCCTCTGAGAGTACTATCCAAGTAAGTGAGAACATTGTAAATGTTTTATATTTCTATTTTGCCAATAAATCTGCCACTTCCAACAAATTCCAAGATACATCCTCTTTTCAAGTTTTAACTGGCCCTAAGTCTGCTGCAGATTTGTACATTTTAAAACACCAATATGAAGCACTTACTTTACAGCATTGACAGCAAGTTTTCCATGTTGGTGCTTCAAAACTACATATTCTCTAGTGTGTGTAATGTGAAGTAGAAATCCCAACAAGTGAGCACTTACTTCCAATGATAGCAAGTTCTCACGTGTTAGAGGCTCCACATCACAATTTTAAAAATCAGCAAGCGATGCTCATTGGAAGAGTTGCTTCTAATTGCTGCAGTGTGTGTTGAAGAAATCCCAACATAAAAGCACTTACTTAATTAACAGGAAGTGCATGTATGTTAGGAGTTCTTGGCCACCACAGTCTTCCATGTAACCACTGGAACATTAAATATACTGTAAACCAGTCAGAACAAAATTTTACAATTTTTTCATTAACTTGGTGGTGCTTCTGTGCAGTAGAAATCCCAACATGAGAGCACTTACTTGAACATAAAAGACAAGTACTCACATGTTAGAGGTTCCATAAAAGCAAGTGTTGCCCTAGATAATTTAGTATCTCGCAAGTTTTGCCTCTAGACAATTTAGTATCTCAACTACCTTGGACTACACTAGTGTCACCCCTAGTACCATCAATCTGAGCAATAGATGGAACTTTTGACTTCCAGCATTAAATCACTAATTAGTTTTTATGGGTAGTTGGATCCGTAGGCTGCAGTTGTGAGCAGAAATCCCAATATGATAAGCACTTATTTATAGAATACACAGCAAGTGCTTGCATATTAGGATCTCTGAAACAACAAGTCTGGAGGGCAGTGTACATTTTAAAATTCTGTTGTGACTTACAAGAGCCCAAATTTCACATTTTGAAAAAGGTGTTTGAAAAAGGTGCTTGCGTAGTAACTTGGGACTCACCTTCTGTATGTTAAAATCTGTAAACTAGAGATTCCAACATGTGAGTACTTACTAATGTAACCAACAGCAAGCTTCACTTGTTGGAGTAACTAGCAACAGCAACATTGTGAACAAAAAGAAAACAGGTTAATTCAGGTTTGCTGGGGTGAAATGGGCTCCGCACCCAATTCCAACAGCCCTAAACTCTTGATGCATTTTTAAGCTGCAGATAGGATTGTGAGCAGCCTTCATGATGGTACTGGACAGTATATCACCATTGCTGAAGTGCAATACCAGTGTTTAAAAAAACAGCATTGCACGATTGCAGTGGTGGTACACTGTAGCTGCTATCCACCTTGTGCATCAAGGAATACAACTGAAACTAGATTTCTTAATCCTCCCCAACTCCCCCCCAACACCAGACAGAAGGAATGAACTAGTTTCCCATATTAAAATGCAATAAGTCTTGTCAGAAAACAAGTTACACATCAGAAATCCCCATTTCCAATGAAATGTTTTTAAAAAATTGAGGAAAACTGAATCCACTGCCACTTCAACATGAAAGCACTTACTCAACTTTTAAATCACAGAAAGGCTTCAATGTTGACGTAACAGGGGACCCATTCAAAATTCTTCCACCATTGTGAATTAATGCTAGTTACAAAACCACAATCTAAAGCACATATACTTGCACTCAGATCATTCTTGCCTGTATGTTCCTGCTGTTCTTCTCTTGTCCAGTTTAAATGATTGTTAGAGTCTGCTGGTATTTATATTTCTCCCAGATAAAGTGATTTAAATGAGGTACCTTTTCTAAGCAGGCTGGTCATTTGAATTTCTTTTGTTTACGTGATGTATCTAAACTTGTTTACCTCAGTGGGTGGTTCTGGCATGTTAATAAGCTGTAATTAGCAACATTTGGTGTCATTACCAGAAGGTTGACTGTTCTTAATGCAGTATCTCCTTTTCTTTAATGGTATTAAGATAGTCTACACAATTGTATATTAACACACATTTTTTTTCTAGACAATGTGGCTCTGTTGGATGTTGTTCTGAACATTTGCAGTTAATTATTGAAAGAAGGGAGTTGTCTAACATTCATTTATAATCTTTTTCAAAGTGCAAATCTTAAACATTTCTGAGTAAAATATTTTGCATGTTTTAAAATAAATAACTTGAGATGAAACATCTTTGTGCTGTCCTAATAATTTGTGAAACAGAAACTTGATTGAATAGTTAACATTAGAAAATACACTAAAGTTAACTATGCATCATGATAGAAGATGTTGAATAAGATTGTAATTGTTGAGGTTTGTTACATTAAATAAATGTTAGTCCAGAGTATGCAGTGAGGGAAACTGATATCTGTAATTTGCATTAATTAATCCATATGATTCTTTATCCTCTGCAACTGATATATGAAATATAGTTTTATTAATCCTAATCATGAAAACACTGAACCTCACTAACCTACGCTACAATCCATACCCATGTAAGAGCACTTTTTAAATGTTTAATTCTATGAGGACAGCTATAAACTGATGGTGTCCCAGTATTTTACATTTTCTTATTTTTTCAACTTATCTATGAATTAGTAAGAATCTTCCATTGTTTCACTAAGTGGCTCTTATTATGCTAGAGACAGTAAAACTGCAGATAGCCTTTTCAGTTAACATGGTAGTCTGTTTGACTATGGAGGCATCACAACTGAGCTAAATTCTATTCTCCCATCATCAGGAGCAGGTAACATACATTCAAATGTGGAATTCAAGTAGTTTGTATCAAGTAACGCTAATAAAATTAAAAATATTCACACAATATGTTGATGATAAATACCAAAACCAAGGGGCATGCAATAATATTGATTAATCAAAGTGTAGTGCGTCACAGTTGTACAGTTAGTGGGCGGCATGGTGGCACAGTGGTTAGCACTGCTGCCTCACAGCGCCAGAGACCCGGGTTCAATTCCCGCCTCAGGCGACTGACTGTGTGGAGTTTGCACGTTCTCCCCGTGTCTGCGTGGGTTTCCTCCGGGTGCTCCGGTTTCCTCCCACAGTCCAAAGATGAATTGGCCATGCTAAATTGCCTGTAGTGTTAGGTAAGGGGTATGGGTGGGTTGCGGGTCGGTGTGGACTTGTTGGGCCGAAGGGCCTGTTTCCAACTGTAATGTAATGTAATCTAAAAATGTAATGTAATCTAAAGTTGAAATGCATGATTTTCATTTGCAGTTGACAGTCTCAGTTATGCAGCTACAAAAAGACAGTAAATACTGACCTTTTTTAAAATATCTAAGGGGGGACAAACAGTCTTGGAGCCACAGCAGCTGTGCTCATGCATCTTTCCAGAAGGAGTAGTTAAACAATGTTACTGTAAGTTGCAGATTGGCTTCTTTCCAAACAGGCGTCTAAGCTACCATGTTGAATGTTTTCTAATAATTTTGCTGTCAGTTATATAATGTGTGTGAAAAGGGAGGCAGTGGCATATTGGAAATGTCACCAGACTAGTAATCCAGAACCCCAGGTTAATGTTCTGGTGTTAAGGGTCAGATGGGAAATTTGAAAAAATCTAAAATAAAATGCCAACCCAAGAACACCCAAGTCAACACTGTTGATTGTTTAAAAAAAAATCTCATCTGGTTCACTAATGCCCTTTGTGAAAAGAAATCTGTCCTTATCTGGTCCGGTGTGCATGTGACTCCAAGATACACAGTGGTAGACTCTTAACTACACTCTGCAAAATTAGAGCTGGGCAATAAACTCAGGAATGAAAACAGAAATTGTTAGAAAAATTCAGCAGGTTTGGTAGCTTGTGTGAAGAGGGAGCAGAGTTAATATTTTGGATCCTTCAGAAATTCAGGCCATGGTTTGGAGCAAAGGACAATTTTTATATATGTAGAGCATTCCAACTTCAAATAAATTAAATCATCAATTGTTGTAATGAATGCAATGTCATACAAGTAGAAATGGAGAAGGTCAGAGTGAATTCTGAAGCACTTTAAATCTTGATGCTCCTAAAGCTACTCCAATTTTTACTGTGCATGTTAGGTAGGTGAAACAATCTACACTTGTATGAATGATTGCAACTGCAGTAAAATTGTAAACTCAATATCAGTTTGACAAAGGAATTCATAACCATCCTGTACCTTGAAAAAACTGCAAGCTCTAGAATGAAAACACCTTGACAGAAATGTCTTCTATCAACAGTAAATTGCTGCAAAATGCTCAAACCAATTCGTTGTGCAAGCCAGAAGGACAAGATCAGCAGCTGCATGAGAACACAAATGCATTCAAGTCACCTGCCTTTATGACTTGAACATATTGCTGCCCTTTCATTACTGAGTCAAAATTCTGAAACTCTCATTATGACCCTGGGGTGAGGGAGTCCAGCACTAGAGGGCATAGGTTGAGGGTGAGAGAGGAAAGATTTAAGAAGGACCAAAGGGGCAACTTTTTCATATAGAGGGCAGTGTGTATATGGAATGAGCTGCTAGACGATGTGGTAGACGCTGGTACAATTTAAAAGGCATCTGGATGGGTATATAAATAGGAAGGGTTTAGAAGGATATCAACCACATGCTGGTAAATGGGATTACATTAACTTAGGATATTGATTACTCTGTTTTTGGTATGCAAACAAATGGAATGTTTACATATGTATGGCATTTCCAGTTGTACAGATCATCAAAGTATTTTATGAATAAAGTATACTTTTGAAATAAAAAAAATTTGTTCAGCATGGATGAGTTGGACCGAAGGGTCTGTTCACGTGCTGTACATCTCTGTGACACTATGGTGTTTCACAGGAGTTCTCCTGTGATCTCTTTTCTATTTCTTACTCAGCAAGTCTCACTGAGGATTTTTTTTACTGATGATTAATCTTTTTTCAGGACGGTAGAATGATGTGTGCTGTGTTTTCATAAATTCAGAAGCTATTGAATTTAGTAACTTGAGTGAAATGTCAAGTCACCTTTGTAAGGCAGCATATATAATGACAAGGGTTTCATGTTCTTGTGAAACTATTAATCAAAATTAATATTTATCTCTGTATCATACTTTGAGCCATTACAATTGTAATGTATCAGTCAAATGTTCTGAGTGATCTGACAGAACCTTACCAAGGCTAAATCTGGGCAAGATGACTAATTCTCTGAAAGCTACATTTTTTTTTTAACCTGGGTGCCCCTGCGATATAGCAGAGAAAAGAATTTATGTTTAAGGATTGCCAAATACCAACTTTTAAATTGATCCATCTAGTTTTTAAGGGCATGTTGTGCAGCAATTACCCAAGTTAATTGACTGCCAAGCCATCGCTTTTTGAAGTGGAAATCAATTTTCTTGTTTTCCTAAATGTCCTGTCTGTTTGAGGTGGTTAGTCTTTGTGGTTTTTCAGTCTATGTTAAGAAGTAGCAAAGAAAAATTCAAATGTGAATCATCATTTTTTATACTGTTCTTTTTCCATCTGTTTATTTTGAATTGGTAACTCTAAAAGATTCTCTGCCAATCTTAGCTTATGATGAGCACAATCCAGTTTAACCCAACTGGACCTGATGCCTGGTTGAATAATCCACCATTACTGACCTACAAGATTCATCCATAAGAACAAAATGGTTGCATTGGGTAAGAGATGGTGGGTGAGAAACTGAAACTGGTTTTTTTTCTGCCATACTGATCTTGAGAGAATTGTTGAAGGGGGTGTATTTCGCAGTCGGAGTGCTGTAACAAAATTGTAAAGACTATATATTAAATATGCATATAATTGTTTTGCCAGGAAAGAGTGGATGGATTTGAAGCAAGAGTACTTAATGCTTCAGAAATCCAGCATGTCCAGTTTAAAGAAAACTATGCTTCAAATCAAACAGCAAAATGATGGAGAACTGATGGATGTGACTGACAAAAGCAGACAAGAACTGGAAAACAATAATGGTTAGTTTCTGTGAATGTGTTAGATCATACTAAAAGGTATTTTGTCATAGAAATTGCTCAGTTATATTGAAATGTGTGTAGTAATTATTTGTGCACGCTTTAATTTATTTTCCATCTGCAAAGTTATTAGAGCCGTTACTGGTGACAAGCTATTTACATTTGTGGTTTCCTATGTTGCAACCGTGTCTACACTTCCAACAATACTTCATTAGTTGTGGAATACTTGAAGGTCTTATGAAAAATGCTGTAATGGTGCACTTCTTTCTTTTTTTCTATTCCCTCTGTGCTATGCTATCCAAATTTGCTAATGACACTTGGGTGGGTGAGAGGGCTGGAAGAATCGAAGAATGAATGGACAATGCAGCAGTGTTCTGTTAGACCCCAAGGTAGAATTTGCCATACCCCTTAAAGGATATGATGTGGAGGTACCAGTGTTGGACTGATCTGGACAAAGTTAAAAATCACAGGACACCAGGTTATAGTCCAACAGGTTTTTTTTTGGAAGTAACAGCTTCTGGAGCGCTGCTGCTTGCCAGGTAGCTGTCATGATGATCAGACGTGACGGATGATCAGACGTGACGAATGACCAGCGTTCCAAAAGCTAGTACTACAAATAAACCTGTTGACCTTTAAGGATAGACAAGGAGGAGTCAGGAAGATGTCCCAATTCTTTGTAGCATTTTTGCCAGCGTCTGGAAAGATGGCAGATCAAATGGCCAATTAAGTGTTCAATTAAGGGCTAAGTCCCATCTCCCAATTTCCAAGTTTTGACCAAAACAAAACCACTTTATACATCTTGTACACTGCACAAACTATGTGATTGTTAAATATCAAGACATGAGCCACTCACAATAGAAATGATTATTGAATTTGATCAAAGCCCAAATACATATTGGGAAGGGCTAATCAAATTAAAACATCTCCTGGCATTTATAATTCAGGTTTACTGCTGAGGTAAGTCTGTGCGCTATGTGATCCACTCCAAAACTATTTGCGTCCATTATTCTCAAGGGAAAACATTACTAATGACAAAATTAAGGTGCTACTTATAGGTCAATTTTGGTTGTCCAAATACAGAAATAGACATAATTACATTCATGTACACTGAGTATTACTAACAGTGTTCTGCATTTAGCCAAAAAAGTGGCTACAGAGATATTAGAAGCTTTTGATTTTCAGTTAGAAAATAAAATCTACATTAATTTTCAACATAAGTTGGTGTCTTGGCTATTTATCTAGTTGTTTAATTTTTAAGCCTTAGAAACCAACGTTTTTTCAGAAATTCCCAAGGAAAATCAACCGGATTGGTTTTGTTTAGCTATGAGGTACAATAATGATCCAACATTAAACTTTGAAAAGCTGATCTGGACTAGTTAATTTAAACTGCAATGCTTGAGCAATGAATAATGCCAGCTAATTTACAGGTTTGAGAAATGTGAAATAGGTGCCATTAACTCTCCCTAGACAGTGAAAAGGGTGTTAAAGGTGTTACTGAAATGGTGCATGTGATACAATTTTACAGTTGCCTTACCTGCATGGAAGAACTGAATCTTTTGTACACTTTGTGTGGTAGACCTCATGATTTCCTTGGAAGTTGTTTCAGTGTTAATATTATAATTACAATTTGTAAAATGTATATTCAAAACTTGGCTGGTGGGTACGTAAGGGAATAACAGTAATTTTTATGTGAGGCCTCTCAGCACAATCCTTGTTTGAATAGCTTTGTGGCTCTGTGAGATGGGTATAGTAAAAGTGGATAGAACAGGCAGCAGAGGCATATGCTGCAGTTCTTTTATTGTGCCCCTCTTGTCCTGCCCTTGCTAATACAAGTAATAAGTAAGATCTGTGATTTACAAAGATGTTGCCAGGGTTGGAGGTTTTGAACTATTGGCATGATTTGGGGGTGCTGGTGTTGGACTGGGTAGTACAAAGGTAAAAATCATACAACAACTGGTTATAGCTTAAAAATGTGTTGCTGGAAAAGCGCAGCAGGTTAGGCAGCATCCAAGGAGCAGGAGAGTCGACGTTTCGGGCAAAAGCCCTTCTTATGCCCGAAACGTCGATTCTCCTCCTTCTTGGATGCTGCCTGACCTGCTGCGCTTTTCCAGCAACACATTTTTAAGCTCTGATCTCCAGCATCTGCAGTCCTCACTTTCTCCTACCAACTGGTTATAGTCCAACAGGTTTATTTGGAAGCACTAGCTTTCAAAGTGCTGTTCCTTCATCAGGTCATTGTGAAGCAGGACCATGAGGCACATAATTTATAGCAAAAGATATAAGGGGCCACTTTTTCACACACAGGGTGGTGCGTGTATGGAATGAGCTGCCAGTGGTGAATGCTGATACAATTACAACATTTAAAAGGCATCTGGATGGGTACATAAATAGGAAGGGTTTAAAGGGATTTGGGCCAAGGGCTGGCAAATGGGACTAGATTAGAGTTAAAATCACACAACACCAGGTTGTAGTCTAACAGGGCTATAACAATCAGGAGTAGATTAGGTTAGGATATCTAGTCAGCATGGACAAGTTGGACCGAAGGGTCTGTTTCCGTGCTGTACATCTGTGTGATTCTAAGTACATTAAGAGCAAAGAAGCAACTAAGGAGAGAATAGGGTTCCTGAAAGCTCAGCAAGGTTGTTTTGGTGTGTTGAACAGCAAGAGATGGGAGAGATAGTAAAGAACATTTCACATCAGTTTCTACTGTGGAAAACGAAATAGAGGCTAGAGAACTCAAACAAATAGTGATTTTTTTAAAAATACTTCTTAGAAGGCATAAAGGTGGATAAATCTCAGCAACCTGATCAAGTCTATCCTAGGATTTTGTGGGAAGTTAGGAAATTGCGGAGTCCCTAGTAGAACTATTCACATCATCTATAACCACATGAGTTTCCGGGGGACTGGAAGGTGGATAATGTTATGCCTAATTTAAAATGGGCTGTAAAGAGAACCCTGGAAAACTTAGACCTGTGAGTCTGACATTGGTGATGGGTAACTTGGAATCATAGAGATGTAAGCATGGAAACAGACCCTTCAGTCCAACCCGTCCATGCCGACCAGATATCCCAACCCAATCTTGTCCCACCTGCCAGCACCCGGCCCATATCCCTCCAAACCTTCCTATTCATATACCCATCCAAATGCCTCTTAAATGTTGCAATTGTACCACCACATCCTCTGGCAGCTCATTCCATACACGCACCACCCTCTGCGTGAAAAAGTTGCCCCTTAGGTCTCTTTTATATGTTTCCCCCCTCACCCTTACCCTTTGCCCTCTAGTTCTGGATTCCCTGACCCCAGGGAAAAGACTTTGTCTATTTATCCTATCCATGCCCCTCATAATTTTGTAAACCTCTATAAGGTCACCCCTCAGCCTCCAACGCTCCAGGGAAAACAGCCCCAGCCTGTTCAGCCTCTCCCTGTAGCTCAAATCCTCCAACCCTGGCAACATCCTTGTAGATCGTTTTTGAACCCTTTCAAGTTTCACAACATCTTTCCGATAGAAAGGAGACCAGAATTGCATGCAATATTCCAACAGTGGCCGAACCAATGTCCTGTACAGCCGCAACCTGATCTCCCAACTCCTGCACTCAATACTCTGACCAATAAAGGAAAGCATACCAAACGCCTTCTTCACTATCCTATCTACCTGCGACTCCACTTTCAAGGAGCTATGAACCTGCACTCCAAGGTCTCTTTGTTCAGCAACACTCCCTAGGACCTTCCCATTAGGTATATAAGTCCTGCTAAGATTTGTTTTTCCAAAATGTAGCACCTCACATTTATCTGAATTAAACTCCATCTGCCACTTCTCAGCCCATTGGCCCATCTGGTCCAGATCCTGTTGTAATCTGAGGTAACGCTCTTCGCTGTTCACTACACCTCCAATTTTGGTGTCATTTGCAAACTTTCTAACTGTACCTCGTATGCTCGCATCCAAATCATTTATGTAAATGACAAAAAGTAGAGGGCCCAGCACCGATCCTTGTGGCACTCCACTGGTCACAGGCCTCCAGTCTGAAAAACAACTCTCCACCACCACCCTCTGTCTTCTACTTTTGAGGAGAAAGTGAGGTCTGCAGGTGCTGGAGATCAGAGCTGAAAATGTGTTGCTGGAAAAGCGCAGCAGGTCAGGCAGCATCCAGGGAACAGGAGAATCGACGTTTCGGGCATAAGCCCTTCTTCAGGAATTCAGCCCATTTCTGAAGAAGGGCTTATGCCCGAAACATCGATTCTCCTGTTCCCTGGATGCTGCCTGACCTGCTGCGCTTTTCCAGCAACACATTTTCAGCTTCTACTTTTGAGCCAGTTCTGTAAACAAATGGCTAGTTCTCCCTGTATTCCATGAGATCTCACCTTGATAATCAGTCTCCCATGGGGAACCTTGTCGAATGCCTTACTGAAATCCATATAAATCACATCTACTGCTCTGCCCTCATCAATCATCTTTGTTACTTCTTCTAAAAGCTCAATCAAGTTTGTGAGACATGATTTCCTACGCACAAAGCCATGTTGACTATCCCGAATCAGTCCTTGCCTTTCCAAATACATGTACATCCTGTCCCTCAGGATTCCCTCCAACAACGTGCCCACCACCGAGGTCAGGCTCACCGGTCTATAGTTCCCTGGCTTGTCTTTATTGCCCTTCTTAAACAGTGGCACCACGTTTGCCAGCTCCAGTCTTCTGGCATCTCACCTGTGACTATCGATGATACAAATATCTCAGCACCTTATTGGAGGTGACTCTGAAAGATAATATTTAATGCATTTGGAAAGGCAGAGAATGATTAAGGATAGTCAGCATGGTTTTTTGCGAGGGAAATTGTCTCTCTCAAACTTTATTGAGTTTTTTGAGGATGTAACCAAAAACAGTGTAGGTAGAAGAGTAGGTGTTGTTTATTTGGACTTCAGTGGGCAATGAAGAAGGTTACCTCAGAGTATCCTATCTACAGGATCTTGATCAGATGGGCCAAAGGGCTCAGGAGTGGCATATGGAGTTTAATTTAGATAAATATGAGGTACTGCACTATGAAAAGGCAAATTAGGGCAGGACTTGTGCATTTAATGGTAAGGTCCTGGGAAGTGTTGCTGAACAAGGTCTCTGAGTGCAGATTCATAGTTCCTTGAAAGTGGAGTCGCAGATAGACAGGATAGTGAAGAAGGCATTTGGTATGTTTTCCTTTATTGGTAAGTGTATTGAGTATAGGAGTGGGAGGTCATGCTGAGACTGTACAGGACATTGATTAGCAATGCAATTGTGGTCTCCCTGCTTTAGGAAGGACACTGTGAAACTTGAAAGAGTTCAGAAAAGATTGACAAGGATGTTTCCAGGGTTGGGGGGCTTGAGCTGTAGGGAGAGGCTGGATAGCCTGGGGCTCTTTTCCCTGGACCATTGGAGGCTGAGGGGTGACCTTATAGAGGTTTATAAAATCATGAGGGGCACGGATAGGGCGAATAACCAAAATCTTTTCCACAGGGGTAGTGGAGTCCAAATACTAGCAAATGAAATTAGATTGATTTAGCATATCTGGTTGGCATGGACAAGTTGAACCGTAGGATCTGTTTCCATGCTGTATTTCTCTCTCTATTTCTTTGATAAGATTCCACAGTGTAGACTAATTTGTAAAGTTCGATCAAAGGATTCCGGGAGGCTCTGCCAATTGGATTTAAAATTGGTTTGGCTGTAGGAGATAGAGTGATGGTGGAGGGTTCTTTTTTGGACTGAAGGCCTATGGTCACTGGTGTCCACAGGGATTGGTACTGGGTCCACTTTTGTCTGTCATTTATATAAATGATCTGGATGGAGGCATGGTTAGGAAATGTGCAGATGGCATCAAAATTGGTGGTGTAGTGGACAGTGAAGAAGGTTATCTAAGATTACAAAGAGATCTTGATTCTGGTACAATTGCAACTTTTAAAAGGCGTTTGGATAGGTATATGCATAGGAAGAGTTTAGAGGAATGTGGGCCAATTGCTGCCAAATGGGACTAGATTAATTTAGGATATATTCTGCATAGATGAGTTGGATGGAAGAGTCTGTTTCCATGCTCAATATCTCTATGTCTCTATCTCGGTCAGTGTGCTGAGGAATGGGAAATAGAGTTTAATTTGGATAAATGTTAGGTATTGCATTTTGGTAAAACAAACAAGGACAGGACCTATACAGTTAATGATGGGGCCCTGGTTATTGTTGTAGAACAGAGAAACCTAGGGGTTCAGGTACGTAATTCTTTGAAATTTGTGTCACAGACAGACAGGGTAGTTAAGATGATGTTTGGCAAGCTTGCCTTCATTACTCAGACCTTTTGAGAATAGGAGGTGGGATGCCATGTTGAGGTTGTAAAGACATTGGTGAGGCCTCTTCTGAAGTACTGTGTGCAGTTCTGGTCACCCTGTTTAGGAAGGATATTATTAAATTGGAGAGGGTTTGGAAAAGATTTACGAGATGTTGCAGGGAATGAGGTTTTGAGATATAAAAATAGACTGGAAAGGCTGTGACATTTTGCATTGGTGTGTAGGAGGTTGAGAGTTGACCTTACAGAAGTTTATAAGATCATAAAGGGTATAGATAAGGTGAATATTAACAGTCTTTTCTCTAAGGTGGTTGAGTTCAAAACTAGGAGGCATATTTTTAAGGTGAGAGGAAAAAGATTTACAAAGAACATGAGGGACAACATTTTTGCACAGAGAGTAGTTAGTGTGCAGAATGAACTGCCAGAGGCAGTGGTGGATGCAGGTACAGTTACAATGTTTAAAAGGTGTTTGGATAAGTTCATGAATAGAAAAGGTTTGGACTTTTATAGGCTAAATGCAGGCAGCTGGGACTAGTTTAGTTTGGGAACGTGTTTGGCATGGACTAGTTGGAGCGAAGGGTCTGTTTCTATAACATTCATGTGATAATCTCAGTTAGTTAACATGCCATATTTGAATTATAATAAATAAATAAAGCACAATTTCGTTGACGAGACATTTTTTTAAAACTTAAAATAAACCAGCCTATTTTTAACCATTCTGTCTCAGCCACTAAATTCAACAGAAATGAAGAACATCTCGGTAAAATTATACAGATACTTGCTTCTTTGCATTTTTAGTCAAGGTGTAATTTTTTATGTCACATTCAGTGTGTCCAGAACCTGAGGAATACTTTTGAGAAAGAAATAATAAATCAAAAAAATTGCAAAACTAATTTACATTGAAGAAACTAATCTTCCTTTAGTGGATAAAATTCATTCAGATTAGTTTATCTTTGAACTCAAGACATGCTTATCTTGATCCAGGCCAAACGTGATCACTTACGTCATGTACACATCAAGACTTGATAATATATCTAACAGAATCAGTGTGTAAAAACCAAAAAAACTGCAGATGCTGTAAAACAGAAACAAAAATAGTAATTGCTGGAAAAGTTCAGCATGTTTGGCAGCATCTGTGGAGAGAAATCAAAGTTCTGAGGAAAGGTCACTCACTGTCCACAGGTACTTGCCAGACCTGCTGAGCCTTTCCAGTAATTTCTATTTTAGAAGAATCAGTATGTTGTTGTATTGTACACAACACGTCATTTGCTAGTGTGTGTGAGCAGAGGTGATTGGGTATTGGAATACACACAATCACATTCTGAATTTTACATCGGTCATGGTTAGATTGGGGAAAATCATTTCCCACCAACTGGTGGACCTACAGCATAATAGGAGACATGAAATATATTCATACTTTAGTCAGAAAGGTATTGGCAAACAGAAATCTTGCATTTTACAATGACTAGTAAGGAATTACAGACACCATCCATTTGCCTAGTGAAAGCTCAACCCCCCTGCTCAGCAGTCCTCCGACAATCAGCAAGAGATTAGTTCTTTAGCTGTGCCTCCTGAGCTGGTAATAATTGGAATTTATGTGACTTCAAGCTGGAAGTCTAGAGCAAAGGCAGAACTATAGAGCCATAGAGGTGTACATGGAAACAGACCCTTCGGTGCAAATTGTCCATGACGACCAGATATTCTAAGTTCATCTAGTCCCATTTGCCAGAATTTGGCCCATATCCCTCTAAACCCTTCCTGTTCATATACCCATCCAGATGCACTTTAAATGTTGTAATTGTACCTGCCTCCACCATTTCCTCTAGCAGTTCATTCCATACACACACTGCTGTCTGCATGAAAAAGCTGTCCCTTAGATCTCTTTTAAGTCTTTCCTCTCTCACCTTAAACCTATGTCCTCTAGTTATGGACTCCCCCACCTTATGGTAAAGATGTTGCCTATTTACCCTATCCATGCCCCTCATGATTTGATAAACCTTTTAGAAGGCCACCCCTCAGCCCCAGTCTATTCAGCCTCTTCCTATAACTTAAACCTTCCAACACTGGCAACATCCTTGTAAATCTTTTCTGAACTCTTGCAAGTTTCACGGCATCTTCTTTGTAGCAGGGAGACCAGAATTGCATGCAGTATCCCAAAAATGGCCTAACCAATGCCCTGTACAGTGCAACATGACTTCACACTTCCGATACTCAGTACACTGACCAATGTAGACCAAATGTGATTCTATTTTCAGGGATCTACAAACCTGCACTCCAAGGACTCTTTGTTCAGCAACACTCCACAGGAACTTAGTATTAAGTGTATAGGTCCTGCCCTGATTTGCCTTTCCAAAATGCAGCATCTCACATTTATCTAAATTAAATTTCATCTACCTTTCCTTAGCCCATTGGCTCATCTAATCAAGATCTCATTGTACTCTGAGATAACCTTCGCTGTCCACTACACCTGCAATTTCTGAATGACATATTTAATAACACAATACCTGAACCATTCGGGTCCCTGTGTAGCCAGGGTACCATTAATGATTTATAACTGGGCCTGGTCAAATCATGGCATCTACATAAAAAGAACAATTTCTGAGCATTGACATTCTGTCAACTAGGGCTGCTGATATTCCTGCATTGAGGTTGAAACTTTATTGCTGGAACAGCACAGCAGGTCAGGCAGCATCCAGGGAACAGGAGATTCGACGTTTCGGGCACAGGCCCTTCTTCAGGAATGACAGTCCAGAGTTCTAACATGTACCTTGGCTTTGTATACACTTTGAGTTATTTTGACAGTGCAATACAATTTATTTTCATTTGGATGAAAGAATTTAGGTGATCATTCTTTTATTCTTGTCAATGCTGCATTTAGCTACAATCGCTATTTGAGGTATTCCATCAAATTATTGCTTATCTACCTGAATGCATAATAATTTAGTCTAACACATCAATTTAAATCCTTAGTGACAAAAAGGTCCCTCTACACTGTCCCCATCAAACACTCCTAGAACAGGGACAGCTTGGGCTCTGATACAGAGTAAAGCTGCCTCTATTCTTTTTACTCTGATTGTAAAACTACCTACACCCTCCCCAGCATACAGTCCCAGGACAGGGACAACACAAGTTTAGATATAGAGTATAGTTCTCTCAGCACCATTCAAAATAAAGTAAATAGCTCTATTTACTGTCACATGGATAGAATATAGATATCGGGAGTTCTATAGAGTGCCAGAGAACGGTGAGTTCATGACTTCTACCAGTCTTTGCGTGAACAGAAAA
Organism: Chiloscyllium plagiosum; assembly: GCF_004010195.1. NCBI lineage: Eukaryota > Metazoa > Chordata > Chondrichthyes > Orectolobiformes > Hemiscylliidae > Chiloscyllium > Chiloscyllium plagiosum. The sequence continues at coordinate 133,907,443 of NC_057710.1, read as the reverse complement.
AGGCCATTAGCCCAAAGATCCTGCTTGGATCCAAGAAAAACATTCCATTTGGGTGGCAACGGCCTTGTCAAAAATGGCTGATATCAACTTTAGGGAGATACTCTCAGACATGAGTATAAACTTGGTTAAAATGACAATTTTTAAGGAATTACATAAAGATGGAGAGGTTGTGAGCCTGACAGGGCAGTATCGAGTGTCATTTCGAGGTGATTGAAGTCGGGTGGCACACAAAGGAAGAAGATAATGCTCAAAGACCAGGTTCTAGGAAACTGATGGGGCTAGATCAGCTGAGAGGATACCTTTTTGATACCAAGAAAACATAAGCAAACTTTAACAAAAAAGAAAATCAGTCAGGCAATCTATCTTTTCCCTACAGATTTCAAGGTTTGACAGTCACCCTCCCTAAAAATGTTGATAAAAGTGTTGTCAGTTTTTCACTGAGAATGTGAAACAACCTGTGGTAGAGTGCCCATGCCAGTTCAGATTCTGGTGATGCCAACTGATGTTACCTGTGGGTGCCTGCACACTGCCATTTTTGCTATTCCCTAATGCTTGTCTGCTTGGATCGTTCCAAATTCTTAATGGCACTGTGGTTAACACTTCTGCCTTGCCAGAGACTCTGGTTCATTTCCAGCCTTAGGCAACAGTCTGTGTGGAGTTTGCATGTTCATGGAATCCCTCCAGTGTGGAATGAGGGCATTTGGCCCTTGAGTCCAACTGACCCTGTGAAGACCATCTCACCCAGCCCCACACCCTATCCCCATAACCTCCTATATTGCCCCTGAACACTGCGGGGCAATTCAGCATGGCTAATCCATCTAAACACACCTTTTGACTGCAGAAGGAAACCAAAGCACCCGGAGGAAACCCACACAGACATGGTCAGAATGTTCAAACCCCACACAAACGGTCTCCCAAAACTGGAATTGAACACTGGTCTCTGGTGCTGAGGCGGCAGTACTAACCACTGAGCCACCATGATGTTCTTCCCATGTCTGCATGGGAATTAATCTAATCTAATCTAATCTAACCTGAGTTTCCTCCAGGTGTTCTGGTTTCTTTTCACGGTCCAAAGATGTTTAGTTTAATTGGATTGGCCAAGCTAAATTGATCTGTAATGCCCAGGGATGTGCAAGCCAGGTGAGTTAGCCATAGTGAATGCAGGGTTATGGGGATAGGGTGGAGGCAGCTCGGTCTGGGTGAGATGCTCTTCAGAGGGTCAGCACAGATTCGATGGGCTGAATGGTCTCTTTCTGCACTGTAGGGATGCTCTAAAAATGTTTTCTATGTATATTGCTCCCTGAGTTTTATAAGCTGTGGTCATGTGCACAACAATTTTATTTGCTGCTGAAGCCCAGGGTGCCACAAACAACTGTAACGTTGGGTAAATGCAACATTTAGATCATTTTCTTGCAGACATGTCAACTTCCTATCTCTAGAATACCTTCAGCACATTCTGCACTATCTGCCTACCTTTCATTTCTGATATTGTAAGCATTCCGATTTTAATATCCACCACTGGTGGCCACACTTTCAGCTCTCTGTGTCTACCAGATTTCCTTGACTAAATTTCTCAGACTACATCAATTTGCTACTTTCAACTTTTTAGATTAGATTACTTACAGTGTGGAAACAGGCCCTTCGGCCCAACAAGTCCACACCGACCCTCCGAAGAGCAACCCACCCAGACCCATTCTCCTACATTTACCCCTTCACCTATCACTACGGGCAAATTCCCATGACCAATTCACCTGACCTGCACATCTTTGGACTGTGGGAGCACCCGGAGGAAACCCACGCAGACACGGGGAGAATGTGCAAACTCCGCACAGACAGTTGCCTGAGGCAGGAATTGAACCCAGGTCTCTGGCACTGAGGCAGCAGTGCTAACTACTGAGCCACCTTGACCATGTTTTGGTCAGCTAACAGCATGTTATGTCATATTATGTTATTTGATGCCCTTGTGAAGAACCTAAATTGTGAAGAGCATTAAAGTTGGCCTGTAAAAGCCAGCTGTTGTCAACATGTCATTGCTGGACTTTGGATGTTTAGGCAATTATTGACGACTGGTACTTTGTCAGTATTCATATGTGAACCTCGATGGTACATTATCCAGTTAGGTGGAAGGAGAAAGTGAGGACTGCAGATGCTGGAGATCAGAGCTGAAAGATGTGTTGCTGGAAAAGCGCAGCAGGTCAGGCAGCATCCAAGGAGCAGGAGAATCGACGTTTCGGGCATAAGCCCTTCTTTGATTTCGAGCATAAGCCCGAAACGTCGATTCTCCTGCTCCTTGGATGCTGCCTGACCTGCTGCGCTTTTCCAGCAACACACTTTTCAGTTAGGTGGGAGGCCCAACAGGCAGGCCAAACCCGACCTCAGTTTGTGGATGGACATAAAGACGTGTACTCGTATAAATCCTTCCAAATGATTTCTCAACAGAGATTGGCCTGAGATTGTTCTTTTTAGTCCCTCAAACTCTGGGGCCTCTGACATGAATTGCAATAACCATGCTGTGGTGATGTGAGATCGAATGACCCCATATAGGTCAAAACTGGGGCACCCAGTGCTTCTGCTTCTCACTAATCCATTGAGAGGCAGGAGCATTCAAGATTAATCTTTAAGTGTTTTAGGAATTTACATTCTCTAAGGGGAATCAACTGCGAGATGTGAGTCAATTAGCATGCAAATAGTTTTGAAAAACAAAAGCCTTTGAAATTGTGCTTGGGCTCTTAGGATGGGGGTGGAATGTTAGAATTCTTTGAATGAATGTGTTAGTGTAAAATACCTTGAATTTCAAAGCTATTGATGTATTGTTCTCTTATACTAAAGCAAAGGTTAACAATGAAGGAGCCCAACCCTCTGTGAAGGTTAACACCCTGGGGCCTCAGTTTGTGAGTGGAGTCATTGTGAAGATCACCAGTACCGAGACCCTGCTGGGCAGGAAACAGATCAAGGTAAATTTGTGCCCTCAAGCTAGGTTTTTACTTTGAACCAGTTCTCAAGACAGTCTGTCATCCTGTAACAATTTGTATATGCCATGAATTCATTTTCTCAGTAATTAATCATTTTCTGTTGGTCTAAATAGATATTTCAAGATAAGAAATTAGTGTAGAGTTTGGAAAGTTTCTTTCTGTTGCAGTGGAATATATTTTTAAAATTCCTTCACACCTCCCCAAAACAAAAAAATACATTGCTTTGTAAATTCCCTCCTATTTATATTTTGTTCCTCCAAAAAAATCTGAAGCCTGATTAATCAGACTGATGGTCAAAGATTTAATTACTGATCCTACAGACATATGGTTCATTCCACTGAACCTTCTTCAGAAGCCTTTTCTCTAAATTCCAAAAATTCTGTCACCAATTAAACACATTTTTTTAAAAAATATTATGAAAGGTTTGAACCTCCACTTCTTGACATCTCTTGCCTGGCAGACTGCACAGTTTAGGTCCTACTCCTGCCAAATTGGTCAGTTTTGACAGGACAGACACTGGTGCTGTTATACAGACATGGAAAATTTGTTGGGGTTATCATTCCTGAGATTTGAGCTATAGGAAGAGGCTGAATAGGCTGGGGCTGTTTTCTCTGGAGTGTTGGAGGCTGAGGCATGACCTTGTAGAGGTTTGTAAAATCATGAGGGGCATGGATAAGATAAATAAGCACAGTCTTTTTCCCTGAGGTGGGGGAGTCCAGAACTAGGGCGAGAGGGGAATAATTTAAAAGTGACCACTTTTTCAAGCAAAGGAATAGTACGTGTATAGAATGAGCTGCCAGTGGATGGGTATGTGAATAGGAAGGGTTTAGAAGGATATGGGGAGAAAGTGAGGTCTGCAGATGCTGGAGATCAGAGCTGAAAATATGTTGCTGGAACAGCGCAGCAGGTCAGGCAGCATCCAGGGAACAGGAGAAATGACGTTTCGGGCATAAGCCCTGAGGAAGGGCTTATGCCCGAAACGTCGATTCTCCTGTTCCCTGGATGCTGCCTGACCTGCTGCGCTGTTCCAGCAACACATTTTCAGTTTAGAAGGATATGGGCCAAGTGCTGGCAAGTGGGACTAGATTAGGTTAGGATATCTCGTTGGCATGGATGAGTTGGACTGAAGGGTCTGTTTCTGTGCTGTACATTTCTATGATCACCACCCAATGACCTGTATTAAAAGTTAATTTGTATAAATGGAGGAACATTAACTGAGAACTGATGCTTACTGAAGTGGGACAGCCATAGAGTGAGAGTATTGTAGTATAGGTAGGTATCATTTTTACCCCACAACCATTTATAAATGATATAACTGGACGTCACGATGAAGGTAATTTGACAGCCCAGTGACTCACATTGGAGAATCTGCTAACAATGTGATGTAACAGAAGTTCACTGTAGTAACTCTCCAATGATTGATTCAGCATGTACGGACTTGGGTTCAATTCACAGCAGTGCTGGGTTAGTTAATATCAATTGGACAACAAGAGTACACAGGTCCTGGTGAGACCACATCTGGAATCCTGTGATCCGTTTTGGTGCCCTGATTTATGGAAAGGTATTTCATTGGAGGCAGTTCAGAGAAGGTTTATGAGGATGATCCCTAGTAAGATGGATTGTCAGCAAATGCAAAACAGATTCGGGCTTTACTCTTAGAAATTTAAAAGAACGAAAGGTGATTTCATTTAGGATTCTTAAAGGCTTGACAGGGTCAATGCTGAGTGAATGTTTCCTTGCATGGGAGTGTCTAGGATAGAGGGCATTGTTTCGGAATACAGGGGTGCGAATTAAGGACTGAGGTGAGGAGGGATATCTTCTTTCTGAGGGTTGAGAGTCTTTGGAACTCCTTGCCATAGGGAGCTATGAGGACAAAGTCCTTGTATTTATTTAAGGCTGAGATCGATAAATTCTTGTTAAGCCCAAGAATCAAGGATTACAAGGAAAATGCTGGAAATGGATATGAAAGAATATCGGATCAGCCATGATACTTTTGAATGGTGGAGCAGGTTCGAAGGGCCAACAGCCTACTCCTGTTTCTTAACCTGGAATTCCTGCAATGTGGAAGCAGGCTATTTGACCCATTGAGCCCCCACCGATCCTCAAAGAGCATCCCACTCAGACCCACCCCCCTACCCAGTCCCTGTAACCCTGCATTTCCCCTGGTGAATCAACCTAGCCTACCTTTCCCTGGGCACTTTGAGTAATTTAGCAAGGCCAAAATATCTAATCTGCATATTTTTGGATTGTGGGAGGAAACCGGAGCACCTGGAGGAAACCCACACAGACATACTGGGAGAACATGCAAACTCCACACACAGTGACCCGAGGTTGGAATTGAAATCTGAGTCCCTGGCGCTGTGAGGCAGCAATATTAACCACTCAGCCCCCCTGCCACCCTTAAGGTGTTACAGCAGAAACCATTTTAGAACAATACTCTGCGCCTCTGACCAAGGGCAGAGGAAACTTGCTTTTTGTCTAATAAGTCATCAGGAATAACTGATGGTTAAATATAATTCTGACTGAGGTAACATTTGAAAAGTGATTGTTTAGGTGAGATATCCTGGCAATAATGATTGGATTCTAAAGAGCAGACTAAACTGAAATAATCAAAATTGAAAGAGGGTGGGAATGAGGTGGAAGATGTGCCACTACCACGAATCTGCCTTCATTGGTCTCCTATTTTAAACATTAATATTTTTTATAGTAGCAAGATAATACTGTTACTGGATGTCTGAAATAAAAAAAATTGAAAATACTGGATAAACTCAGCATGTCTGGCAACATCTGTGGAGAGGGAAACATAGTTCCCATTTCAAATCTGATATGACTAGATTCAAAACATTAACTCTGTTTCTGTCTCCATAGATGCTGCCAGATCTGCTGAGTCTTTCCAGCACTTTCTAACAATATGGTTTTGATTGCTCTTCAGTAATGACCTGTTTATGTATTGTGTGAAGGATGCTTTGTTAGAAACTGCTGAGGTTTTGTACGTGGACCTGCTCGAAGGTGATTCTGAGGGACACGTTCGGTTTAAAACTCCTGCAGATGCCCAGACTCTGATGAGGGCACAACGAGAAATACAGAGCAAGTACAACTGGAAACTTGAACTTCTCTCAGGTCTGTTTGATAAATTTTCAATATCTGGCTTTCAAATGCTTAACCCCATGTCAGAAAAATACCTTTGTCTGTTTTATTATCTAAAGTTGGGAATTATTCTTTAAAACACTATACTATACTAAAATATAATCCACCATTTTCTGAAGATTTCTATGTATTTTATTATGACCTAGCAAATTAAAAATATGTAACAATGAAGGCATGAATTGTTTGTCAAGGGAACGTAGAAGGATGGCTGAATGGGAAAAGAGGTCAGAGGATGGTGAAGAGGTGGTTTAAACCCTGGCAACACTGCAGTGAATATCTCAGCTCTCCACTGAGATGTTGCTGAATGGAAGCCATCCATCTCTGCAGATGTGCAAAGGAGAAGCTAGGGGAAAACATTTATAATCTAATTTTTAACCTTCATTCAAATGTAGGAAGAGGCAACTGCTCAACCTAATCCCTCCTGCACACAAAGTTACATTTATAAACATCACAAAAAGACAATCAACACATGCTGTTGTAAAGTCCTTGCTGTGCCTGGATCTCTGTCCACTTAGGTTTAGATATTTCTTAATGGGTTACTATATTAGTTATTACCAACTTCTGAACCACCATTTTATGCAATACATTGTCACTTAGAATCATAGAGATGTACAGCACGGAAGCAGACCCTTCGAGTCCAACCCGTCCACATTGACCAGATATCCCAACCCAATCTAATCCCACCTGCCAGCACCCAGCTCATATCCTTCCAAACCCTTCCTATTCATATACCCATCCAAATGCCTCTTGATGTAAAAAAGGGGAAGCTAAGTTTGGTATTGAACACTTTGTGCTAATTATTAGCCTGTTGGCCATTGATTTCATGTCCCGTTCTAAACTCTGTTCCCAGCAATAACAAGTCTATTAATCTCCCGACTGTGTCGGAAACTAAATGAGACTATTCCCAATCTCCATGTCATATTTAAGTCTGAGAAGAACTTTTGACCATATAACCATCATTTAGACTTTATAATTTCACCTTCCAGCTTTATTCCTGTCTCAACTCATCTGCTACTGAAACTCTCACTCATGCCTGTGTTACCTATAGAGTTGACAGTTAAAACACATATCTGGCCAGTCTACCAAATCTTTCTTTCTATGCACATGAAGTCATCCCAAAATTTGTACATGTCCTAACTCTCTTATCAAATGTCGTCATCAACCCTGTGCTCTCAGAGTCTTAGTAGCTCCCGGTCAAGCAACACTTTGATTTTAAGAGTTCTCATGTTTGTTTCAAATCTGTCTGTATCTTTGCCCCTCCTTATCTCTATTTTTGGTTGTCCTCACAACCAGTTACACCTGCAGTTCCAGCCTAACTACTTGTTCCGTCAGTTTAAAGGAATAGCTCGCAAGTCTTCCGGCCCATCACTTCAGACAATCTCATGCAGTTTAAGATTATTGAGGTCCTCAGCAGCCTTCAATATTTGAAACAATCCTATCTAAATTTACACTTCTCCAGTAAATCCAAGCCCTATGAACAAAATTTGTGTCAATATAGCTCAAAGAACTCAGGCCAGGGATCGTCCATATGATCTTGATATATAATAATGTTAATGAGCATTGAAATTAACATTTCATCATTTGTTAACACATTTTAGCAACTTTATAAAGTTGTAATGTGGTAAAACAGTACAAGTAAAACTTAAAATATTCCCTGAAGTGGCACAAGTGTTGAAGGCAGTAAATCTATTCTCAGGCCGTCCATGGCACTAACGGTAGCACCATCACCCAAGGGCATTTTGAGTGGTTCCAAGACCTAGATTGTGGATTTTATTTCAAAAATATACTTTTTACATAAAGATATCTTTATATACATACATAGTCGCTAAAGCAGTTTAGTTCTGTACAGTAGCATAAGAAGAAACAGCTACAGGGAGAGGCTGAACAGGCTGGGGCTGTTTTCCCTGGAGCGTCGGAGGCTGAGGGGTGACCTTATAGAGGTTTACAAAATTATGAGGGGTATGGATAGTCTTTTCCCTGGGGTCGGGGAGTCCAGAACGAGAGGGCATAAGTTTAGGGTGAAGGGGAAAGATATAAAAGAGAGCTAAGGGGCAACTTTTTCACGCAGAGGGTGGTACATGTATGGAATGAGCTGCCAGAGGCTGTGGTGGAGGCTGGTACAATTGCAACATTTAAGAGGCATTTGGATGGGTATATGAATAGGAAGGGTTTGGAGGAATATGGGCCGGGTGCTGGCAGGTGGGGCTAGATTGGGTTGGGATATCGGGTTGGACCAAAGGGTCTGTTTCCATGCTGCAATCTCTATGACTCTAAGAAACAAAGAAACATTGGGGTGTGACTCTATCCAGCAATTAAACCCAAGGCATTTCTTACTTTTACAAGGTTATGTTTATATGTATTTGAGACACTTGTGGACGTTATAACTGAACGGATCCCCATTTAACTTCAGCAGAAAGGCCTCAGATGTTTTTTTTTTACCCCACTGCGCCTTGGTGGCAGCTGCCCTGAGCTTTAGTGTGTCCTTCAGCACGTAGTCCTGGACCTTGGAATGTGCCGGTCTTGAAACACTTGGTCAAGGTCAACTCCTTGCTCTAGGAGACCATAAAGCAACGGCCGTTGGTAATGAATGAACAAGAGGAAGCCAACATTTCTTTTTATCTACTGAAATTTGATATTCAGAACCCACAAAAGGGAAGAAGCTGTTTTGGTGTATTATGGGAGGCTTGTATCTTTTGGATGAAAACTAGGTAGAAAATTGACCAAACAGCTGACAAAATAATTTAAAACTTTCCTGTTGAAGGGCGTTTGCCCGAAACGTCAATTTCCCTGCTCCTCGGATGCTGCCTGAACTGCTGTGCTTTTCCAGCACACTCTATGCCAGAATTTGGTTTCCAGAATCTGGTTTCCAGCATCTGCAGTCATTGTTTTTACCTAATTTAAAAAAAAGGGTGCTAGAATTAATCAGCAGACCATTGAGCATCTGCACAGAGAGACCTTTCATCCAAACTAGATTCTAATGGTTTCTTGCATTTGTTTTTGCTTTCCATCCAAAGGTGACAGTGAACAACGCTATTGGCAGAAGATTTTGGTGGACAGACAAGCAAAACTAAACCGCCCCCGGGACAAAAAACGGGGCATGGAGAAGGTAGTTAAAAAACACATCCATTCTTTGAGTATATTGAGTGCATTCTCAACCTTGTGAATTTTCTAAAACCCGAAAGATGTTGACAATCAGAATCAAAAATATAAATTGCTGGAAAACTTCAGCAGGTCTAGCAGCATCTGTGGAGCGAAAGCAGAGCTCATGTTTCAGTGACCCTTCTTTAGAACCTGACCCAAGCCTTTCCACAGATGCTGCCAGACCTGCTCATATTTTCCAGCAGCTTCTGTTTTTGTTTCAGATTTCCAGCATCGGAGGTTCTTTCAAACTTTTTGTCTTAAATTGTCTGTAGTGTGTAGGGGTGTGCAGGCTGGGTGGATTAGCCATGGTAAATGAGGAATTATGAAGATAGACAAGGTGGGGCTGGGTTTGGGTGAGGTCCTGTTCAGATGGTTGGTGCAGACTTGATGGGCCAAGTGGTCTCTCTCTCCACACTGTATGGTTTCTATGATCCTTTATTATCATGGTCCTCGATTCTTCAGTATGACTGAAGAATCTCACTTTATCACACATCTGTGTCCTTTGACCCTTTAGTTGGTAAACATCATGTGTTTGGAGGGTGCTGTCTAAGGAGCATTGATGAGTTGTTGCAGTGTATCTTGTAGGTAGTGCAAACTCCTACCATGTGTTAGTAATGGAGAAAGTGCTTACTGAATGCCTCAGATCAGTGCCAGACAAGTGGCTAAAGAGTCATGAGGTGAGTTGCCACAGAATTCACAGTCTTCGATCTTCTCATGTAGCCACAGTATTTATGTGGCTTTTCAAGTTCAGTTTCTGGTCAGTGGTAATTCCCAAGATGTTGATAGTGAGAAGCCATTGATTGGTGCAATAGTTGGATTCTCTCTTGTTGGAAATGGTTATTGCCTAATACTAAGCTGCCCTCTTTGTGTTGCAGTTGATTGGCAAGGCCGAGAAAATAATCATTGCCAAGACACACAAAGCTAACAAGCATATACATTTCTCTGACGAAGACTGAAGATGATCATGCCACTTCTGTTCCACTGCTGGATTTTCTTTTAGTACTTTGAAGAATTTTAACAGTTTTGTACTGAATATAGCTATCATTTGCAGTAGGCTGAGTGATATTCACAGTCAGTTTTTCAAGAATACAGAATATGTTTGACTTTCTGAATGTTCTGTGAATTGTTTTGATGTAATGATTTAAAAGCCATAAATCTACTTCCATGATTTTGTTCTAATATTAAAGCTGCTTAGATGCATCGCAATAGCAGCAAGATGTGATTCGATACTCGTTTTCAGTTATAACTTTAAACATAAACCCAGAATTTGGTTCTGTGAAACTGCATTGAAAATAGTCACTGTGTAAACTTTTAACAATTTTCAGTAATGCCTTTTTATATATTTCATTAGATCTCCACAAGAACTTGTCAGTAGTTTGTGGTTATGCCCTTGCTAGATATGAACATTGCAACAAAATAAAGCCAGAAATGTGTGATATTTCTAATGAGTTAGCAGATCCTTGCTTTTCGCTGTGCCTCAGTACACGTGATAATAAATTCAATTCATTAAATTCAATAAATTTGATTTTAAAAGTTAGTAGTTCACTCCTGTTTCCACCAAGCTGTGTGATCGGTGTCAGGGAATCTCAGTATTGAGAAAGACAAACATCATCCAAGTATCATACTATTCATTGCAATGTCCTAGCTTCTGCTGGAAATTGTACCCATATAGTCATCAGGTGGGAACAGTAGTGAGCTGCACTATAAACTCCTCCATAGCTGGTGGCAAGCGAGACTCGCCCTTGTAAAATGGCTATGTGACTGAGATACTGCAGTCTCCTGGTGGAGCCTGTCGAATGGAAAATGGTGTCACTTTGTATCAATTAAGTGTAAATTAAGTGTAAATTGCTCAGACTGCCAGACTGGTTGCAAATCTCTCTCAGAAGCCATTGCAATAGTCTTAACACAGGCTGTTAGTGATGATGGTGTAAGATTTAGTCCATTTTCAGATGTATGAGATGCCCAAGGAATTACTTAGCACTTGTGTTGAAAAAGATATAAAAAGTTTGAACATCCTTTCCTTGTAATTTCAGTTCGCAAAATTATTGCTTGGTATTCTACTGCTGAAAGAAGGCAGTACTTTTCAATCACTTATAAACTGTAGTTCCTTATTCCATTGTAGCCAAAACACTTAAATAGCCAGTTATTTGCTTGGATGCTGTTACTTAGTTTGGGATGCCATGGAAATTATCTAACATAAGTATTTTTATAAAGTTTTCACCATTTGAGCTATAATTTATTTCTATAGTGATTTGAAAGTTAGTTACTTCTTCATTAAGTTGTAAATGTCATCAAATATTTTCTTATTTATATGAGTTTAATGTAGAACTGTCTATGGACGGAAAGGAGGTAGTCATTCTGCAGCTGAGTCTAATATTGTCATGAGCTGAAAATGTGTTGCTGGAAAAGCGCAGCAGGTCAGTCAGGCAGCATCCAAGGAACAGGAGAATCGACATTTCGGGCATAAGCCCTTCTTCAGGAATTTGTCATGAGTCAACTGCACTTTTAACAGATGCTGGAGCAATCGTATTTAAGAATTCTTCATCATCCTTAATTGTTGCTGCATCTTTATCATTGCTTTGATTGAAATCAGTCATATAACGTAGATCTGGGTTTGTAGTCATGATCTGGATGGCTCAGCTCACTATTAACGGACTGACCGTGTGGAGGAGCAAGTGAGGACAACAGGTTAAGGTCTGTCTGCTACTGAAGTGGCCAGACACTCAACCTACCTGTAGCAGGACGCAAGATAACATCTGCAGTAATGTCTCCTTTCCCTAACACGGAGAGCATTCTGCATCTACAAAAAAAACTAGCTATTATTTCTGGGAAAAAACGCATGCATCATTGTTGGGTTGATGCTGGTCCTCAGAAATCCACTTTAAAATGTAAACAGATTCCTTGTGGGCCAACACCCTGAGGACAGTATGCAAATCAGCTCACTGGATATAAATGTGACAGAAAAGGAAGCAGCAGGGGAAGTTGCCTGAGGCTGATTACCGTGTTTTGGTATGAATGTTTTGCAATGCTCTTTCCTGTAGGGTTTTAATATCCAAGACCTGTCTCTGCATGGGGTGGAGACTTCAACTTTGCAACATTGATTCACAGCATGATGTCAATTTCTGCTTGATGAATGGGGGCCACTAGCATTTCATTGACCCTTTCAGAGGATGCTTAATTATGAAATGCAATCTTTTGGAATGCCATCCTTTGTAGTTCCGAAAGTATCTGGTCAATGTGTTTTGTATTCTCAGTTGACGATTTTTTATTGGGACGTTTGACATCCAATTTGAGGTTTATGTGAAATCAAAGCATGAAATGTAGGGAAAATATATGATTAATTGAATTGAAAATACAGTAATGAAAACAAAAAAATGCTGGAGATCACCGGATCTGACAGCATCCATGGAGAGAGAGCAAGCTAACGTTTTGAGTCTAGATGACTTTCCATCAAAGCAGTAATATTAATGCTAGACTATTTTCTGTATATGTTGGATGATTTGTCAATCCAACATGTAGAAATGCTTTGTGTTCCAATTTTTTTAAAAATTATAACTCATTTACGTTTCTAACTGCATTCCTTCAACCATTTTCTGATAAACCAAAGCATTCACAAACAGCCTTAATGTTTATTCGCTTGCACTGTCATCTTTGAGACAAAAAAAATGCAGATGCTGGAATCCAGCCTCCTGCACTTTTGTCTTAGGCATACTGTGGTGCCCAGTTTCAAAAAATTATAATGATAGTGTCATTATAATTTTTTGAAACTGGGCACCACAGTATGCCTAAGACAACAGTGCAAATGCTGCAGAAGCTGAAAATTTGGATTCAAGATCAAATGTAGTAATTTTTTAAGGATGGCTGATAGCATCTGTGGGGAGAGAGAGAGTTGACCTTCCTTGTCAATGACCTTTCATTAGTACAAGAAAATGTTAGCCTGAAACATAGTCCATGATTACCACACCAGTTCTGATGCACCAGCCAAAGGATAAAAAAAAACTAGCAGAATCGTGCTATGCAACATATGTCAATGTGCCTTGCCACAATGTCATTAAATTGATTTAATAGATCTTAAAAGTCAACAAGGGTGATTATGGTTCTAACAAAATTTGGGTCTCTTCTGCTATCAAACGAATGCAGGTTATTGGTTCACATTTGCTGCAGCTTTTGGCTTCCTGATGAGCAGATGCGATGATTCAGGTACTCCAGAGGGCAGCTGGATATGATGGGAGCTGCAATTAAATTTCTCCAGGAAGGGAATGAGTTTAGGCAGTTGAACTTTGCCAGCTACCCGTACTTATTAAAGAATGGAATTCTCAGATGCCTGAGAGCAGCTGACCTGAGCATCCATTGTGCCAGGGAAATGATGCAGTGAATCTCAAGTCTGAAAAGTGAAGAGGTAGAAGCATCAGGGAGTCTGTATTAAGGTAATTGTTTTATTTCAAATATACTTTATTCATAAAAATATCTGTACATAGGATAGTCACGAAACCAATTCTGTTCTGTGAAGTAACATGAAGAAACACACAAACATTGGAATTTGACTCTATCCAGCAAACAAACCAAAGGCATTTCCTCTCTGTACAAGGTTATATTTATATATGTTTGAGGCACTGGGGGCAGGGGGCCTGAGAACTGAACAGACCCATGTTAAACTTAGGCAGAAAAACCTTAGATAATGGTCTTTCCCCACTGAAGCTTCGTGTCAGGTGTCCCAAGCTTTAGTGCATCCCTCAACACGTAGCCCTGGACCTTGGAATGTGCACCCGGTCAAGGTCAACTCCTTGCTTTGGAAGACCAACAGGTTTCGGGAAGACCAAAGCTTGTCTTTCATCGGGTTTATCAAGGTTTTCTAAAATCATGAGAGGCATGAATAGAGTCTTTTCCCGGGGGTGGGGAGTTCAAAACTAGAGCGCATAGGTTTAAGATCAGAGGAGAAAGATTTAAAAGGGAGGGACATAAGGGGAAATTGTTTCACACAGAGGGTGGAGAATGTATGGAACAAGCTGCCAGAGGGAATGGTGGAGGTTGCTACAAGAACAACATTTAAAAGGCATCTGGATTGGTATTTGAAGGGAAGGATTTAGAGGGATATGGGCCAAATGCTGGCAAATGGGACCAGATTAATTTAGGATATCTGGTCAGCATGGAGCTGTTGGACCGAAGGGTCTATTTCTGTGCTGTTCATCTCTATAATGGTCCTCCCGGCCCAGTCAACATTTGCCTCAGTGTGCATCTTGGGAAACAGACCTTAGAGCAAAGAGTCCTGCATCACAGGGCTACTCAGGACAAACCTGGACAAAACCCATTGCATCTTTCTGCAGATGTCATTTGCAAAGGCACATTCCAGTAGAGAATATGTCATGAGGGGCATGGACACTTCAGGGTACTGGAGTCCAAATCCAGGGAAAACAGCCCCAGCCTATTCAGCCTCCTGCTATTGCTCAAACCCTCCAACCCTGGCTACATCCTTGTAAATCTTTGAACCCTTTCAACTTTTACAACATTTTTCCTATAGCAGAGAGACCAGAAGTGAACGGATTATTCCAAAAGTGGCCTAGCCAATGTCCTGGACAGCTGTAACATGACCTCCCAACTCCTATGCTCAATGCACTGACCAATAAAGGCAAGCGTACCAAACACCTTCTTCACTATCCTATCAACCTGTGATTCTGCTTTCAGGGAGCTATGAACTTGCACTCCCTGGCCTCCTTTCTTCTGCAACACTTACTGGACCTTACTACCAAGTGTATAAGACCTGCCCTGATTTGCCTCCCTCCCCAAAGTCCATTCTGGAGAGCATGTCCCGCATGTAGGTGTGCAATGTCCTGTCAAAGGCCTTCTCCTGGTCCAGGCTGATGAGGCAGGCATCCAATTTTCTTATCCTGCATGTCGGCAATCGTAGCCCCGAGGAGTGTGAGGCTTCAGAGATCATCTTGCCCATTACAGCAGGCTGTTGAATCACTGATCCCATAGTATGGTGACCTGGTTGGTGTCAAGATTAGAGTGGTGCTGGAAAAGCACAGCAGGTCAGGCAGCATCCAAGGAGTAGGAAAATTGACATTTTGGGCAGGAGCCCTTCATCAGGATCTAATCTTGACTCTGATGTCCAGCATCTGCAGTCCCCACTTTCACCTACCTCACCTGGTTGCTGATGACCTTAGACAAGATTTTTAAAATCTGCATTCAGCAGTTAAATTGTTCATAATTTCCAATTTCCTCCCTCTCCCCTTCCACTCGTAGGTGGGGGTGATGGCACCTTTCCTCACACAAGCTACAGTCATACACTTCCAGTAGGTCCTGGCCACTTAAGTCCCACAGAGTTGCATACAACTTGGTCAGTAAGCCCAAAACTTCTGGGAGTTTTATTCTTATCAAAGGACTCAAGGGCCTTGATCAGCTCATCTCGAGATAATAGTCGAGAGTGTGGTACTGGAGTTCTTGATTAGATTCCCTACAGTGTGGAAACAGGCCCTTCAGCCCAACAAGTCCACACTGACCCATTTCCCTCTGACTAATGTACCTAACACTATGGGCAATTTAGCATGGCCAATTCACCTGACCTGCACATCTTTGGACTGTGGGAGAAAACCGGAGAACCCGGAGGAAACCCACGCAGACACGGGGTGGATGTGCAAAATCCACACAGACAGCTGCCCGAGGCTGGAATTGAACCTGGGACCCTGGTGCTGTGAGGCAGCAGTGCTAACCTCTGAGCCACCGTGCCACCCCAAAACATTGATTCTCTGGCTCCTTGGATGTTGCCTGACCTGCTGTGCTTTTCCAGCGCCACACTCTCGACTCTGATCTCCAGCATCTGCAGTCCTCACTTTCTCCTCATCCAGAGATAATGACTGATCGAGTGTCTCTCATGTGCTGTTGTGTATGATCTCCATGATAGAGGACAGGAACTACTGAGACTGTGCTCTTTGTGGCCTTCGTGTCATACAGACTGGCATAAAAGGATTTGCTGATCCTCAGGATGTCAGACTGCGATGGTATTACCAAACCATCTTCCTTCAGGCTGCTGAGCACAGAACTCTTCTTGTGCACCTTCTAGAAGAAGAAACACAAGCACATTTCATGATGCTATCTAAAAAGCAACCAGTAAGTCCACAACCACCTAATGAAGGAGCAGCAGTCTGAGAGCTAGTGCTTCCAATTACATCTGTTGGACTATAACCTGGTGTTGTGTGATTTTTTAACTTTGTACACCCCAGTCCAACACCAGCATCTCCGAATCACAAATGACCATATGTTTGTCAAGGGGCAAAATGTAACTACACTTGGTATTTGTAACACACTAAAGGACAGTTGCCTTTGAAGTACAGCTTTTTATTGTAAAAACAGTTTCGTTCTTTGAATGTGATCAGTGTACAGTCATAGACTCACAGATCTCTTGCTCAGAGATTAGAATTACTCTTCAAGCTAATCTACAAATGCAAATATGTAGATACATGTGATTGCAGCTTATTTATATATATCATATGAAAATAAAATTTGTCAGATTGCAGATTTGGCATAAACAAATATTGTCCATTAAAGCTATTTTCTTTATTCTTTAGAAAATTGAAAAGAGACTCAATTGTGGCAGTGGTTTGTAAATTGCATCATTGTGATTGTTATTACTAAATTGTTAATTTAGTGAGACTACTGCCGATATGGTTTCTAATCATTCCTTTTTCTCACTTAATTACAAAGTCACTGGACTAGCAATCCAGAATCCCAGATTAATGTTCTGGGGACGTGGGTTTGAAATCCAAGTAGAGCACATGGTTAAATTTGAATTCAATAAAATTTGGAATTAAAGTTAGCCTAATGATGTCCTGAAGCGATTGTCAATTGTTGTAAAAAACTATCTGGTTCAATTCAGGTGCAAGTTATGCAATAAACATCAGAACCATTAGGAACATTGACATGCAGAGGTATCAGGGCATGCAGCACACTTGCCTTCATTGGTCAGGCCATCAAATCTAAAAGTTGGCAAATTATGTTACGGCTGTATAAAACTTTAGTTAGGCCACATTTGGTTTATTTCGTGCAGTTATGGTCACCACCCTACCAAAAGGACATGGATGCTTTTGAAAGGGTGCAGAGAAGGTTACCAGGATGTTCCTGGTCTGGAGGGTTTGAGTTATGAGGACAGATTAGATAACCTCTGTTTTCAGATTGTTTTCACTGGAAAGATAGAGGCAGTGAAGTGACCTGATAGAGGTCTACAAAGTTATGAGTGACATAGATAGGGTAGATATTCAGAGGCTTTTTCTCAGGATGGAAAGGTCAACTTAAAACACACATAGCTTCAATGGGATATGTGCAGGGCAAATTTTTCACATGGAGGATAATGGGTGCCTGAAACGCATTGCCAGTGGATGTATTTTGCTGATGAGTTTTCCTCTTCTATTAACTGTAAGCACATAAAAAAAACCTGCATAAATGCTGGAAATCTGAACTCAAAACTGGAATCGCTGGCAACAAATCAACAAGTTAGCATCAGAGAGGTAAACATTTCATGAATAACTGAAAGTCTAAAGATGTGCAGGTCAGTTGGATTGGCCATGCTAAATTGCGCATAGTGTCCATGGATGTGCAGGCTAGGTGGATTAGCCATGGGAAATGCAAGGCTACAGGAATAGGAGAGGGGGGGTTGGGTCTAGGGGAATGGTCTTTGGTGGCGCGGTTTGGACTTGATGTGCTGAATGGCATGCTTCCACACTAGGGATTATATGATTCTATATTTAAGATTTCACATTTATTTTTAAGTTATAAAAAGGTAGGCAGAGTGGGTGCCAAGGATCAGTTATGTTTGAAGACAATCATTTTTCTACTGTTCTGGCTAATATCTAACCTTCAATTAACATCACACACAAAGAAATCTGCTCATTATCACATTGTTAGCCATGATTCTCATGCTGCAATTCTTAAAAAAAATTGGCAGAATGACGGATGTGATGTTGACGCAACTTGAAGCAGAGAAACAGCAACAAACTTGCTGGCTGACCGTTCAATAAACTTGTGAATGATCATAAGTAATCACAAGTTATAATTAGTTACAATTAGAACTGCATGCAGTTTTAGAACAGCATGCAGGAAATCCTGGAGACAGATCACCAGTCAGCTGTCTCTGTCTGGAGTTGTGCAAGGACAGAACCAATAGATTGAGAGGTGACCCTATAGAAATTTACAAAATCATGAGAACCTTGTATAAGGTGAATAGTAAAGGTCTTTTTCCTAGGGTAGGGGAGTTCAAAACTAGACAGCATATTTTTAAGAAAGATTTAACCGAGGGGTAACTTTTTCACACAGAGTGTGGTTTCTATATAGAATGAACTGCCAGAGGAGTTGACAGATGCAGGTACAGTTGCAATATTTAAAAGATGTTTAGACAGATACATGAATAGGAAAAGTTTAGGGGGATATGAGCCAGATGCAGACAAGTGGGACTAGTTAGTTTGGAAAACTTTGTCAGCATGGATGAGTTAGACCGAAGGGTCTGTTTCCATGCGGGATGACTGTATGACTATAACTCTATAACTTAAAAACAATGTGAAATGTTAAACATATAATTGTTTAATCCTGAAATATTAAGCTCTCTGTTGCTAATTGTGTCCGTTTATCACCAATTTTTCCTGCTTCAGATGTCCAGCATTTATGCAGTTTTTAGTTTTTAGTTTTATGCTTACAGAAGAGGAACGTGGTAGCATGGTGGTTTAGGGGTGTTAGCACTGCTGTCTCACAGTGCTAGGGACCTGGGTTTGATTCCAGCTTCATGCGACTGTCTGTGGGGAATTTGTACATTTTCCTTGTATCTGCGTGGGTTTCCTCCGGGTGCTCCAGTTTCCTCCCACAATCCAAAAATGTGCAGGTAAGGTGAATTGGCCATGCAAAATTGCCCATAGTGTTCAGGGAAGTGTAGGTTAGGTACATTAGTCAGGGGTAAATATAGGGTAGGGGAATGGATCTAGGTTGGAAATTCTTTGGAGGTCAGTATAGACTTGCTGGGCTGAAGGGCCTGTTTTCACAATGTAGGGATTTTATGAATCTACAAAAACTCATCAGCAGGATAACGCAATAAGTTGAATCTTGTTCCTTAATGATTCCTTAAGGATGGCATGTTGGTACAGTAGTTAGCTTTGCTGCCTCATAGGGACCTGGGGTCGAATCCAGCCTTTGGTGACTGTGTGGAGTTTGCACATTCATCCTGTGTCTGCATGGGTCCTTTCTAGGTGTTCCAATTTCCTCCCATGGTCCAAAGATGTGCAGATTAGGTGAATTGACCATGCTACAAATTGCCCCATAGTATCCAGGTAGGTACAGGTGTATCCAGGTCGGTCCTACTCCACAAATGCTGCCTGACCTGCACTTTTCCAACACCACTCTAATCTTGACTCTAATCTCCAGCATCTGAATACCCACTTCTGCCTGCATGGTTAAAAAATCCGAGGGAGGGTTGGTCTGGGTGGGATGCTCTTCAGAGAATCAGTTCAGACTCGATAGGCCAGAATGGCCTCTTTCTGCATTGTAGAGATTCTATGATCATGCAATCTGTTTTGTTTTTGTTTTCCTAATATCTAACACATCTCACAATTCTACCTTTAACAAGTGACATGTACAGAACACCCTCAATTATCTGAACAAGGCAGACGGAGAGTTTTTGTTTGGATAACGGATTGTTCGGATAACTGATCTGATCGAAACAAAGGCTGCCATACTAAACATAATTACATTAAAAAGCAAGTTTACAGAGTTTTTATTTCATTCAATTGACAAAATGTATACAAACACTGGATATTGCTTAAAAATTCATAATGTTTTACAAATAAAATCACTTTTTGTATAAACAAAATTCATTGAGGTAGAGGTCAATTAATATTTTTTGAAGAAAATATCCAATCGCTGTTGCTTGAAGTGCTTTTGTTTCTTTGTTTTTGCCAGCAATTACATTTGACAACTTAACGGCATCGACTTCATCTTGTGCGTCATACCACTCCATAAACAGTCACAAACCGTCGATAACTTCATTAATGGCGACCGAAGGAGGTGTCGGTATCTGATTTTCCTTATCATCCACAGTGTCCATACTTTCCCACTGCTCTTCCGTGACTATGTTGATAATCTGGTCATCGCTGAGTGTCTCTGTTCCAATGTCATTGTCGTAGTTTATCCAAGCATCGATCTCAGCCTCTATGAAGTCTCCTAACCCCACCTGTCTGCAGTTCTTGGTGGTTTCCTCTTCGCTGTCATGGCTACCAAGTTGTTTATCTTTTGCTGGCTTCATGGATTTTCTTTCAATGCATATGAAGTGTCACTTTGGTTGATAAATTTCTTAATCAACGGTCTTGTTTTTTTGATGTCAGATACTGTTCCTTTTCCAATCTTTGATGCCTTTTCACCACAGTCTGGACGCTGTCAAATCTCACTTTTCTGTTCAACTGTCAATTCTGTTAGCTTTCTTTTCATAGACATAGTAACAGCAACAAACTCTATCACTTATAACATATACGTACTCTGAACAAATTTGTGGAGTGAATGAAGACACCACTGATTTCGCCATGCTTTTAAATCCTTCAGCATGTCAGTCATTTTTATGTGCTAAATTATTTTAACACTGTTTAAAGTGACTGACTGAGATCAAACTAGAGAACTGTGAACAAAAGACATGATCATCCCATCCGTGTCGGTAACATCTCTATGATGTAACATTTTCACATGTTCTTCAGTACACATTTTTAAAAGAAATTGTGTGTTTGTTATTGAGGTGTAGGAAATGGTTACATTTTGGAAGCAGGAAGTCCTGAAAGTATGCAGTTGCTTGGTCAGCATGTGAAAAACTAAAAATGGATTAATAATCTGTTTTACGGTCCTGCATTAGAATTGCAAGTTCTTGTATCAAAGTGTGCTGAATAATGCTGTTCTTCCAGGAGTATTCACAAACTTTTGAACTTACTAATGAGATTTTACGAGAAAAAAGTCACTGGCTCACGAAGTATCTCTTAATAAATCTATCTGCATTATGTGATAATATTCAGCAAAGATACAAGTTCAATACCTAATCTGCATTGAACTAACTGGCTTTAATCAGGCAAAAGGTGTTTCAACTTGACCAGCTAGAAGTAAGAACGGCCTACAACTGGAACTGGTTTTTCCCCATGAGTAGGGAAACCTAAAACAGGAGGACATATTTTTAAGGTGAGAGGAGAAAGGTTTAAAAGGAACCTGTGGGATAACCATTTTTGTTTGTGGAATGAACTGCCAGAGGAAGTAGTAGATGCAGATACAGTTCAATATTTAAAAGACATTTAGACCGATACACAAATAGGAAAGGTTTAGATGGATATAAACCAAATGCAGGCAAGTGGAGCAGTTTTAATACCAGGCAAAGTGGAGATCAGAAATAAAACAAAGTTTGAAAGAAACTCAGCAGGTTTGGCAGCCACTGTGTAGAGAGAAACAAATTTAACATTTCATGACCCTAGGAATGGGCAAAATGTTCTGGCCAGCCAGTGACACCCATATCCAACGAGTGAAATAAAAAGAAGTGTGACATCACAATTTGGAGCCATTTTTGAATTTTACTATCGAGGATTTTACTCTTAGTTTATCCAGAAGAATTTGGATGGATGGGCATCAAAATAGAGAAAGACATTTACCTGATGACCCTTTGTCCTGAATTTAATGACCAAAAATTTTAGTTGGTCATTTGAGCATGTCAGTGAGGACTTTCCTCAGGATGTTGCCTGATTCGGAGCAGTTTAGATTCTCCACAGTATGGAAGCAGGCCCTTTGGCCCAACATGTCCACACTGGCCTCCTGAAGAGTAACCCAGCCAGACCCATTCCCCTATATTTACCCCTGACTATGCACCTAACACTATGGGCAATTTATCATGGCCAATTCAACTGACTTCACATCTTTGGACTGTGGGAGAAAAACCCACAGACACAGGGAGAATGTGTCAACTCCACACAGACAGTCACCCAAGGTAGGAATTGAACCTGGGTCCCTGGCACTATGAGGCAGCAGTGCTAACCACTGAGTCACCATGCCACCATTATGAAGTGAGGCTGAATTTGCTCAGGTTGTTTTCTTAAGAGCAGGGAAGGCTGAGGAGGGATCCTGATTGAGGTGGATACGATTATGATAGGGCATGGATAGGGCAGATAGGAAGAAGCTAATCCCTTTAGTAGAAGGATCATTAAATGGGGGCATAATTTTAGCTGAAGGCCAGGAGACCTAGAGAGGATTTAAGGAAAACATTTTTCACCCAGAGGATGGTGGGAATGCACAGTCTGTGAGAGTAGAAGATGCAAGAAACCTCACAACCATTAAAAAGTGCATGGACAAACTCTTGAAATGGCACAACATTCAAGGCTGTGGGCCAAATGCTGGAAAGCAGTGCAAATAGAATGGTGGCGGTAGGATATACCACCATCTAAGGTCCTCCTACCAAATTATAGCGAGGGTCTGTTAAAGCCTTAATGGTAATAAAATAGTTACCTTGCATGATTAGAAAATGGTTGCAACTCAATGCAAACTCTGAGGAATGTCAGATTTCCATATATTTTATCAACAAAGTCTGTACCGAATTGTTTTCGGACCTTTACATGGACTGATAAATAATTTATGAATAAATTATATTTCTGCAAAGAAAAAAATTGTAGAAATGGTATTTTCCTGTCAGTGTACACTCAATTGGCCAAAGCTCCTCTTATGTACTGGATGACCTTTGACCTGACTTGAATATAATAAATTGGCCTTGATTATGTCAGTGGGTCAATGACCGTCTGACCAGTATAAACTATTTCTCCTTATTTGCTAGATTAAAACCCTCATAATTTTGAACACCCTTGTTAAATTTCCACTTAAACTTCTCTACTCTGAGGAGAAGGTTCCCAGTTATTCTTAACTCTCTACATAACTGACGTCACCGAGCTGATATTATTCTGGTACATTCTTTACTTTTATAAAAAGTGCTGCATGGTTTTGAGACAAAGCACAAAGCTGCAAAACCTAGCTGCCAGGCACCAGGCCCAGAAGGTAGATTAGTTATTTACAACATTTATTTTTAAATTGTCAGGATACTCAAATTTCTTTTGCTGAAATTATGGTAGGAGTCAATTCCACAAGTAATTTAGAAAGGGAGTTGAACATGAACAAGATAGAGAATGTAGAGTTCACGGAATGAGACAAAAAAACACAGGTATAAGACTAAACTTGACTATACTTTCAAACGACCAGCACATAGGTATGATAAGCTGAATGGCCATTTTTGTGCTGTAAATTTCTATGATTTTATTATCTGGCCACTAATATGCTGTGTTTGTGCATTCAGCATAAGCTCCTTCCAACAACTCACTCACCAACTTGATTAGGTTTTTTTGAAGAAGTCACAAAGAGGATTGAAGAGTGCAGAGCGGGGGACGTAATCTGTATGGACTTTGGTAAGGCGTTCAACAAGGTTCCTCATGATAGAGTGGTCAGCAAGGTTAGATCTCATGGAATACAGGGAGAACTAGCCATTTGGATTCAGAACTGGCTCAAAGGTAGAAGACAGAGGATGGTGATGGAGGGTTGCTTTTCAGACTGGAAGGCCTGTGGCTACAAGGTGCTGGGTTCACTGCTTTTCGTCATTTATATAAATGATTTAGATGTGAACGTAGGAGGTATAGTTAGTAAGTTTGCAGATGACACCAAAATTGGAAGTGTAGTGGACAGCGAAGAAGGTCACCTCAGAGTACAGTGGGATCTTGATCAGATGGGCCAATGGGCTGAGGAGTGGCATGGAGTTTAATTTAGATAAATGTGACGTGTTGTATTTTGGACAAGCAAATCACAGCAGAACTTATATACTTCATGGTAAGGTTCTGGGGAGTGTTGCTGAATAGAGAGACCTCGGACTGTAGGTTCATAGTTCCTCAAAAGTAGAGTGACAGGTAGATAGGATAGTGAAAAAGGTGTTTGGTGTGCTTTCTTTTATTGTTCAGAGCATTGAGTATAGGAGTTGGGAGGTCATGTTGCGACTGTACCAGACTTTATAAAATGAACCAGACTTTATAAAAGATCTTTAAGTAAGGGAACACTTAGGAAGCAGCGATCATAGTATGGTAGAGTTCCATCTGCAGTTTGAAAAAGAGAAGGCAAAATCAGATGTAATGGTGTAACAGTTAAATAAAGGTAATTACGAGGACTTGAGAGAAGAACTGACGAAAATCGACTGGAAGCAAAGCCTAGCAGGGAAGACAGTAGAGCAAAAATGGCAAGAGTTTGTTGTATAATTGAAGGACACTGTACAGAGGTTCATCCCCAAGAAAAGAAA
>NC_057710.1:133871739-133880840 GCF_004010195.1 Chiloscyllium plagiosum | reverse complement strand
TAGAATTAGAGGGGGTAAATTCAGAACAGAAATGCGGAGACATTTCTTCAGCCAGAGTGGTGGGCCTGTGGAATTCATTGCCATGGAGTGCAGTGGAGGCCGGGACGCTAAATGGCTTCAAGGCCAAGATTGATAAATTCTTGATGTCAAAAGGAATTAAGGGCTACAGGGAGAATGCTGGTAAGTGGAGTTGAAATGCCCATCAGCCATGATTAAATGGCGGAGTGGACTCGATGGGCCAAATGGCCTTACTTCCACTCCTATGTCTTATGGTCTTATGGTCTGTACAGGACATTGGCTAAGCCACTTGTAGAATATTGTGTGCAATTCTGGTCTCCTCCCTATCGGAAGGATGTGAAACTTGAAAGGGTTTAGAAAAAATTTACAAGCATGTTGCCAGGGTTGGAGGATTTGAGCTATAGGGAGAAGGTGAATAGGCTGGGGTGTTTTCTCTGGAGTGTCGGAGGCTGAGGGGTGACCTCATAGAGGTTTACAAAATCATGAGTGGCATGGATAGGATAAATAGACAAGGTCTGTTCCTTGGGGGGCAGGGCGGAGGGGAATCCAAAACTAGAGAGCATAAGTTTAGGGTGAAAGGGGAAAAATTTATAAGGGACCTAACGGGCAACTTTTTCACAGAGTGCGGTCCGTGTATGGAATGAGCTACCAGAGGAAGTGGTATAGGCTGGTACAATTGCAACATTTAAAAGTGTCTGGTTGGTTACATGAATAGGAAGGGTTTAGAGGCATTAGATTAAGTTCGGATATCTGGTCGGCATGGACGAGTTGGACCAAAGGGTCTGTTTCCATGCTGTATAGTTCTATCACTATGTGACTCTATAATCAACTCTAAATCATCCATTAACTTGATGGAGACCCAATCAATAAACTAAAATAACAGAATTGCCAATATGTTCAAGGCCATAGTTACTTGTAATGACAGTATAACATAATGCATCTCTTCTAATTTTGCTTAACCACCAAATTGCTCTTTAACTGTAAGTTAATTCTGGTCCATTCACATAAAGACTTTTAGTTTATGCATTCCACCTCTTCTTCCTGCTCCCCTGCCCCCATGCCTCCAGCCCTCCACTATGAACTGACAAGTTTGATAATTTCAGTTTCGTAAGTAGGAGAGAATGGCTATTTGCATAGTAAATACATGACAACAGAGAGGAGATTACACCAAAAGGTACTGCTGTTCTCTTAATGAGTATGCATACAAGGAGTTACTTCACCCATTTGATCTCCATTAGAAAAATGAATGCTATGTCCATGGTTTAAAGGCCCAGCATCTACACAGAGATAGACTTAATTCAGTCTAATTAGCATTGTGCATTGTGTAAACTTAAGTAGTCAATAGACCTAAAGAAATGCCTGAAATTCCAAAGGTATGTGTCGTGTTTGTTAGTATAGTTAATGCTAGTTGATTAACATCCAAATTCTAGCATTCTCGTGAGGAAAGACATTATCAGTGTCAGAAGCATAGCCAAAATGATTTTTAATCGGTGTAAGGAAGTTTTCCTGATCTTGTGAAAAAATAATTCTTTTTACATGTCTAATATGTTCTATTTACTGTCTGACTCTTGCTGACTTGACTGCTGACAATGTTATCCAATATGCCCTGTAAATGTTAAAAATCACTCAACATCAGATTATGGAGCAGCACTCCAAAAGTTTGTGCTTTCAGAGAAACCTGTTGGACTATAACCTGGTGTTGTGTGATTTTTAACTTTGTCCACCCCAGTCCAACACCAGCACCTCCACACACTGTAAATGTGGCAGTGGTAGTTTTGACTCCACAGAGACCCACAAACCATAAGAACAGCTCTGTTTACTCTCCACAGATGTTGCCAGACCTGCTGAGTTTCTAATTTTGTTCCAGACTTCTGTATTCAGTGCTGGTTAAAAAAAAGAATAAAATCAAAAGCAGAGCTGTGTAAAGTGGCTGCGTTCTGGTTTTACAATTGACAGCAATGGAATGAGAATTGGCCCAGGGGTAAAACAGTGTCCACTCTAATCTTGACCCTCAATTTACTTTCAACTATTTCACACAACCACTCAAGCCCATCTTTACCTCCATGAAATGGTTGAGAGAAGTATCTGGTCAATTAAAGAAAATATATGCACATAAAAACAGTTGATAAATTTATTCAGTTGCTCAAGTACAATCAGAAATTGAAAGTATCGGACAGTTGGAACATGTGAGCACCATGGAATGAAATTATGCAGTCACAAAGGATCATAGAATCCCGACAGTGCAGAGAGAGACCATTTGGCCCATTAAGTCTTCAATGACCCTCCAAAGAGCATCCCACCCAAAATTGAGTACAATTGTTCCTTTAATTTTATCGGAAAGATTGTACTTGAAAGTATATCTTCAATTTATTAAATATAACACCTTGAGCAGATTTATTGATATAGCTGAAAACAGGTTTATTGCAAATAGTTTCAGCAGTAGTAGCAGCCTTTCACCTGCAAATGATCTCTCAAAATTCTGGTGAAGGCCTGATTTGATTGAATTGATGTTGGTCCAACATAAAAGATTTCCGAAACTGTTAATGATTTTAGGTATCGCTAAATTTAACATTCCCTTATCTTTTGCATTGTTCGAAATGTTTCTGTCTGATTTCTGTTCATAGATGTTGCCAACTGCTGAGTTCCTCCATCAATTTCTGTTTTTATTTCAGATTTCCAGCATCTGAAGTTTTTTGTTTGAAGTCAAAATGAAAACTTTATTCTTATTTTAATTCTTATTACAAGTATAAATTCAAGACATTGTCAGAATTAAATCAATAAATCATTAAGTTGTGAAATGATAGAACTTTACATTTTAAAGTTATTGGTCCCCAAAATCTGTGGAGATCTTGCACCATAACTTTGGCAAATTTTGTGGAATTATTGAAAGAAGCAATTGAAAAAACTGGGAGTCGAAATGTCAGTATTCATGACCATACCAGTTGTTATCCAACTGGACCACATTTTCCCACTAAGCCTTGAATGATTTTATTGATCCCATACATTCCTTCTTGGTAGGTTTTGTGGGACTGTAACCAGGAACAAGAAATTATTGTTAATTTTCTCTCTCCCTATATGCTGAAACAAGATTCTAAAACAAATTATTATCCATTACCACTACTGCACTGCTGAGAAAAGAATAAAGATCTTTCATGACCCAGTGGGTTTTACATGCAATGAACATCTTTTGGTTAAAACCTGCAGCCAATAAGTGCACAAAAAGCTCACATAGAGAGCAATATAATTGTAATCTGATTTCATTTTGCCATGTTGATAGCAGGATGAATAATTTCCCGGCTGTTTCTCAAAATAATCATTTGGTATCTTTTGTATCCACCTGATAGGACAGAAAAGACTTTGGTGTTTTGTCTCATTTGAAAAACTACTTGTAACTACACCTTCACATTGACAACTATCTCAAGTTGGGCTTGGCATTTGCTGTGTTACTATTGCTGCTATTTTTTAAATCACTCTGCCACTTTCATCTCTTGGCCGCTAGCAATATTTTTAATCTCTCTCATCTGTAAAACATAGCCAATATGTATATCAGTTCTGAGGAACGGTCACTGGGTCTGTAAAGATAACACTGATTTCTGTCCACAGATGCTGCCAGAACTGCTGAGCTTTTCCAGCAATTTATATTTTTGTTTCTGCTTTCCAGCATCCACAGTTCTTTTGGGTTTTTTTTCATCAGTAGATTTGTTTGTCAGATTTATTTTTCTGACATACATTGTCAATAAACAAAAATTTCTTTTCTGAATATCAGAAACCAATGCTATTGTCTTTAGCTGCTGACACGGACTAGGTATTACCATATCCATCGACTTCTTGGTGAGTACTGTATATCAAATTGAACTAGATTGTTTGCAAACGTGATTCCCTGTTTGTGTTTCTGATTTCCAACATCTGCAGTTGTTTGGCGTTTTTTGTTAATGGATAATGGTGTTGGTTGTGGGTCTCAAATAGTTTAAATCAAGAAAAGTGCATTCCTGAGAGCAGTAAGAAGATTTTCTTCCAGTTTTGAAAGAAAGGAAATCATTATAATTGCAGCAAGTCTTAATTTTGTCCCCTTTCATTTCTCCTCTTTTTGGAAATGCAGGCAGACACCTATTCCTGCCACTTGTGCCATTCTCCTGTGTGACTGACGAGAACTGATTGGGGAAAGTCTAACATCAGAAAATGTTAATGTGTGAAAAGTGGAACAAATGCTGATGGAGATGAAGAATCATCTAGATTTGAAACATTAGCTTGCTCTCTCTCCATGGATGTTGCCTGACCTGCTGCGATCTCTGCATTTGTTGTTTTCAGTCCAAATGCTGATGGTTTTCTCAACATAAAAATGCTTTGCACATTTTTTTACAGCTTTTATTCATATAGCATTGTAATGTAGTCAAACAGGCACTTCAGGGCAGTGTTACAAAGCAAAATTTGAAACCAGCTCACAAACCAAAATTAGGCAGATGACCAAAAGACCTGTTAAATTGGTAGATTCTAAGAAGCAACGTAAGGGACAAAAGAAAGGTAAAAAGACAAGGGTTTAAAATTCCAGATTTAAGGCCCTCCAGGCTGCTGAAAGCACAGCCACTAATGATAGAGCAATTAAAAGGGGGGATTCTGAGAATTAAAGGAACACAAATGTCTCAAATGACTGTGGGGCTAGTGGAGATTACAGAGCGAGGGAGAGGTTTGAAAGCAATGATCACAATTTTAAAATTGAGGTACAGGTAGTTCTCCTGTAATGCCAAAGTTGCGTTCCAGAGGAACCTCGCTTAATAGAAATAAGGGGGTCTATGGGAAAAGTGGGATCTGGGGCAGACCAGCAAAAGCTATCATTCATGATTGCTCAAAAACTCACCCAAAAGTATAGCACAACCTGAATGAAGGTTGAAATCGTATTTATTAACAAAACAAAAGTAAATTTAACACAGCATAGTTAAATAATGTAAGAAAACTGCTGTTCGTACAGGAATTCTCCAGAAAGCTGCTCTGTAGCAGCTGACATCGTGCATGCTCAGAACGAGACGTGCAAACCGATTCCCAATGGAATCGCGTTATTGCCAATGGAGGTAAGCGTTCTCAAAAATACCATTCCCTAATTCTGCCGAAACGTGTGTTATCACAGAATGACCTGTACTGTTTTTTTCCAGGAGCCAGTAGAGAGTCAGCATAGGGGGGAGACAAAGAATAATATCCCCAAACATTCACAATGATATCGTCAAGCAGAACTGATAATGTCAAGTCAAACAGAAGAAATAATGTAAAACTGGATCAGAAACTGAAATTGCTGATAACATTTGGCAGGAACAGCAGAGTCCTGCGGGGTGAAAGCAGAGTTAAGGTTTTGAGATGAGTGACTCTATCAGAATTCATTTCTCCTCACAGATGCTGCCAGACTTGCTGAGTTTCACCAGCAATTTCTGTTTTTCTTTCAGATCTTCAGCATTTGCAGTTCTTTATTTTATTATTTAAACTGAATCATAGACTATTTGAAATTGGTTTGCCTGCTCTACAATGCCAAGTGTAATGCCTGGTGTTCCACAAATTATGCATTCATTTCCAGGTGACCATCAAACTAATGCACAAAAAAGGCCTCCATCTCATTATTCTCGATTTATCTTTATCTTTCCTTTTTTCTCTTTGAAAAAGATCCCATTGTATTCAGAGATTGTTGATTTTCCTTTGCAAATATTTGTCTTTTTCTGTTCCCGTATCTAATTTAAAAGACATTTCAGGTTTTCCTGAGTATTGTATCAATTGACAATACAGACAAAAGACCATTACAGCAATGTTATCAACAAAGTACTTTAAATAGCCGAAGCCATTATCAGACATTGACATGTCCAGCTGACAATTAAATCAACCAGAAGGAATCCATAGTCTGGTTCGAGTAAGAGATGCCTTTGGTTTTTTTGGTTAGAGTCAAACTCTAATATTTGTTCACTGTATTTGTGAACATGCATATATATAAATATAATTTTTATGAATAAAGTATGTTTAGAAATACAAAGAGCAAGAAGAGAGAGAATGCATGCACTGAAAGTGTCACACTAGGCAATATGTCTCAACAGTTTCTTTGATTTTGTACATTTGATTATTGAAATGAAAACTGAAATGATAGGGCTCCAATTTTATTTTTGGTTTGAAGAACTATTTGAAGAACTGTCTTGTCTCAGGCCTGGGGTTTTGGGTTCAAGTCTCTCTCCAAGAACTTGGACATAAAATTCAAGACTGGCACTGAATGCATGACTGAAAGGTTTTAACGTTTGAATGAGATATTAAAGCAAGTTTCTATCTGTTCTCTCAGGTGGGTGTTAAAGATCCAATGGATCAAAGAAAACCAGGGAATCATCCTCGATGAGCAGGCAAATATTTATTCCCTGATGGGCATCTGTAAAATGAAACTATTAGCTCATCGATGTTTGTGTGTACAATTTAGCTAATGCATTTCAATAATGACTATGATTCAGAAAGTACTTAATTATAGAATTCCTACAGTGTGGGAGCAGGCCAATCAGCCCATCCTGACTCTCTGAAGAGCATCCCCCGCTCCCCCCCCCCCCCCCCCCCGGACCCACCACTATCACTGCATTTCCCATGGTTAACCCACCTAGCTTGCATATCCCTAGACACTATGGGCAATTTAGCATGGCAAATCCACTTAGAATCATAGAATTCCTACAGTGGGGAAACAGGCCATATCGCCCAAAGTCCACACTGACCGTCCGAAGAGTAACCCACCTAGACCCATTCCCCTAACTAATGCACCTAACCTATACACTCCTGAACACTATGGGCAATTTTGCATGGCCAATTCACCTAAACTGCACATCTTTGGACTGTGGGAGGAAACTGGAGCACACAGAGGAAACCCACGCAGACATGGGGAGAATGTGCCATCTCCACACAGACAGTCACCCGAGGCTGGAATCAAACCTGGGTCTCTGGCGCTGTGAGGCAGCAGTGCTAACCACTGAGCCACCAAGCTGCTCCTTCTTTGGGCTGTGGGAGGAAACTCATACCAACACAGGGAGAATGTACAAACTCCACATAGTCACCTAGATTCGAACCCAGGTCCCGTGAGCCAACAGTGTCAGCCACTGTGCAACCCTACATTAGTTAACTGTGAAATGTTTTGAAATGTCTTCATACCATGAAAGACATCATCAGAATATAAGTCTCTGCTTTAGTACTTTTGGGCTATTTTCAGTGCTGCATGCTTTTTAGAATTTAAATTCTTGCTTGTAAAGGCTGGACCTTTCTGCAGGACAGTTTTTGTCATTATTGAGAGCTAATAGGGAAGCTAACTCCAGCAAAACAACTTATCAAGTTTGAGAAAACCTCAAAATGCTGTCAACAGATTAGAAGATAACTGTCAGCACACAATAATTTCATGTGGAGACTCACATTCAAAACTCAGAAATTAGGTTGTAGCCTGACATTGAGTGTTTCCATCATTGTTTTCTTTATATTCAATGTCTACAGCTTTTTGAGTGACATATTCCATTTATAAAATGACTGTAAGATAGGACACTACTGTCAGGCAGAGAGCCACATAAGTTGATACTGTTGGTCAAGTATCAAAATGCTTGATCAAACAGGTAGGGGGCGTCTTATCTGGGAATGAATGATGTGCACTATAGTGAGATGTGTGACAGAGTTGGCTGGGAACTTTGGCAAGGCCCACCTCAAGGTCAGGGGCACGTCATAACATCTTTCGTACTTTCACAAGCAGAATGATGAGGTGGGGGTGGGTGTGGGGGTGGGGGCGGTGTGAGAGAGGAGAGACATCTTGTTGAATGGCAAACCAAGACTTCAATCTAACACCAACAGTATGTGCCAGCTGCAAACATACTGCACATTCATTCAACCAAATGATCATGTTGGACACTGGCTGGGGCTAGACCTCAATCAAGGAGTGGGAACTGCTGTCAGTCATAGAGTCATAGAGTCATACAGATGTACAGCATGGAAACAGACCCTTCAGTCCAACTCATCCATGCCAACCAGATATCCTAACCTAGTCTAGTCCCATTTGCCAGCACTTGGCCCATATCCCTCTAAGCCCTTCTTTTTCATATACCCATCCAGATGCCTTTTAAGTGCTGCAATTGTACCAGCCTCCACTACTTCTTCTGGCAGCTCATTCCATGATCTCAGTAAAACATATAATCAAAAAGGAACGCATTTTATTCACTATTGTAGATTTATAGCAAGGCCACACATAAAAACTATTCACTTATCTGTTCCTGTGCTGTGAGCTCTCTTACACAGGTTCCTCCAAGATCAGTTGTGAATTTCACTGTTTGTTAAGTTTTCCTAGATGCACATCCATGTCCAGAGATAAATGAATTCAAACAGCAAGGCAGTTACTGCGCAGATTCACTGCTGTGTCAGTGAGCAGTGTGCGTTTCTTCCTCTCTCTATATCTCTCCTCTTCACTGACCGTGTGCTGCCTATTGTCTGTCCTTCTTCCTTTTAAAAGTGTTATAGCAGGGATGACAGCAAGCCCAGGAGCAGCAGCAGACCCTTGCAGAGGACAAGAAGAAAGAGCTCAGGGAGACCTCACAGCTGCCGCACACCCCAAGATGCAGGACATGGATGGGAGGTTGGGTTGTAGAACATGGAACATAGAACATAGAAAGGTACAGCAAAGAACAGCCCACGATGTTGTGCCGAGGTTTAATCCTAATGTAAAATATAATAACCTACTCACCTCTCAACCCACTGCTATCCATGTGCCTGTCCAGCAGTCGCTTAAATGTCCCAAATGATTCTGCTTCCATCACAACCACTGGCAACGCATTCCATGCGCTCACAACTTTCTGCATAAAGAACCTACCTCTGATGTCTCCTCTATACTTTTCCCCTAATATCTTAAAACTATGACTCCTAGTACCAGCCAATCATGCCCTGGGGAGGAGTCTCTGGCTATTGACTCTATCTATTCCTCTCATTATTTTATACACCTCGATCTGGTCTCGTCTCTTCCTCCTCTCCAGAGAGAAAAGTCCGAGCTTATTCAACCTTTCTTCATAAGGCAAGCCGTCCAGTCCAGGCAGCATCCTGATAAACCTTCTTTGCAC
>NC_057710.1:133856577-133871086 GCF_004010195.1 Chiloscyllium plagiosum | reverse complement strand
GGGATCTGTGTACTTGCACACCCAGATCCCTCTGTTCCTCCACACTACCAAGAATCCTGTCTTTAATCCTATATTCAGCATTTGAGTTTGACCTTCCAAAATGCATCACTTTGCATTTATCCAGGTTGAACTCCATCTGCCATTTCTCAGCCCAGCTCTGCCTCCTGTCTATGTCATACTGCAGCCTGCAATAGTCCTCAATACTATCGTCGACATCTCCAACCGTTGTGTCATCTGCAAATTTACTAATCCACCCCTCAACCTCCTCGTCCAAGTCATTTATAAAAACTACGAAGAGCAGAGGCCCAAGAACAGAACCCCCTGTGGGACCCCATCAACACTGTCCTCCAGGCAGAATACTTTCCATCTACAACCACTCTCTGCCTTCTGTCAGCCAAACAATTCTGAATCCAGATCTCCCTGTATCCCATACTTCCTGACTTTATGAATGAGCCTACCATGGAAACCCTATCAAATGCCTTGCTGAAGTCCATATACACCACATCCACTGCTCGACCTTCATCAACCTGTCTTGTCACCTCCTCGAAGAACTCAATAAGATTTGTGAGGCATGACCTGCCCTTCACAAAGCCATGCTGACTACCTTTAATCACGGTATGCTTTGTCAAATAGTTGTAGATCCTATCCCTCAGAATTCTTTCCAAAACTTTGCTGACCACAGATGTAAGACTGACTGGCATGTAATTGCCAGGCATTTCCCTATTACCCTTCTTGAAAAGAGGAATAACATTTGCCTCCTTCCAATCCTCCGGTACGACTCCTGTGGAGACTGAGGAGGCAAAGATCTTCGCCAGTGGCTTTGCATCCTCCTTTCTTGCTTCCCGGAGCAGCCTGGGATAAATCTGAACTTGCCCTGGGGACTTATCAATCTTAATGTTTTCCCAAATTTCCAGTGTATCAACTTCATCAATCTTGATCTGGTCAAGCCTGTAAACCAGCTCCTCAAAGTCCCTTTCCTTAGAGAAAACTGAAGCAAAATACTCATTCAGGGTTTCCCCTATTTGCTCAGAGTCCACGCACAAGTTCCCTCTGCTATCCTTGATCGGCCCTACCTTCTCCCTGATCATTCTCTTATTCCTCATGTATGAGTAAAATGCCTTTGGGTTCTCCCTAATCCTATTTGCCAAGCCTTTTTTTGTGCCCTCTCCTGGCCATTTCTGAGCTCCTTTCTAGAAAGCCTGTAATCCTCTAAAGCTGTGCTAGATCTTTGCTTCCTCTATCTTACGTAAGCTGCCTTTTGATGAGAAGTTCCTTTGTTCTTGGTTTTGCGGTGCCCTTTTATCTTGGAATGAACGAGGCTGTGTTTGTCCCAGGGTTTGCTGAGAGAATCTGCTGCATACTGCAGCAGGAGCTAAGGACAGCAGGAGTGGGAGGCCATTCTTTTCCAGTGGCCAGGAGGATTACTTGTGTAAACTATGTGGCATCTCTCAGTCGTGCACACATAAATGCATCAGATTCTCTCAGCAAACCCTGGGACATACACAGCCTCGTTCATTCTAGGATGAAAGGGCACTGCAAAACCCAACCTCCCATCCATGTCCTGCATCTTGGGGTGTGCGGCAGCTGTGAGGTCTCCCTGAGCTGCTATCTTCTTGTCCTCTGCAAGGGTCTGCTGCTGCTCCTCGGCTTGCTGTCATCCCTGCTACGGCACTTTTGAAAGGAAGAAGGACAGACAATATGCAGCACATGGTCAGTGAAGAGGGAAGGAAGAGAGAGGGAGAGAGAGAAAGAGACAGAGAAACCCACACTGCTCACTGACATAGCAGTGAATCTGTGCAGTAATTGCCTTGCTGTTTGAATTCATGTATCTTGCAAGATCACACCAGGACATTTCATTTCCCCAGGATGAAGTCAGTGCTGCAGCCCAGGCTGTATGATCCAGGAAATGTAGCTGGCTTTCCCCAAGTACGGGGTGCCATCTACTGCAAACACGTTAAATAATGCTGTGGAATTCATCAACAGAAAGGGGTTCCATTCCATTCATGTTTGGGTGACCTGTGATCATCATTGTCACATCTTCGAGATGTATGCCCACTATCCTGTCATCGGACATCACTCCTATGTCCTGGAGCACTCTCGAGTACCTGGTTCATTTATGGGTCCAGGAGTCTGACAAAGCTGGTTACTGGAGATGTAGGGGTATGGGTGGGTTTCGCTTCGGCGGGTCGGTGTGGACTTGTTGGGCCGAAGGGCCTGT
The DNA here is from genome assembly GCF_004010195.1 of Chiloscyllium plagiosum. Classification (NCBI taxonomy): domain Eukaryota; kingdom Metazoa; phylum Chordata; class Chondrichthyes; order Orectolobiformes; family Hemiscylliidae; genus Chiloscyllium; species Chiloscyllium plagiosum. The sequence continues at coordinate 133,868,868 of NC_057710.1, read as the reverse complement.
TTCCACACTGTAATCTAATCTAATCTAATCTAATCTTCGAGATGTATGCCCACTATCCTGTCCTCGGACATCACTCCTATGTCCTGGAGCACTCTCGAGTACCTGGTTCATTTATGGGTCCAGGGGTCTGACAAAGCTGGTTACTGGAGGAAGGGCTCATGATGCGACTGCACAGTCCCCTGACTGATGCACAATGTAAGTTTAATGCTGCCCACACCTCAAACAGGGCTATGGTGGAGCAGTGTCTGGAACTGATGAAGATGTAGCTCCACTGCTTGGACTGGTGCAGGCCATTCCCTCCAGGACAGTCTGGACAGAGAGTGTTGCACTTTCCTGGTGCCTGGAGTCTGCACAATTGGGGCAGGCAATGAGGTGATGTGAAAGATGCGGAGGAACTGGGAGACTGGGAGCAGTCTTCCAAGGAGAAGGATAAGACATGATGGAGGAGGAGGCTTTCCTGGTCCATGACAGCTCAGCTGAATCAAGTGTTTCAAGCAGACTCTACCTAATTGACATGCGCTTCAGTGAGAGTTGGTAGATGATAGCTTGTAAATATATATTGCACATGTTGCCAAAATCTGGGGTTTGTATTGTGTGGTGAACCGCTGACCCTTTTTTTTTGTTTGCATTCTCTTTTCATATCTGTAAAGAAAAGCTCATTTTGGGGAATTATCTGATTTCTTTCCCATAGCAGCCAATGCCAAGCTGCAGATCTATATTGGGTATTGAGGATAGGATAGTGTTGCCATTGAGGGTGTTTAGATCGGACATAGCCAAGGGCAAATAAAGAATGTGACTTGGTGGTTGAACTGTAACTCGAGAATTAAGTTGTATCTGCAAGGAAATGTCAGTCATGCCGACTATGTGCCATGGGCTGCATATGGCTGCTGTGCCATGTTGAGGGGCAATGCCAAATTGCCAACACTTGTCTGGGTACAGAGCAAGCTTCCAATTATGGATTGAGCCCAAGGGATCTCGGTAGACATCTGATGTATGGTAAGTTGTTCTGCAGAGGACCCTTGGTAAGGTGGGACTGGAATCAGACACGAGGAACACTTTAGGGTTGGCAGCTCATGAGGACACCTTGGTAAGGTGTCATCGAAATGCACTATGTCTCACAGCAGAAACACCTCCAAAACTCTTGATCCAACTTGGACTTAGCCAAAAAAATTTTACAATGTAAGATTTAGCTGAAGTTAGTTTTTTTTCATTCATGGGATGTGGGTGCCACTGTCTAACCCAGCATTACTGCCCAATCCCCAATTGCAATGGAGAAGGTTATGGTGAGCTGCCTTATTGAATTGCTGCAGTTCTTGGGATGTAGGGCTTCCCACAGTGCAGTTAGGGAGGAATTTCAGGATTTTGACCCAGCGGCAGTAGAACAGCAATATAGCTCCAAGTTAGGTTGTTGTGTGACTTGAAGGGGATCTTGCAGGTAGTTGTGCTTCTATGCATTTGCTGCACCTATCTTTCCGATGACGGAGCTTCGGTGAGGTGCTATAATGTATAATGTATTGCATTGGTGGTAATATCTTAAAGGAAAACAGTGAGGTAGTGAGGTTAAGAAGTGCAAAGAGAGAACCTCACAGCTCTGGGCCAAAGGTAACTGAAAGCACATGCAATTTTTAATGATAGAATGATTGAAATAGGAGATATACAAGAGACCAGAATTTCAGGAGCTTGAAAGTCTTGGGGGTTTGTAGGGCTGGAGGAGATTAAGAGAAAGTGAGGATTGCAGATGCTGGAGATCAGCGTCAAAAGGTGTGGCACTGGAAAAGCACAGCAGGTCAGGCAGCATCTGAGGAACAGGAGAGTTGTCGTTTCAGGCATAAGTCCTTTCAATTCTCCTGCTTCTTGGATGTCACCTGACCTGTTGTGCATTTCCAGTACCACACTTTTCGACTCTGGAGAACATTAAAAGGTAGGGAGAAGTGAAGCCCTTGAGTGATTTGGATACAAGGGTGATATTTGTAAATTTCAGGTGCTGCTGCACTATAAGCCAAAGTAGCGCAGTGATCATACAGTGGTAGATGTTTGCAACTTGCAACAGGGAGCAGAGATTTGGAAATGGCCAAGTTTTATAGACGCTGAAAGAGGGAAAGTGCAGCCAGGAGGTCAGTGAAATAGACAAATCTACAGATAACAGAGATCAGGACACAGTTTAACCGGCAGATGAGTTGAGACAGAACAGTAACAGAACTGGAAGCAGGCAGTTTTAATGATGATGTCAAAATATAGTTCATTTCAGGGTCAAATATGATACCAAAATTGTGAAACGTCTGGTTCAGCCTCAGAAAGTTGTTAAGGAAAGAGAAGAAGTTGGTGGCTATAAAGAGTAGAGTTTGTGACAGGGACCAAAGTCAACGGATTTGCTCTTTTCAGTATTAAATTGGAGAAAAATTCTGCCCATTTATTGCTGAATGTTGGATAGGCAATCTGCTGTTTAGAGACTAGTGAAGGAGTCAAGGTAGTAATGGCTTACAGCTAGTGTTCTCACAATAATCGATGCCCAACTCGAAGCTGATGTGTTTTCAGATAACGTTGCCAATGGGCTACATTAACAGCAGAAACAATAAGGTGGCACAATAGACTCTTTGGAGGACCCCAGAGGTGATTTCTGGCTATGACTGGACAGTTACTAATGAGACTAGACAAATCTATCCCTCCCAGCCGAATGACAGGCATCGGAGGAGGATAGTACTGTGTCAAAGGCTTCAGACATCTTGAACAGAACTTCAACAATAGATCAACTGAAACCCTGGTACAATTCATTAATGAATTGTTACATATTTTCTTCAGGGTTTCTGTGAATTGTGTGTCACAGTTACACTGGGAATCAACAGAACTTCTGCAGAAATTTAACTTCTTACCATCAGGACATTCTGGCCACTGGGCCTAGATGACTAAACCTCACCTGTCCAGACCAGGCACTTTTTCTATATGTGTCACTCAATATTGGATGAGAAGGAGCAATACTCACTGATTTATGCTGTCTTACCCAGGGGATATCCTACTGCTGTTACACAAAAATCATTTAATCTAATGTATGTTATCAATCCTTTCTTGTTACTTTTAGCCCTAATAGACTAAGTTCAAGATCAAACAGTGGATTTGCTGACTGAGCTATTGAGATTTACTCTGAGATTTTGAATACCTGGTATATTGTTGAATCATGAGAAATGAGTGGTCACTGACAGATTGTAAAACCCAGAAGGGACAGGGTGGTCTGTTGAATGTTCCAAGGGTAAGGTGTTGCACACAGTGAAAAGGCATGCTTCTGTGTGCTTTTCTTTCACACATGGTCCCTGGTCTGCAGGAGGGGTGAAGCAGACACTTGTGTTTCAGTCAGGTAAGTTCTTTACAAATACCTTACCGAGGCAACTATCTCAATACTTACCAGAGACCTCCCAGTTTCTTTTAAATGATCATTCTCATAATTCCCCAGATCCATCCACCGATCCTGCATAGAATCCTTACAGTGTGGAAGCAGGCCATTCAGCCCATCGAGTCCACACTGCCCCTCCGAAGAGCATTCCACCCAGAGCCACACACCTACTCCGTAACCCCACATTTTCCATGGCTAGTCCACCTAACCTATTCATCCCTGGACACTACAGGGGAATCTAACATGGCAAATTCACCTAGCCCTCACATCTTTGGACTGTGGGAGGAAACCCATGCAGACATGTGGAGAACATGCAAATTCCTCACTGACAGTTGCCCAAGGCTGGAATTGAATCCGGGTCCCTGCCGCTGTGGGGTAGCAATGCTAACAACTGAGCCACAACACTGTACTAAATGGTGATTAAATAAACCTAGCCAGATTTTAACTTGGCCAGCTGACATTTTGCTTGCCTCTTACGCTTAGCAGATTTTGTTTTAAAGGCCTGGTCCAGGATTATATTTGAAACAGAGATAGATAAGTTTTTGATTGCCAAGGGGATAAAAGGTTATGGGAAGAAAATAGGAAATGGGGTTGATAAACCTATTGGCCATTATTGAATGGCAGAGCAGACTCGATCGGCCAAATGGCCTAATTTCTGCTCCTATGTCTTATGGTCTTATTAACATGTCAGTGCAGCATTGCAGAACTACTAGAAGAGGTTGTTTTCAATGAGATGTTAAACTGAGGCCCCGTCTGCCCTTTGATATGGATGTCACAAATTCCATGACACTATAAATGTCAGCTATGATATCTTCCAAGGGTGAGGTAGTCAATATTTATTCTTCAATCAATAATATATTTCATTCCATCTGTGGCTTGTTGATGTGTGCAAATTCCTTAGGACTGCAGGTACACAAGATACACAGCCCAGAATCAGACTGTTCAGTTCAACATTCCAATTGGCTGCTGCATTTTATAAAAGCTCAGTAATTAAAGTTCAAAATGAATGTGTTGACTGTGAAATAGTTTGAAATATTCTGAGTGCCTAAAAGGCACTAAGGAATGTCAATCTTCAGTTGATTTTTAAAATTTGCAAGGAAATATATGAACTTGACTTTAGTGATAACTTCCCCAGATGAAAGCCTTCCTCAACTCTCAGTTAAACCCCACATGACTGAAAGTATTTGGGTGGATGACAGGGTGTCGACAGTTGGTTTTACTTCTCTTCGACATCTATATTTCCATTTAAGTCCATTTGTTAAAAAAAACTTATCAGAGGATTGTATGATAATATATTGATGCATTTAGAGTCATAGAGATGCACAGCACGTCCATGCCAACCAGATATCCTAACCTAATCTAGTCCCATTTGCCGGCACTTGGCCCATATCCCTCTTAACCCCTCTTATTCATACCACCATCCAGATGCCTTTTAAATGTTGCAGTTGTACCAGACTCCACCACTTCCTCTGGCAGCTCATTCCATTCACGCACCACCCTCTGTGTGAAAAAGTTGCCCCTTAGGTCCTTTTTAAATTTTTTCCCCTCACACCCTAAACCTATGCCCTCGAGTTTTGGACTCACCCACCCCAGGGAAAAGATCTTGCCTATATACCCTATCCATGCTACTCATGATTTATAAACTTCTATAAAGTCACCCCTCAGCCTCCAGGGAAAACAGGTCCAGTCTATTCAGTCTCTCCTTATAGCTCGAATTCCCCAACTCTGGCAACATCCTTATAAATCTTTTTTGAACCCTTTCAAGTTTCACAACATCCTTCCAATAGGAGGAAGACCAGAATTGCACACAATATTGCAAAAGTGGCCTATCAAATGTCCTGTACAGCTGTAACATACTCAATACTCTGACCAATAAAAGAAAGCATACCAAACGCCTTCTTCACTATCCTATCTACCTGCTACTCCAGTTTCAAGGAGCTGTGAACCTGCAACGCTCCCCAGGACTTTGCCATTAAGTCCTGCTCTGATTTGCCTTTCCAAAATATGGCATGTCACATTTATCTAAATTAAACTCCATCTGCCACTCTCAGCCCATTGGCCCAAGTGATCAAGTTGTAGTCTGAGGTAACCTTCTTCACTGTCCACTACACCTTCCATTTCGCTGTCATCTGCAAACTTACACTAACTATACCTCCTATGTTCACATCCAAATCATTTATATAAATGACAAAAAAGCAGATTCACTACTAATTTATTTCAGTTTAGGTCCTACGCATTTGCATAATGGGCAGCACGCTGGCTCATAGTACCAGGGACATGGATTCAATTCTACCCTCAGGTGACTGTCTGTGTGGAGTTTACACATTCTCTCTGAGTCTTTTATGGGTTTTGGTCAGGTGCTCCGGTTTTCTCCCACAGTCCAAGTTAGATGGATTGGCTATGCTAAGTTGCCCATAGTGTCCAGGGATGTACAGGCTAGCCATGGGTTAACCATGGAAATTGCGGGGTTATGGGGATAGGGTGGGAACCTGGGTCTGGATGCAATGTCTTTCCGAAGGTTGGTGCAGATTTGATGGGTTGAATGTCTTCTTTCTACACTGTAGGGCTTCAATAGTGCAAGGGAAATAGAAGATACCCTGAGAAATCTGCAAGCAAAGAGAATTGTTGAGGGCAGAGCACTGGACATGATCTATATGCATTTCAGTAAGGTGTTTGACAAGGCTCCCCATGGTAGACTGGTTAGCAAGATTAGATCACATGGAATACAGAGAAAACTAGCTATATGGTTACAGAAGTTGTTTGAAGGTAGAAAACTGAGGGTGGTTGTAGAGGGTTGCTTTTCAGACTGGAGGCCTGTGACCACAAGGATCAGTGCTGGGTCCATGGCCTTTTGGTATTTATATAAATGACTTGGATGCGAACATTGGATGACACCAAAATTGAAGATGTAGTGGAGAGCGAAGAAGTCTTCCTCAGAGTACAACTGGACCTTGATCAGATGGACCAATGTCCCGAGGAGTTGCAGACGGAGTTTAATTTAGATAAATGAGAGGGACTCATTTTCGAAAGGCAAATCAGGGCAAAACTTATACACTTAAGATCCTGGGGTATATTGCTGAACAAAGATACTTGGAGTGCAGGTTCATAGTTCTTTGAAAGTGGAGTCAAAGGTCGACAGGATAGTGGAGAAGGCATTTGGTATAAAACAAGAAGAAAGAACATACTTACCTTTATTGGTCACAGCACAGAGTATAGGAGTTGGGAGGTCATGTTGCAGCTGTACAAGACATTCGTTAGGCCACTTTTGGAATACTGCGATCAATGCTGGTCTCCCTGTTGTAGGAAGGATGTTGTGAAACTTGAAAGGGTTCAGAAAAGATTGACAAAGATGCTGCCAGGGTTCGAGCTATAGGAAGAGGCTGAATAGACTAGGGCTATTTTCCCTGAAGCATTGGAGGCTGAGTGGTGACCTTATAGAGGTTTATAAAATCATGAGGGACATGGATAAGGTAAATAGACAAGGTCTTTTCCCCAAAGTGTGTCAGTCCAAAACTAGAGGGCGTAGGTTTAAGGTAAAAGGGGAAAGATTTCAAAGGGACCTAAGGGCCAACATTTTCACACAGAGGGTGGTATGTGTATGGAATGAGCTGCCAGAGGAGGTGGTGGAGGCTAGTACAATTACAACATTTAAAAGGTATCTGGATGGATACATGAATAGGAAGGGTTTAGAGGAAATGGGCTAAATGCTGGCAAATGGAACTAGATTTATTTGGGATGTGTGGTCAGCGTGGATGAGTTGGACCGAAGGGTCTGTTTCTGTGCCTTTATGACTATGAACTCTGCATTCGATTCTGATCTCAAGAGAATTCCTGATTTCCTTCACAAACATTCCATTTTGTGCTGTACTTTTCTTTCTCTAGGTCCCAACCTGTGGAATTTATTTGTTAAACCTCTCTGTCTCCGTCCTCACTCTTATCTGAAGTGCCTTGGAATATTTTACAAAGTTGTTGTGTGATGAGCAATAATCTTCATCAATCTTTACTCTGCTACAAAATGTCCATGTTCCTTTGTTGTGTGCAGGGCAAAATGCATTGGTAATTCTGAACCCTTTAGCCACTGTAAAAGTTGCCAGGGAAAAGTTCATGATCCTGGCTGTATCATTCATAAAAGTGACACTAAAGATGGAAAAATTATCATACAATGATCATATAGCTCCATTTTTATATACTTTCACTCAGCTAGTCAAAAACAATGGCAGGTGTTGTAGTCCCTGACCAGGCTGCAAATTTCTTGCTTAACTAGAACCTTGATTAACAAAATAATCAATCATTGACATGGGACTGAGAAACGAAAAGGCACTGATATTAATAATAAAAAAGATTTTAGATGTAATGTTTCTTATGAACATAGCGAATCAGACAGCAATTGTAAGTTATAACAACAACCTTATTATTATAAATAGGAGCCCTGAGAATCCTCCACAAATGTAGCCTGCTGCAAAGAATAGAAGAGTGACCTCTTGTGGAGAAGTGAATAATGTCTGTTTTAAATGAATTTGAATTTAAATTTGATGCTCCTTTTTAAATGCTTTTGTTACACATTTAGGATTATTTATTATTTCTGCATTTTGTTGTGGAAATGAAAGCATTGTAATTTAATTTTATGGTACTCTATATCAGTTTAGACATAGATTTATGTTATAAATTCAATTTTACTCCTAATTACCAATTAAAAACAACTTATTTTCATTGTGTCCCTACGGGACTTAGAATTTGGCTGGAGATTTGTTCATCTGCTGACTTCACTGAATTACTAAGCGTTGGTTCCTCGACAGAAAACTGCTTTCTTCTGTGTTTTTTGCTGACTTTCAGTTTTACTGTGTCCTCTATCCTTGCCACTGCTTTCTATTGAGACCAAATGCTCTGCTGAACTGTCTCTATTCCAGAATCCAGCCTGCTTCTCACTTTACTGCTATTCTATGTGTTTAAATAAATGTTAAACAGCCACTGCCAGGGAATTTTTTTTAATCAACATGTTTTGTTATTTTACAACATGCATCCATGTTTATCATTCCTAATGTGGTACTTGAATCCTGTAGTTATTGCCCAAACATAGGGACACGACTCCTGTGCCACAAGACCTCACTTCAATGCTATTCTATGCTGAGACTGTTCTTTCTAAGGTGAGCAAGTTCTGATTCCTCTTGGTTCAATTTCTGCTCTGGATTCTGGTGCTGTGCTGCTAAATGCACTCTTCTTTGTTGCTATCTGCTTTCTTCTACTTATGTTAATTTTGCTTTGCTTATTGTAAATACATTTCCACTTCTTTGGACTGAAGCTCCTGATATTGTGTTCCATGACATGAATGGTACTTGCATATTGTTAACTGAACACTAGATGGCCCTTGTTGGGAGTACGAGCATTGCAGCAATTATACTTCAAGGTCCTTTTCGTAAGGGTTTTGTTGACAGAAATATTCCAGCAGGTCAAGGGGGAGAAAAATGTCACGTATTATCACATCAGTATGTGTTTATTAAAATCTTCCAATCCTGCTTAGTAACAGTGAGTCAATTGGAGAATTGCAAATGTTATACCCTGTAAGAATAAAACCTTAAACCAGAGGCTAATCAATTTAACGTCTATTAACGTGCTAGCGAGGTGAGGAATAGGGAGAGAGAGGAGTTGAACATGTGACTACAAGGATAGTGCAGGAGGGAGGGTTTTGGATTCCTGGATAATTGGGGCTCTTTCTGGGGTAGGTGGGATCTCTACAAGCAGGATGGTCTTTACCTGAACCAGAGGGGTACCAATATTCTTGGGGGGAAATTTGTTAATGCTGTTCGGGTAGGTTTGAACTAATTCAGCAGGAGAATGAGAACCGGAATTGTAGTTCGAGTATACGGGAGGTTGAGAGTAGTGAAGTAGAACTAAGATTTCGAATCGCAAGAAGTTGGATTGAAGTGTGTCTACTTCAACGCCAGGAGCATCTGGAATACAATGGGTGAACTTGCAGCATGAATCACTGGGGACTCCATAGTTAGGGGGACAGATAGTAGGTTCTGTGGGAACGAGGGAGACTCACGGTTGGTGTGTTGCCTCCCTGGTGCCAGGGTTCGTGATGTCACTGATTGTGTTTTTGGGATCCTTGAGGGGGAGGGGGAGCAGCTCTAAGTCGTGGTCCACATAGGCACTAACGACATAGGTAGGAAGAGAGACAGAGATTTAAGGCAGAAATTCAGGAAGCTAGGGTGGAAGCTTAGAGCTAGAAAAAACAGAGTTGTTATCTCTAGTTTGTTGCCCATGCCACGTACTAGTGAAGTGAGGAATAAGGAGAGAGAGGAGTTGAATATCTGGCTACAGGGATGGTGCAGGAGGGAGGGTTTTGGATTTCTGCATAACTGGGGTTCTTTCTGGGGTAGGTGGGACCTCTACAAACAGGATGGTCTTCACCTGAACCAGATGGGTACCAATATCTTGGGGGCGGGGGGAGGCGGTTGGAATTTGCTAATGCTCTTCGGGTGGGTTTAAACTAATTTAGCAGGGAGATGGGAACTGAAATTGAATTTCGAGTATACGGGAGGTTGAGACTAGTGAAGTCAGAACTAATATTTCAAGATTGCAAGAAGGCACCGGCAGGCAAGACATTGGTTTAAAGTGTGTCTACTTCAACACCAAGAGCATCCGGAATAAGATGGGTGAACTTGTAGCATGGGTTGGTATCTGGGATTTGATGTTGTGGCCATTTCAGAGACAAGGGTAGAGCAAGGACAGGAATGGTTATTGCAGGTTCTGGGATTTAGATGTTTCGGTAAGAAAATTCTCCCCGTGTCTGCGTGGGTTTCCTCCGGGTGCTCAGGTTTCCTCCCACAGTCCAAAGATGTGCAAGTCAGGTCAATTGGCTGTGCTAAATTGCTCATAGAGTTAGGCACATTAGTCAGAAGGAAATGGGTCTGGGTGGGTTACTCTTCGGAGGGCCAGTGTGGACTTGTTGGGCTGAAGGGCCTGTTCACACACTGTAGGGAATCTAATCTAATCTAACCTAAACAGAGAATATGGTAAAAGAGGAGGTGATGTGGCACTGTTAGTCAAGGACAGTATTATAGCTTCACAATTGACGTTTGAGGGCTTGTTTACTGAGTTAGTATTGGCTGAGATTAGAAACAGGGAAGGGGAGGTTAACCTGTTGGTAGTTTTCTATAGGTCTCCAAATAGTTCCAGAGATGTAGAGGAAAGGATAGCAAAGATGATCCTCAATAGGAGTGAAAGTGACAGGGTAGTTGTTATGGGGTCTTTAACTTCCCAAATATTGACTGGGAATACTATAGTTCAAGTACTTTAGATGGGTCAGTTTCTGTCTAATGTGTGCAGGACGGTTTTCTGAAACAGCATGTAAACAGGCCAACAAGGGATGAGGCCACATTAGATTTGATACTGGGTAATGAACCTGGCCAGGTGTTAGATTTAGAGATAGGTGAGCACTTTGGTGATAGTAACCATAGTTCAGTTATGTTTACTTTAGTGATGGAAAGGGATAGGTATATACTGCTATGCAAAGGTTATAGCTAGGGGAAAGGCAATTACAATGCAATTAGGCAAGATTTAGGATGCATAAGATGGGGAAGGAAACTGCAGGGGATGTGCACAATTGAAATATGGAGCTTATTCAAGGACCACCTATTGCGAATCCTTGACAAGTATGTACTGGTTAGGCAGGGACGATGTTGTCGTGCATGGGAACCATGGTTTACTAAGGAAGTTGAATCTCTTGTCAAGAGGAAGAAGAAAACTTATGTTAGGATGAGATGTGGTGGCTCAGTTGGGGCGCTTGAGAATTACAAGTTAGCTGGGGAAGACCTAAAGAGAGAGCGAAAAAGAGCCAAGAGGGGACATGAGAAGTAGTTGGCAGATAGGATCAAGGAAATCCCTAAGGCTATCTATAGCTATATCAGCAATAAAAGAATGACTACAGTAAGTTTGGGGCCAATCGAGCATAGCAATGGGAAGTTGTGCATGGAGTCAGAGGAGATGGGGAAGTGCTACATAAATACGTTTCGTCAGTATTCACACTAGAAAAAGATAATGTGGTCGAGGAGAATACTGAGATACAGGCTATTAGACTAGATGGGATTGAAGTGCATAAGGAGGAGATGTTAGCAATTCTGGTAAGTGTAAAAATAGATAAGTCGTTGAGGTTCTGTTTGCCAAGCTGGGAATTTGTGTTGCAAAAACGTTTCGTCCCCTGTCTAGGTGAAATCCTCAGTGCTTGGGAGCCTCCTGTGAAGTGCTTCTGTGATGTTTCCTCCGGCATTTATAGTGGCCTGTCTCTGCCGCTTCCGGTTGTCAGTTTCAGCTGTCCGTTGTAGTGGCCGGTATATTGGGTCCAGGTCGATGTGTTTGTTGATAGAGTCAGTGGATGAGTGCCATGCATCTAGGAATTCCCTGGCTGTTCTCTGTTTGGCTTGCCCTACAATGGTAGTGTTGTCCCAGTCGAATTCATGTTGTAGTGTACAAAATCCCTTGCAAGGACTGCACAAAACACTACATAGGACAAACAGGAAGACAGCTAACGATCCGTATCCATGAACACCAACTAGCCACGAAACGACACGACCAGCTATCCTTAGTAGCCACACACGCAGATGACAAGCAACATGAATTCGACTGGGACAACACTACCATTATAGGGCAAGCCAAACAGAGAACAGCCAGGGAATTCCTAGAGGCATAGCACTCATCCACAGACTCTATCAACAAACGCATCGACCTGGACCCAATATACCGGCCACTACAGCGGACAGCTGAAACTGACAACCGGAAGCGGCAGGGACAGGCCACTATAAATGCCGGAGGAAACACCACAGAAGCACTTCACAGGAGGCTCCCAAGCACTGAGGACGTCACCTAGACAGGGAACGAAACGTTTGCAACAAAAACTTCCAGCACGGC
>NC_057710.1:133833742-133855548 GCF_004010195.1 Chiloscyllium plagiosum | reverse complement strand
TGGATCAATGGTGCTGGAAGAGCACAGCAATTCAGGCAGCATCGAGGAGCTTCAGCAAAATCGACGTTTCGGGCAAAATGCCCAAAACGTCGATTTTGCTGAAGCTCCTTGATGCTGCCTGAATTGCTGTACTCTTCCAGCATCATTGATCCAGAATCTGGTTTCCAGAATCTGCAGTCATTGTTTTTACCTAGTAAATTTGTGGATGACACTAAGGTTGATAGAGTTGTGGACAGTGATGAAGGATGTTGTAAGTTACAGAGACATACATAAGTTGCAGAGCTGGGCTGAGAGGTGGCAAATAGAGTTTAATGTGGAAAAGTGTGAGGTGATTCCCTCTGGAAGGAGTAACAGGAATGCAGAGTGCTAGGCTAATGGTAAGATCCTTGGTCGTGTAGATGAGCAGAGAGATCTCGGTGTCCAGGTACATAGATCCTTAAAAGTTGCCATCCAGGTTGATCAGGTTGTTAAGAAGGCTTACGGCATGTTAGATAGATAGAAGGATTGAGTTTCAGAACCATGAGATCATGCTGCAGTTGTATAAAACTCTGGTGTGGCCACATTTGGAGCACTGTGTACAGTTCTGGTCACTGCATCAGAGGAAGGATGTGGAAGCTTTGGAAAGAGTTCAGAGGAGATTTATTAGGATGTTGCCTGGTGTCGAGGGAAGGTCTTATGAGGAAAGGCTGGGGGATTTGAGGATGCTTTCGTTGAAGAGTAAAGTTTGAGAGGTGACTTAATTGAGACATTAAAAATCATCAGGTGGTTAGATCGGTTGAACAGTGAGAGCCTTTTTCTTCGGATGGCAATGGCTAGCACAAGGGGACATAGCTTTAAATTGATGGATGATAGATATAGGATAGATGTCAGAGGTTGCTTCCTTACTCAGAGAGTAGTAGGGGTGTGGAACTCACTGCCTGCTACAGTAGTAGACTCACCAACTTTAAGGGCTTCATCATTCCTTATGAAGGGCTTTTGCCCGAAACGTCAATTTCGCTGCTCCTTGGATGCTGCCTGAACTGCTGTGCTCTTCCAGTACCACTAATCCAGAATCTGGTTTACAGCATCTGCAGTCATTGTTTTTACCTCACCAACTTTAAGGGCATTTAAATGATCATGGATAGGAATATGGACGAGAATGGAATAATGTAGGTTAGATGGGCTTCAGATTGGTTCCACAGGTCGTCGCAACATCAAGGGCCAAAGGGCCAGTACTGCGCTGTAATATTGTATGTTCTATTAGACAAGATAGTTTGGGACAAAATTAACAGTCACTTGAGCAAGTGTGGATTACTCAATGAAAGCCAACCCAGATTTCCTAAAGACAATTCATGCCCAACTCACTTGACTGACTTTCTTTGATGATCTATGGGTGATGAAGGTAATGGAATTAGTGTCTGCATATCCACAGGACATTTGATAACATTCCACAGGACTGGCTCACTAACAAACCTTCAGCCTACAGGATAAAAAAGACAGCAGCGGATTGTAACAATGTTGAGAGTATGAAGGAAACAGAGAGTGGCAGTGAATGGTATAATGGAGTCAGCACTGGGACCACTGCTTTTTTGATGCATATTAATTACATATACTTGTACGTTCAGGGCACAATTTCAAAATTTGCAAATGATAGAAAGCCTTGAAGAACTGTGAATGTGAAAGTGAAAGTCATTAAAGACATACTGGTTGAATGGGAGTAACAGCAGATAAAATTCAATTTAAAGAAGTGTCAAGTGATACATTTCAGGAGAAAGAATGACAAAGGCCAATATAAATTAAAACACAAAACTTTTCCAGTCCATTTGGGGCAAGTTGAGAGGTAGAAGAGCAAAGGAGATTATGGATTGGAGACAATATCTACTTGCACTATGCAATGTTGCCTGCAGCAGGAAACCAATGGGAAATCAGTTGCCAACCGTGTGGTCAACTGAGCTACTTATGTGGCCAGTTAAGGGCTACTTCTTGGACCACTTTACTCCACAATTAGCCTGGGGAAACCACCAGGCTAATTGTGGAAGCTTCCCAGCCAGTTCTGTGGGAAAATCCCTCCTTGAACGGTGCTCCAAAGGGCCCTCTTCTGGTCACATCTGCTCTCACCAACAGCGATCTGTCCATAGAGATACCCCACCAGCCTGGATGTCTGCAAAAGTGTGGTGCTGGAGAAGCACGCTCTTTCCTGATGAAGAGCTTATGCACTTCAACTCTGATCTCCAGCATCTGCTGTGCTCACTTTCTCCCTGGATGTTTGCAAGGTCCTGCCTTCCCCACCAGCTGACAACAATTCATCAAAATTCATTCAGCAGCAACATCCAAACTCACAATCTCTACCATCTGGAAGGACAAGGGCAGTAGCTGTATGAGAACACCACTAACTGCGGGTTCTCCTCCAAGTCCCATACCATCCTGACTTGGAAATATAATGTTGCTCCTTCATTATCACTGTGTCAAAACCTTGGAACTCCTTCCCATACCAGCATTGTGTATTTACCTATATCCTAAAGAATGCAACAGACAAGAGGCAGCTCATTTTGTCATGTCTCACCATTGCCTTCCCTAGGGCATTAAGGGAGGGACAATAAATGGGCCAGAGATGCGCACATTATGTGAAGAATAAAATAAATTGAGGCACCGTTTGAGTGGTAAATGAGGCCATTGAGCTCTCTGTCCTCTGATTCTGCCCAAACCCCGGCCACTGTGCCTTTAGTCAATCGGGAATGTGCCATCCTGGATTGAGGCACCCAGAGTGAAACCACCTCCCATGTTTGGCCCCAGCTGTGGGACCTCTACGTTGTGGTTGCAATTCAGTCCCTCGTGTGCAATTCTATAGGGAAACAAAGGGAACATTGGGCAAATGTGCACAGATATTTTTGAAGGTGGTTTGAATTATTTAAGAAAGTAGTTAATAGGACCTTCCTATTCCTGAATATTATAAATTGAGGTATTGAATAATAACAAGGGAATTATAATGAACCTTTATAAAATACTCCTCTGGCCTCAACTGGATATTGCATTCATTTCTGCATATTATGTTTCAGGAAGGATGTGAATGTATTCGAGATAGTGTAGAAATGGTCCCAGGAATGAGGTATTGCAGTTACATGGATAAATTGACA
Organism: Chiloscyllium plagiosum; assembly: GCF_004010195.1. NCBI lineage: Eukaryota > Metazoa > Chordata > Chondrichthyes > Orectolobiformes > Hemiscylliidae > Chiloscyllium > Chiloscyllium plagiosum. The sequence goes on along the minus strand of NC_057710.1, from coordinate 133,852,435 downwards.
ACGCTGGGGCTTTTCTTTTTAAAGGAGAGAAGACAGCGGAGAAATTTGAAGGAGGTTTATGCCTCTGCAGAACAAGAAGATAAGCCCTAGGTTGATCTCAGCTGGAAAGGGGATTGAATCTGTGCTGTGGGCATCACAGTAATTTGCATGATTACCCTCAAGCTAACTGAACTGAGTGTTCCTATTTGCAGAATACTTTGTGCCAAAGTCATGATCAATGACATGGGGAAAAAAATTTGTACTCAGTGAGGGGTTATGACCTGGAATGCAGTGCTTTAGAGAGTGGTGGAAACAGATTCATCTGTGGCTTTCAAAGAAAATTGAATAGAAGTGTGGTGGTGAAAATAAATTACTGAGCTGTGGGGAAAAGGCAAGGGAGTGTTTTGTGATGAGTTGCTCTTGAAACAGACTGCACAGCCTTTTTCTGTGCTGGAACCAATCTACTCAGGCAAAACTCTGTGGCACTTCCTTAGGTCTTCAGACCAGCACGTTCACTTTCTCAATCACAAAAGATACATCTTGAGTCCTTCTCTGCTTCCATTGACTTCACTAATCTTGATTTTCTGTCCCACTTCTCTTTGCCTCACTGTTGAAGAGGAAGGACACCCTCAGAGCCACATTGGGAATAGTGTTATGTTCCAAATTACACCTGGGAAACCTTAACCCAAGACTGTGCAAAGTAAGGGAAATGCACCTTGGAAGGATTGGGGCACCCGACGTCTCACCGCTGATGACAAGCTGAAATTAAACATTGACAGAGAAAGGAGGATATGGTAGAACCAATCTCCCATTCCCCCAACTATAGTCCGCCCCGACTGGACAGAGACTGTAGATCGTGGGTTGAACTCTTTAGGCACCGACAAACTCAGGAAACAAGTTCTTCTTGACTACAAAGGACTGCTTAAACAGAAGCTGCAGATTCATTTCTCCTCGGAGAAGCCAGATTTTTTGAATAGAGTAGAGGAGAGTAGAGAAGGTTTTTATTTGACATTTCCACCATTTACAACTGATACAGTAAAAACGAGACAGAGTACCTCCAGCACCTCTATATGGACAGCACAAACTACACAATTGTAACTGCATAAAGTGAATAAGAAGTTCAAAACACGCAATTTACAGTGTAATAAAAGAAAGATAAATAATAGACATTGTTCTTGCAGCAATTCGAAGTCATGCAAAGGATTTCAGATGGGAAAGAGTCTGATCTTACAGTGTTACCGAGTCTGATGGCTTGGGGGAAGAAATTGTTGCACAGTCTGGCCGTGAGAGACTGAATGCTCCGGTATCTTCTGCCAGATGGCAGGAGGGAGAAGAGTTTGAGTAAGGGGTGTGTGGGGTCTTCCACAATGCTGTTAGCCTTTCAGATGCAGCGTGCGGAGTAAATGTCTGTAATGGAGGGAAGCGAGACCCTGGTGATCTTCTCAGTTGTCCTCACTTTCTTAGGATCCGAGACAGTGTAATTCTCGAACTAGGCAGTGATGCAGCAGCTCAGGGTACTCTCAATGAACCTTGTGTAGAATGTGGTGAAGATGGAGGGGTGGGAGCTGGACTTTCCTCAGCCTGCGCAGAAAGTAGAGTCACTGCTGGGCTTTCTTGCCAAGGAGCTGGTGTTGAGGGTCCAGGTAAGAGTCTCCGCCAACTGTATGCCAAGAAATTTGGTGCTTTTCATGATCTCCACCCGATGTCCAGCGGAGAGTGGTCGCTCTGTGCACCCCTGAGGTCAACAACCATCTCTTTTGTCTTAAGCACTTTAGTGGCCAATGGTGGATTTTCCCCAGAATCAATGACTTGAGGTGGCTGAAACATGCCCTCTGAGGGCTTTTAGCCAATGAAAGATGGGTAGTTCTCCTGTTCAGTGCCACAGGGAGCACAGGAATTACAGAAGAGGAGAAGAGTAGACTCTGAGGCAAAGGCGTGGGGGTGGCTTTCAGCAGCAATCTCCTTACCAATGAGTGGCCGGACCTGGAGCAGCTAATTGGCAGCAACTGAAACCAGGAACTTCTCCACTGGGCCCTAAGCAAACTCCCTCCGCTAAAAAACCATATAGATAATTACCTGCTACATTGGATCCTAAGCAGACCCTCTGCAAAAATACACGAAGCTGCAACCTACCTGTTCCACAGCATCCTAGGAAGGATCACTTAACTGGAAGCTGTCACAATCCACTCCACCAGACCTCCAGACCACTCAGATGTAAGAAACCTGTGAGGAAGCGGGGTAAGCGTACCGGCCTGAAAGTAAGACTGAGACTACGCGGTTTCAAGACCCCCCTTCCTAGCTTACTCCTAGCAAATGTACAATCTCTGGAGAACAAGATGGATGAACTCAGATCACAGCTCAGCTTTCAGCATGAATTGCAGGACTGCTGTGCACTCTGTTTCACAGAAACCTGACTCAACCCATCCATTCCCGACTGCGTATTTCAGGCTGATGGTTTTTCTATCCATCTTACGGACTGTACAGTGTCCTCAGGTAAGACAAAGGATGGAGGGGTTTGCTTTTTAATCAACAACTTGTGGTGCACGGATATTGCAACCCTGAGCAGCCATTGCTTCCCAAACCTTGAATTCCTCACCATCAAATGCCGCACCTCCTATCTACCACAGGAATTTACCGCTACTACACTAACTGCTGAGTACATATCGCCATAAGCAAAGGTTGAGGAAGCTCTGGTTGTGCTGTACTCCAACACTAACACCCTGGAGACGGAACACCCCAAGGCCCTGTTTATTGTAACTGGCGACTTCAATCACACCAACCTAAGGAAGATGTTGCCCAAGTACCACCAGAACATTACCTGCCCCACCAGGGGCCCGAACATTTTAGACCACTACTACACCACTGTGAAAGATGCCTATTGCTCCATCCCTCACTCTCATTTCGGGAACTCTGACCACAATGCCATATTTCTTCTCCCAGCTTACAGGCAAAAGTTCAAGTAGGAGATCCCCTCGTGGATACAGGTCCAGTGCTGGTCAGAGGAGGCAGAGATCAACTCCAGTGCTGTCTGGAATCACCTGACTGGGCCACGTTCAAACAGCCTTGGATGAGCATGCCACCACCGTCACAGGCTTTATCAGCAAGTGTGTGGAAGACTGCATACCGTGGAAGTCAATTCGGGTATTCCCCAACAGGAAACCTTGGATGAATCAGGACATACAGAACCTGCTAAAAACCAGGCGTAAGGCCTTCAGATCAGGGGACCCACTCAAATATAAGGTATCCAAGTATGACCTTCCCAAAGCCATTAAGACAGCCATGGACCAATACCGATCCAAACTAGAGTCCTAGACAGACACCCGGCGACTATGGCAAGGACTGAATGACATCACAGGTTCTAAAAAGAGACAGTGCGAGATAGCAGACGATGACACATCAGTCCCAGATCATCTCAATGCCTTCTATGCTCACTTTGAGCAGAATTTTGATGGAGAGGTAACACCTATTCCGACAAACCTATCTCAACAGTCATTACATCAGAGGTCAGATCTGTTTTCCATCGTGTGAATCCAAAGAAAGTGATGGGACCAGACGGAGTACCAGGCCATGCATTCAGAGCATGTGCAGATCAACTGGCAGAGGTCTTCTCGGACATCTTCAACCTCTCCCTGCAGCAGGCCACTGTCCCTGCCTGTTTCAAGAGGGCCAAGATCATCCCTGTGCCTAAGAAGGCTCATGCAGCATATCCTAATGGCTACCCCCCAGTGGCCCTAACTTCAGTGGTCATGAAGTGCTTTGAAAGGCTGGTCATGGCATTAATCAACTCCAGCCTCCCCACTACTCTTGACCTTCTCCAATTTGTTTATCAGAAAACAGATCCACATCAGATGCCATATCACTTGCCCTTCACTCCTCCCCAGAACATCTTGACACCAAGAACAGCTATGTAAGAATCCTACTCATTGACTACAGTTCAGCCTTCAACACTATTATCCCCTTGAGACTGATCACTAAACTTGGTGATCTCGGACTAAAGCCCCACTCTCTGCAACTGGATCCTCAGTTTCCTGACCCAAAGGCCACAATCAGTGACGATTGGGGACAATATTTCATCCTCACTAACACTCAACACTGGAGCCCCCCCAGGGTTGCGTACTCATCCCCCTACTCTACTCACTGTATACCCATGACTACATCGCCAAATACCAGACTAATGCCATTTATAAGTTCACTGATGATACCACCACAGTCAGGCGAATCTCAGATGGTGACGAAACAGACCTCAGACGGGAGATGGAACATCTGGAAAAATGATGCACTGAACGACCAAGCTCTCAGTGCCGGCAAAACTAAGGAACTCATTGTTGACTTTTGGCGGGGTGTTACTCATGCCCCCCTACACATTAACAGCACAGAGATGGAATGAGTGGGGGTGTCAAGCTCCTTGGAGTGGTCATAAATGACAAGCTTTCTTGGACTCTTCATGTGGACGCACTGGTTACAAAGGCCCAATAACATCGCTTCTTCCTCAGGCAGCTGAGGAAATTTGGCCTGATGACGAATACCCTTGCCAACTTTTATAGGTACGCCATCGAGAACACCGTCTGGATGTATCACTACCTGATATGGCAACTGTACCACTCAGGATCGGAGACGGTTACAGGGAGTGGTAAACTCGGCCTGGACAATCACAAAGGCCAACCTCCCATCTATAGAATCCATTTACCAAAAATGCAGTGCAAATTTAAACAATCTCAGTGAAAAGATCCAAGGCAAGGTTGAGTCAATGCAAGATTAGATTTCTAGAAGATGGTTGGACCACATGAAAAAGGTTCACTTTATTCTAAGGGGTGCGTGTCTTTTTTACTCTTTCCTCCTCTGGATAATTTGCATATTCTTGAATATTGTTTGAAAGCACTGCTCTACTAGTTCCCCACCAGGTCACAGACTATTTTACATTGACTATTTCACAGTTTGTTCATTGTTGCTGGGGAAAAATCACAGAACTAACTCTCTAAATGTTCTAAGGTGTATCTGCACCAGATGGACTGCATGCCAGAAGTTGCATCAGCCATATCAAAAAGTGAGGTGTCAACTTAGTGAAGCTGTGACACATAATTGCTTGCATGCCAGAAAGCAGCATTCAATAGGCAGGGCTAAGTGACTGCACTGCTCCCTCACCAATGTGTGTAAATACCTGGTCATCGGGTATGAGGTATCTTTCTGTTGTAGTACATGGCACAGGTCATAGAGTCATAGAGATGTACAACATGGAAACAGACCCTTCAGTCCAACATGTCCATGCCGACCAGATATCCCAACCCAATCTAGTCCCACCTGCCAGCACCCGGCCCATATCCCTCCAAACCCTTCCTATTCATATACCCATCCAAATGCCTCTTAAATGTTGCAAATGTACCAGCCTCCACCACTTCCTCTGGCAGCTCATTCCATACACGCACCACCCTCTGCGTGAAAAAGTTGCCCCTTAGGTCTCTTTTATATCTTTCCCCTCTCACCTAAACCTATGCCCTCTAGTTCTAGACTCCCTGACCCCAGGGAAAAGACCAACATGACCTCCCAACTCCTGTACTCAATACTCTGACCAATAAAGGAAAGCATACCAAACACCTTCTTCAATATCCTATCTACCTGCGACTCCGCTTTCAAGGAGCTATGAACCTGCACTCCAAGGTCTCTTTGTTCAGCAACACTCCCTAGGACCTTACCATTAAGTGTATAAGTCCTGTTAAGATTTGCTTTCCCAAAATGCAGCACCTTGTATTTATCTGAATTAAACTCTAATCTGCCACTTCTCAGCCCATTGGCCCATCTGGTCCAGATCCTGTTGTAATCTGAGGTAACCCTCTTCACTGTCCCCTACACCTCCAATTTTGGTGTCATCTGCAAACTTACTAACTGTATCTCTTATGCTCGCATCCAAATCATTTATGTAAATGACAAAAGGTAGACGACCCAGCACTGATCCCCCATTCCCACAACCTTTGCAGTCACCCGAGCCATCTTCCACTTCATGTGGAGTTCTAAGATGGACCATGTCCACATGGACACAATGTACAAAATTCTGGATAATGGGGGGAAAGAGCGTCCTCCTCATCCTGATGGCCACCTTTGTGTGTGGCTGCATCATGTTGTGCGTAGACCCTTGGTAAGTAAACACTAAGTGTTACTGCGTACTGAGGTTTTACCTATCCCCGGTGTTGTGGACGATGGGACAGGCCTTGTTGCCGTGGAACGCTCCAGGTAGTTGGACTCTTTGCATCACCTATCCTTCGTGGAGCAACTTGCAAAGAAAAACACCTTAGACCAAAAATCTATCAGGAAGTGGTCAGCACATAGTGTCCTTGAGATCCAGCAGGAAAAGGAGAGGATGGATCCTGTCAGGTTGTTCCCTGAGCAGAATGTCAAAATTATTTGACATAATGCCTCATCACCAGAACTTTCCAGCAAGCACGAAGACATCACTTGGCTGGTGGTGAGAAGAGCAAGTGATGTGGGAATGGTGGGGCTTTGGGGTGGGGGCGTTGGTGGGGTTGGAGGGCAGAGACTGTCACAAATCTCCTTCAGGAATGTGACTTGTAAAGGAAGTCTGGAGAGAGATGCAGTGAATTTTGTTGAGGTTTGTCCTGAGCAGCTCCATGACACAGGACTCTCCACTCCATGGCCTGTTCCCTGGGACACGCAATGGAACAAACATTGAGTGCACCTGGAGAGCCATCAACTCAATGAAAGACGCTCTTTGGCCTGTCCAAAACTTGTTGGTCTTCCAGAGCAAGGAGTTGTCCTTGACTGAGTGTTGCAGACTGACATATTCCAGGGTCCAGGGCTACATGCTGAGGGACACACCAAAGCTTAGGACAGCTGCCACCAAGGCGCAGTGGTGAAGACCACCATCTAAGCTCTCCCTGTCAAAGTTAAATGGAGGTACGTTCAATTATCGGACCCTCCCAGTGCCTTAAATATATGTAAGTATAATCTCGGACAAGTAAGAAATGCCTTTGGTTTGTTTGCTGGTTTCATTCAAACTCCAATGTTCATTGTTTCTTCATACGTTACTGTACAGAACCGAACTGCGTTAGGGACTACATATGTGTATGAAGATATGAATAAAGTATATTTATGAAATAAAAAAGACTCCACATCGAAAGGGATCAGATCTAAGCTCTGCAGTCCCGCCACATTCAATTGTGAACAGTGATGGACATTTAAACAACAGGGGATGGGGCTCCACAGAATCCACAGATGGGAGATTCCAGCAGATAAGTGCAGAAGGCTGTAATATTTATATTTATCTTCAGTAGGAGTACTGAGTTGGTAATCCATCTTGACCACCTCCTGAGGTTTCACGATCACAGATATCAGTCTTCAACCAATATAATTCATGTTACTTAATGTCAGAAAATGGCTGAAGGCACTGGATACTGAAAAACTGTGGACCCTGATAACATTCCAGCAACAGTACTGAAGGTTTATGCTCCAGAATAAGCTGCGGTGCTTAAACTTTCAAATTGTTCTATTCGAGCAACAACAGTGACATCTAATATTGTTCAGCGACTGCCTTTGCACAAATAGCAGGACAAATCCAACCCAGCTAATTACCATCCTATCAGTCTACTATCAATCATCAGCCAAGTGATGCAAGACATTGTCAAAAGTACTATTAAGCAACACTTGCAAAGGAATCAGCTGCTCACAGATGCTCAGTTTGAGTTGTGCCAGGGCCACTCGGCTCCTGACCTCACTGTAGCTTTGTCCAAGCATGGAGAAACCAGCTGGATTCCAGGGGCAAGGTGGGAGTGACAGCCCTTGATATTAATTTCTGACTGAGTATAGTATCAAGGCGCCCTAGCTTTTGCTTTGAGAGAGTTCATTCCAGAATATAACTGCATGTTCTCTCATTTTATCTTGGGTTCTTTTGCCATTCACTTTATCTTTCTAACTTCTGGCTGCTGATACTCTTCCACTGGAAACAGTTCATGTTTAGTTGTCCAATAAAAATTATTCATGATGTGGTCTCTGAACCAAATCTTGTCAGAACCTTCAAATAAGAGCAAAGGACTACAGATACTGGAAATCTAAAATAAAAACAGAAAATGGTGGAAAACAGCATATGTGGACAGAAAACAGAGTTAATGCTTTGAGTCCAACCTAACTCTTTGTTGGAACTCCTATTAGCCTTTCCTGGGGAGATCAATGCAGCTTGTTCAGTCTCTCTCCAGTTGACTCACATCATACTATTAAAGTTCTTCCAAATTGTACCTAAGGCTTTGACCTTCTTCCTAAAGAGTGCATAATTTTTCAAGTCAAGATTAGCCAGCATTTTAGAAAAGATTTTGGTACCTTTCTTGCTTTGGTACTCTATGGTTGAATTTTCGCTTCAGATCCCAGTGATGGGACCAAATGGAGGTTTGCATCCCGTACCTGCTGACAGTGAATTAAGCTCAATAGTCATGCAGGATTCTTTGTCCTAGTTGGTTGCATCACTACTCAGGATCGTATGAATGGTGGGTGCTCAATGTTACCAGTCCAAATGAGTGGGCCAGCAGCTCCAAAGCCTCAGCAGATGAGAGTCAGCGTAGGCACATTGGAGGCTCCCTCATTGGGTTGTACTTCAGTGCAGGAATGAACAAATGTAGGCCAGCATCCCCATCTCTAGGAATGGAGGAGGAGAAACCCTTCTGCTGGAAGGAGAGTGGCTGCAATTGTAGCTTTTTCATGTTTGCAGTTCCATCAATGGAGCATGGAGCCTCCATCATTAACATTACATTGTAAGATTGTAGTTGCTAACGTTATTCTCATTTCTTTGTTTAATAATAGATGCAATATATGCAATCCTCCAGACTCATATTAAAGAAGCATCAAAGCTTGTGCATGGTCTTCAGTCATTTCAACCTTAGTTCACTGATTACTTAGGATGAAATTCAGACTCGGTGACTTTCCAACATTTAGGAAGAACCTCCACTTTAAGTATATTTGTCCTATCCGATATTGCTGCTACTTCCTCCTTTATTACATTGCCAGTATCCTCTAGTGAAGGCAGAAACAAAGTATTCATTGAGTCAATCTTCATTTAGCACATCAACTGCCCCCACAAGAATACCTGGGGAGATATGTTATGACACACCTCTGAAGCAGTTGGGGCTTGAACCTGGACCTTCTGGCCCAGAGGTAGGGCACAAGAGATAGGGCACAACAGCCAATATCTGTATCTGGTAATGCCCTTCCTTTCCTGCTGAACTCAATGCATCTGCTGTGTATCATAATTGTCTCCTCTATGGACGGCCTCCCAAAATTCAATTAATGCTTTGCCCACAATTACTGATTTTCATTCACCTGGACCTTGTCAAATCACTGAAGTTAGTCCTCCTCTAAAATTTGTGGTCCTTAACTGTTCCTTGATCTTTTCACTTCTGAACTACCCTTTTGAGCACTTCTCCAAATGTGCCCCCAATGAAACATACTCCACTTGTCTCACTTCATTCCCACAACTGGATCCATGATGTTTGATTCCTCAGTTTACTGGAAATAAACTGATCAGTGAAGTTCTTTCGTGCACATTTCAGGGTTTACTCTCTGTGATTGTGCCTTTGACATTAATATTATTGATTGATATTAAGATAGTTTATATCCCACTGTATTGACCATTTAGCTCTCATGTCTTTCTGCAATTTGTATGCTTGCACGCTCTCTTCTCCTTCTCACTTACTGACAGGTCATGGTATATACCCAATGGTTCCTTAATTCTGACTCATTAGGTAAATGATATCATAATACCTTTGATCAATGTTACCACTGTTTTTAATTTTCTTACTTTTTTTTACTGAATGGCTTGCAACCAGACATTTTGCCATAAGATCATAAGACGTGGGAGCAAACGTAGTCCATTCAGTCCATGGTCTAGGCAAGTTTGGTCATAGCACTTGGCCTCTTCTCCCATCCATGTGCTCATCCTGAAAATGACTCCCTTTTCCTATTCTCTGTTGTAGGTCAGTGAACAAATCCTCTATCCATTATACTATACTATCTCCAACATGATGGGCCCATAATGTGCACTTCCTTGTCAAATGCCCTTTACAAATCCAGTTCTCCTGTATTTATCCTATTAGTTAACTCTTCAAAGAATTCTAATAAACTTTTCAGACATATTGTCAGGAAAATTTGTCACTTTCATGAATTCATGTACCCCTTTGCATGTGTATTATGTATTTGTAAATACTCTGCTATTAAATCCTTCATAACAGACAAATATTTTTCCAACTGCAGCTATTAAGCTAACTGGCCTACTGTTACCTGATTCTTTGTCTCCTTCCCTTTTTGGATAAGGATGTTACATTGGAAAACTGCTAATCTTCTGGGACTTGTTCAGAATCTAGGGATTTTTGGAAGACTACTTTAATATCTGAGGATGCATACCATTGGATTTAGGTGATCTTTCAGCCTTTTCCCCATTAGTTTCTCTAGTACATTTTCTCTACGAATAATGATTTTATTTGTATCCTTCACTCTTTTGCCCCTTGATTGCTTAGTATTTTTGGAATGTTTATTAGCATCTTTTACTGTATGGATTGATGTGAAGTATTTATTCAGCACTCTGCTATTTCCTGGCTCCACAATCTTATTTCCCCAGTCTCATTCTCTAAGGGACTTATGTCCACTTTAGCACCTCTCACCATTTTTATATACTTAAAGAAACTGTTGATGTCCATGTTGACATTACTTGTTAACACTCAGTTTTTTTTTCCATTTTTAATTCTTTTTTCCTCTTTTGTTTGCTTATTAAAACTTTCCCAATCCTCTGTCTTATCACTAATCTTTGCCACATTATATATTTTTGCTTTCATTTTGATGCTATCCTTAACTTCCTTGGTTGACCAAGGTTGGTTTATTCTCTTTGTCAATCATTTCTCCTTCACTGGGATTTTTTTTGAGACAAGAGCCATTTTCCTAAACATTGTTCCTCAAATATCTTTTCTGTTGAACCCCTTTACCAGTCTACTCTGGTTAACTTTATTCTCATTCCTTTATAATTACTTTTATTTACAATTAGCACAGTTGTTTCCAACCATGATTTCTTAATCTCAAACTGAATAAGACCATCAGATTAGGAGTAGAATTAGGCCATATGGCCCATCAATTTTGCTCCACCGTTCGATCATGGCTGATGAGTCTCTCAACCCCATTCTCCTGTCTTTTCCCTGTGACCCTTCACCCCCTTACAATCAACAACCTATCTACTTCTGTCTTAAAAACTCAGAATGACTTGGCCTCCACAGAGTTCTACAGCAATGAGTTCCACAAATTAACCACCTTCCGGTTGAAGAAATTCCTCCTCGTCTCAGTTCGAAATGGTCACTCATTCATTTAGAGGCTGCACCCTTGGGTCCTAATCTTGTACTCCAAAATGGCAGCAGAGTATCAGTGCTACGTTTGAGCTCCTGAGCTTTCTCACTTCCACTTGCTTTTCTTCCTTTTTTCTTTTTCTTTTTCTCCCTTTATATTTAATGTCTTTTACTTCACCGAGGCATTTGTTTCGGGCCCTGCCTGAGCTCATTACAGGACCCGATGATTGGAAGCTGTGAGCTCAGCATGTTCCAGGATTAAGTTGCAGCACTGGAAGTTACAGAATTGAAGGTGGTAGCGTTAGTGACAACAAGCAGTCAGTTCCTCCGAAGACTCCAGGCTGAAGCTTGGCCCAAGTGCCTGCATGGAGATAAACCTTAAATAAGACTTTAATATCTGAATGTTTCTCACTACTGTTGGCTTTGTTTCTTTTACTTCTGTTGTGTTTTTTTAAATTCCAGTTTTGTAATCAAGTGTGTAACCAAGATGGTGCCAGTTGGAGGTGAAGTTGGAGGTGAAATGGTGCAATTTTTATTCCAGCAGCAGTGACATGGCGAAGGGGACTTGTGTTTGGCCACCAGCCCATGGCCCATGATGGAACATTTAACAAGAAGGACTGTAAAATTAAACACTTTATTTCATTATTTTCTGCCATTATGTTCGACATTTTGGTTTATTTTTCTGTGTTTTAAGAGGGTGCCAGAGAGTGTCGACACTATATAACACTTCTCATTGTATTTTGGAACAAGATACAAGTGACAATTTATAAATCAAATAGTCTTTCCTATTAGTGTCATAAAGGCATAGAGTCATACAGCATGGAAACAAACCCTTTGGTCCAACTCATCCATGCCAAACAAATTTCCCAAACTAAGCTAGTCCCACTTGCCTGCCCATATTCCTCTAAACCCTTCCTTTTCATGTGTGTGTCCCAATGTCTTTTAAATGTTGTAACTGTACCTACATCTACCACTTCCTCTGACAGTTGATTCCACATACAAACCATCCCCTATGTGAAAAGGCTGCTCCTCAGGTTCCTTTAAAATCTTTCTTCTCTCACCTATTGACCAGTCTCTGAGTGACAATGGTATATACATCGACAAAAATACAGTGGAAACACTTTGAACTGTATAAAACACACTTAATTTATTAAGTACTTTAACGAGTAACACATACTTTTAATTACTAGAGATATATCAATTACTGTCTTTCACTACCCTGACTTTTGTGATATAAACCCAAATTTTATTACCTGGGAGTGTTGGCAGCTGGCTATGCTGAAACTCTGATTGACATCTTCATGACACCTCCTGACATAGGGTACCTCTTGCAACGTGAATCCTCAAAGTCCTGCTGAACAGTTCTCACAACTCTTAACATATGCCTGTAACTGTGTTTTTGTTTTTACCACTGTTTACCTATGATTTACTTGTCTGTGCTAGTTAACTATGTGATCTGCCTGTATTGCTCGCAAGACAAAGCTTTTCACTGCGCCTCAGTACACGTGACAATAAATTCAATTCAATTCAACAATCGGGGTTTTCTGGGCTGCTTTATTCACAGGTCTCTGTGTCACATAAATGCCTTATTCAAAATTAACCATGCACCTGAGCAATCCCAAATGTTACGTCCAAATGTGTGTCTTGCGAGGTGGAGACAGCAGCTACTGATTTCCTGCAGTGTTAACTCTTAGCAGACCTGAATGACAGCATAATTCCATTCACATAACACCCCAATGTAAAGCCTCTAACCAGTTCCTCTTATCTTCAGCTTTATCCAACATACCTTAAAAATATGACCCTACTTTTGAACTCCCCCACCCTAGGGAAAAGACCTTTGCTATTAAGCTTATCTATGCCCCCCAATGATTTTACAAACCTGTATGAGGACACCCCTCAACCTCCAATATTCAAGCGAAAACAAATCAAGTTTGTCCAATATCTCCTCCGAGCTAACAGCCTCCAAACCAGGCAATATCCTGGTAAACCGTTTCTGTACTGTCTCCAAAGCCTATCTTTCTGGTAGTGTGGTGACCAGAACTGTATGCAATATTCTAAACATGGTCTAACTAAAGATCTGAGTGGGTTCTCAGTTCTAAAGAAGCCTGAAGTTTCAGTTCCACGTGTTCCAGAGGAACTTAAGGTTTCAGTTCCAGATCCAGTTCCTGCAGAAACCTGAAATTGCAGTTCCAGTTTGAATTTGTTGAGGAACCTGACATTTCAGCTGCAACTTTGCTTTTCTTTAGAACATTAAAGTTCTAAATACAGTTTCTGTAGAGATCCAAAGTTTCAGTTGCAATTTCCCTAGCAAACTAAAATTTCAGTTTCAGATTTCCTAGAAATTTGAAGCTTCATTTTCCCACAAAAACTGAAGTTTCTGATCCAGATTTGGTTTCACTAGAAATCCAATGTTTCAGTTCCTGTTCCCCAAGAAATTTGCAGTTTCAGCTTTTATAGGAAAAAAATCAGTTCCAGACTAAGTTTCCCAAGAAACCTGAAGTTTCAGATTCAATTTTCTATAGAGACCTGAAATTTCAGTGCCAGATTTACTTTCCTTAGACCCTGCAGTTTCAGATTCCATTGAACCTTGAAGTTGCAGCTCCAGATTAAGTTTCTCTTGTTTCAGGTTCCACAGAAACTCGAAGTGTCAGTTCCAGATTCAGCTATTCTAGCAACCTGAAGTTTCACATTCAGATTCTGTTTCCCTAGAAAATCTCAGGTTTCAGTTCACATTTCCCTGGAAACCCAAATTTTCAATTTCCGTTCAAGATTCTCTGGAGATCTGAGGGTTCACACACTCTGCTAGGTCCAGACTAAATTAAAAAAAGCTTGGGAAAGGGGTCAATATAATCAACACGACAATGGACAAATCATCGATTCAGACAACAGATTCCATCCATTTCGCACTAATCCTGTGGACTGTGCATTCTATGGCAGGTGAGTCACCATCCACAGCTCTCTGTGGAGAGAATTCCCAAAGATTTCCCACTCTGCAAGCTAAGAAATTCCCCTTATCTCAGTCCAAAATAGCCAAACCATTTTCCTGAGACTGGGACCCCACCCCTTGTTAGACTCTGCAGTCCCAGGGCAGTGGCGGGGTAGGGGTGGGTGGGGTTTGATGGGGGTGGAGAGAGGGATCAGTCTGGAAAATGCAAGATGTTTGCCATTCTCTACCCCATCCAGTTTCTGTTTACAGGATCTTTGAGATGTGGCTAAAATGACTTTCAGGAACCTGTTATCCAACAGGAGACGTTCCGTACAGGCACAGAGCAAAAGACAAGATCGTCACCTTCATCTCTCTATATGAAAAATGGGAAATGTTACAGAGCTGCTGGAAGTTTGAATATGACAGTTGCTATGGGGAATGAGAACCGTCTGACTGCCTCGGTATGCTGCATCAACTCCTTGCCCTGTCACTGCTCCTCAAATCCATAAATTCTCCAGCGCTGCAACTTCTACCTCCCTTTAGGGCTCACTGAGAGCCCAGCCCAGGTAATACTTCACAACAGGTTTTCATTTGCAGAATGGAGAAGGAGCTTTACTCTGTATCTAACACCGTTCTGATCCTGAGATGGGAATGTTTGACGGGGACAATGTAGACAGAGGTTTATTCTGTAGCTAACCCCATGCTGTCCCTGTCCTGGGAGTGTTTGATGGGGCAGTTTAGAGAGAGCCTCTAATCCAATGCTGTTCCTGTCTTGGGAGTATTTGTTGGGAACAATGTAGAGAAAGGTTGGTTCTGTATCTAACCCTGTGTGGTGCCTGCCCTGAAAGTGTTTGATGGCGACCATATAGAGGGAGCTTTACTTTGTATCTAAACCCGTGCAGTACCTGTCCTGGGAGTGTTGCATCTTCGCCTTGTCCTCCAGCCCTTCATTTCCCACTCCTCTCTGAAGGAGCACAATATTACTCAGAATGTTCTGTGTTCCCTTCCCTGTTTAAATAAAAGCCATGTTTAAGGATTGAAGAGACCGGAGGAATTTCTGACATGTGAGTTTTGTTTTTTCAATTCTCTCATGGGACATGGGCATCGCTGACTGGGCCCAGCTTTTATTGTACATCCATAATTGTGCCGCGGAGAAGGCAATTGCCGCCATCCTGAACTGCTGCAGTCCCTGTGTGGTGTAGGGACAACCCAAAAAGTGCCGTTAAAGAGGGAGTTCCAAGATTTGGACCTGTGGCACTGCAGAAGCAGTGACGGATTTGATACAATTCTGATTTAGGACTGTTACAGGTTTGCCGCACTTAAATTGAGTCTGTACTCACTGGAGTTTAGAAGAGATGATCTTTGAAACATACTACTTGAGTCAATGCTAAGACAATGTTTCTCCTCATAGTAGAGTTTAGGGCCAGAATGCATAGTTTCAGCATTGACAGGGCACCAGTTTAAGATTAGGGTGAGGAGGAACCTCCCCCTTCATAAGGTTGTGAGTGTTTGAGAATCCTTGTCACAGAGAGCTGTGGGGGCAGAGTCCTTGCATACATTTAAAGCTGAGATAGATTCTTGATCAGTTGGGGAATCAAGGGTTAAAGGGAGCAGGAAACTGGACATGAGGAATGTCAGATCAGCTGTGATTGTATTGACTGGTGGGGCAGGCTCAAGGTGCTGAACAACCTGTTCTTGTTCCTATTTCTTATAATCTTATTGTCTTATGACATCAGATTTCTCCAAGTTATCAGATCAGATGAAAGGAATCATATCATTTAAGAACCTGCTACAGATTATCTTATTGTGAGGGTATGGCAAGGTCCAGGGGCAGGAGCTTCTGAATCAACAATGTGTTGATTCCAAGTGACCCCAAGTTCTGAAAAGTGTCAATGGATATTACTTTGCAAACAGTTGGAATGTAAACTATACTTTTTTTGTCTAAGATAAAAGGAGCTTGGGATTTAACAAACCTAACCAATATGCTCAGATATGAAGCTAATATATTTCAAATATATTTAAGCCATTTTAAGATCAGATTACAGTCTTCCCTCTAAATCCAAGAATATCATAGACTTGCGAGTAGTTACAGCTTTGTCTTGCATGGGATGTACCCAACTGATAAGTAGAGGGAAATGTAGATGGAGATAGGCCTACATCTTAAGCAGAGGAGCTGCTGACTATATTTTTTTGACTGGCACAGACTCAATGGGCTGAAAGGCCTTTTTCTGTGCTGTGGACACGTATAATAAGCATTGTTGACCTTGGATTACACACCAGTAGCTTAAATGCAGATTGAAGGTTGAAATCCTCCCCCTATATTATCAACATCCTGGGGTTACCATCGCCCCTTTGACATTCAATGTGGGCAACATCTTCTCCATGTCCACTCAATCCAGGCATCTCAGTATTCTGGAAGTTTCAGTCAGATCCCCACTCATCCTTCTAAACTCTATCAAGTACAGACCCTCAGATGGGAAATCCTTCATAGAATCCTTAGAGTAAAGAAAGAGGCTGTTCAGCCCATAGATTTGAGGAGAAAGTGAGGTCTGCAGATGCTGGAGATCAGAGCTGAAAATGTGTTGCTGGAAAAGCGCAGCAGGTCAGGCAGCATCCAGGGAACAGGAGAATCGATGTTTCGGGCATAAGCCCTTCTTCAGGATTCCTGAAGGGCTTTTGCCCGAAACGTCGATTCTCCTGTTCCCTGGATGCTGCCTGACCTGCTGCGCTTTTCCAGCAACACATTTTCAGCCCATAGATTTACCTTCCAAAGAGCATCCCGTCCACACCCATCCCCCTACCCTATCCCCATAACCTTGCATTTACCTTGGCTAATCCATCCTCCTGTGCAAAAGTGAGGACTGCAGATGCTGGAAATCAGAGTCTAGATTAGAGTTGTGCTGGAAAGGCAGCATCCGAGGAGCAGGAGAATCGACATTTCGGGCAAAAGCCCTTCAGTCTTGATGAAGCTTCAGTCCTGATGAAGGGCTTTTGCCTGAAATGTCAATTTTCCTGCTCTGCGGATGCTGCCTGACTGGCTATGCTTTTCCAGCACCACTCTAATCTAGACTCTAATCCATCCTCCTGCACATCTCTGGACACTACAGAAAATGTAGCATGGCCAATCCACTTAACCTGCACATCTTTAGACTATGGGAAGAAATTGGAACACCCTTCAGAAACCCAGAAAGATACAGGGAGAACATACAAACTCCACACAGACCTCTCCCCTTAACCCTTAAATCTTATTGATTCCAAGGCAGGAATTGAACCCACTGTGAGGCAGCAGTGCTAACTACTGAGCCAATTGTGCTGGGTCCTACATCCTTGGGATCATTCTTGTACATCTCCTCTAGCTACCCTCCAATGGCAGCACAACCTTCCTTAGATGTCTAAAACTGCTCACAATATTCCAAACGCGGTCTGAACAGCCTCATCAGTTTATCTCTGTTCTTGTATCCTAACCCTCTTGAAATGAATGCTAACACTGCGTTTGCCTTCCTAACTGCTAACTGAACCTACAAGATTAACCTTATCAGATTCCTGAACTAGGACTCCTAGCTTGCTTTGTGCTTCTGATTTTCAAATCCTTTTACCATGAAGGAAAATAATCTGTACCTCTATTCTTGATACCAAAGTGCATAACCTCACATTTTCCCACATTATACGCCAGCTGTCACTTCTTTGCCCACTCTCCTCGCCTGTCCAAGTCCTTCTGTGACCTTCCCACTTCCTCAGCATTATCTGTCCTTCCACTTATCTTTGTGTCATCTGCCAACTTAGCAACAATGCCCTCACTTCCATCGTCCAAATCATTAATGCGTATAGTTAATAGTTGAATAGTTGTCGTCCCTGTGGAATTTCACTAATCATTGCCTACCAACCAGAAAAGACCACTTTGTATCTCCACTCTCTGCCTTCTGCCAGACAGCCAATAC
This sequence comes from Chiloscyllium plagiosum, assembly GCF_004010195.1. NCBI lineage: Eukaryota > Metazoa > Chordata > Chondrichthyes > Orectolobiformes > Hemiscylliidae > Chiloscyllium > Chiloscyllium plagiosum. The sequence goes on along the minus strand of NC_057710.1, from coordinate 133,834,271 downwards.
AAATTCCAGTATGTTATGCTCATCATTTTGCTTTTTGAGGTTAATGATATTGTCACTATATCATAGTCTTATATGGCACCGTGTGCATGCAGTTAAATGTCCTAGGTACCATATTTGTTGTATTAACGCATACACATTTCAAATCCATCAAAAAATGGATAACGTTTACTTCCTGTCTGATCCCTCCTTTTTCTATGCTATTCTTTCCTCTAATGCTATTTATTCTCCCAGTACTGTACACCTCTTTTACCACCTTTGTAAAAATTAATTTAATGGAATGTGAATATCGATGGCTTGATCAATAGTTGCTGCCCCTCCCTAATGGAAGATGGCTGAAAACCGCTTTCTTGAACCACTGCAGTCCATGTGTTATAGGTAAATCATAATGCTTTTAGTAAAGGAGTAAAGCTTTTCCCCAGTCGCAGTGAAATAACAATGCTATCATTACAAGTAAGGAGTCTTCCCATCACATTCCTGACTTTTGCCTTGTAGCTGGTTGACAGGCTTTGAGGAATCATAATTCCTAGTC
>NC_057710.1:133812934-133833242 GCF_004010195.1 Chiloscyllium plagiosum | reverse complement strand
TGTTATCCAGGCTTTCCCTGGAAAGCCGATTTGACTTTAAACAGTTAAATTGCTTAGCAACATCCAAATCAGAACCAATCAAAATAGACATCTGGTTAAATGGTAACCCCGTTCTAATGGAGGTTGATAACAACGTGGCCATTTCAGTGATCCCAGACCTAGTCTTAAACAAAATTCTCTCTGGACTCCAACCTTTAAGTATTCATGAGACCTTAGTTAGACTGAGAACTTATACCTGGGAACCTTTACCGATTAAGCTTACAACTTCGGTTTTGGTCTCACATGAGAAGCGGCTGGTTCAGTTACCACTGATTGTAGTAATAGACTCAGGCCGAAGCCTGGTGGGGTGAACTTAGTTGAGAAACATTCACATTTGACTGGCTGAACATTTTTCAATCAGATGATGGCTGCCTGCGTGAAGTCCTAATTAAATGCCCAGAAGATTTTCAGGAAGGACTGGAGATTTTTAAAGGAACTAAAGCCACCTTGCATGTTGACCAGGAACCAATTCCACAATTCTACAAGGCTCGCCCAAAGCAATTTGCCTTAGGGGCAAATGTAGAGGCAGAAATCAGGAGCTAGAAAATGAAGAAATCATCAAACCAGTACAGTTTGCAGAATGGGCAGCACTGGTCATACCAGTGAAGCCCGACGGGTCAATTCACCTTTGTGGGGATTTCAAACAAAGAGTAAATGCTTCTAGCAGTTGGATAAATACCTAATCCCTCCCAAAGAGGATTTATACGCAGAGCTGACAGGGACCTGTCCCTCTTGAAGCTGGACATGAGCCATGCTTACTTGCAATTGCAGTTAGGTGAGGATTCCCAGAAGTATGTTACAATTCATAGCCATAAGGGTTTGTACCAATATATGAGACTGTCATTTGGGGTATCATCAGCCTCTGCAATTTTTCAGCAGATGATTAGATTAGATTAGATTATGAACAGTGTGGAAACAGGCCCTTCGGCCCAACAAGTCCACACCAATCCGCCGAAGCGCAACCCACCCATACCCCTATATTTACCCCTTCACCTAACACTACGGGCAATTTAGCATGGCCAATTCACCTAACCTGCACATTTTTGGACTGTGGGAGGAAACCAGACCACCCGGAGAAAACCCACACAGACACGGGGCGAATGTGCAAACTTCACACAGACAGTCGCCTGAGGCGGGAATTGAACCTGGGTATCTGGCGCTGTGAGGCAGCAGTGCTAGCCACTGTGCCACCGTGCCGCCCACGGTGGAGAACATTTGACAAGGTCTACCCTAGGTCACCATTTATCTAGATGATGTGCTAATAATAGGAAAGATCAAAAAGAGAATACTTAGAGAACTTGGACAGATAGCTTAGATGTCTTAAGCAGACGTATGTCTCAGACAGGAACAATATGTGTTTCAGGCACCTCAAGTGACCTACTTGGGTTACAGAGTCGACAAGATCAGGTTAAAACCATTGAAAGATAAAGTGAGGGCAGTCAAAGGTTCCCCAGTTCCCATGTTGTATCAGAGCTGAGGTCTTTCCTTGGATTGGTGAATTATTATGGATAGTTCATACGTGCCACCATCATGGCACCCTTGCATTGAAACAGCATCAGCCTTGAAAATGGTCTCATAGCCAAGGCATAGGCTTTAGGGAAGTGAAGAAGCAGCTATCATCATCTAAGATGTTGACACATGATGATTCCAAGCGAGATGTGGAGCTAACATGTGATGCCTCCCCATATGGTATCAGGATAATGTTGGCTCACAGATGGTTCAATGAAGAGAAATATCCAATAACGTGTGTTTTCCATACTTTAGCTGATGCAGAGCTCAAACATGCACAGATCGTGGAGTATGGTTTAGTGGTCATCTTTGGTGTGAGAACATTCCACCAACGCCTTTAATGACATAAAGTGATAATAGTAACAGACTACAAACTCCTGCTGGGGCTACTCAAAGAAGAAAAGGCTATGCTGTCCACAGGCCACTGTAGTTGCTGACGGTATGTGGCCTTGAGACAGTAAAAGAGTGCCACTAGGCCTGAATTGATTATGAGAACTTATAGACCATTATCCAGGAGAGTGCATTCCCTGGAAAGCCCATTTGACTTTAAACAGTTAAAATTGCTTAGCAACATCCAAATCAGAACCAATCAAATTAGACAGCTGGTTAAATGGTCATCCGGTTCTAATGGAGGTTGAGTGGTGGGCTGTTATTCCAATTGCACACAGTTACAAGTTGGAACACAGTCTGGAAGACCATGTAGCTGTGGATGCCTTGAGCTGTCCCCTGCTGGCAGATTTACCACTGGAAGAGTCTGTTCTGGTTTTAAACTTTCTGGACACCCTTCCGGTCACTACTGACAATTCAAGATCTGGTCCTGACAAAACTAAAACAGCTGGTGGTGATAGGAGAAACAAATGGGCTGTCACAACCAGAATTGAAATCTTTCTCAACCTGGCTGGACTCGATCACCATAGAAGATGGCATTTTAGTCTGGGGAGCAACACTGACTGTCCCAAGCAAATGCCACTGCAACATACCTTCTGAACACCACCAGGGTCATCCAAGGGTATCCAAAATGATGATGTTAGCGTGAAGCTATGGCTGGTGGCCAGGATTGGAGGCGGACATGGCACATTGGTAGGCAGAGCCCAGAGTGCCAACAAGGACAAAAATTAACATTAGCAAATCCTCCACATTTGTGGGAATGGCCAGGTGAACCCTCGACTTGGTTACGCATTGACTATGTTGACCCTTTCATGGGCCCAATGTTCTTAGTCATTGTGGACAGGCACTCAAAGTGGTTGGACATGCATAGACTTCATTAATCAAACACGGGGCTGACAATAGAAAAACTGTGAGCATCTATTGCAATACATAGGCTTCCAGAAGTGTTTATCATAGATAATGGGCCATCATTTACCAGCAGGGAATTCGAGACTTTTCTAAAGTTGAATGGTACACGTTGTATAAGGACAGTTCCATACCTTTTATTATGCAATGGTCTGGTGGAAATGCAGTCCAAACTTTGAAGGCAGCCTTCACTCAAGACCAAACTGTTCCAGTTCCTACTTGATTCTCCATCATGCAAATACAGGGAGAGCTCTGGCATAATTGCTAATGGGGAGAAAACTACACACCAGGTTAAATCTGATCTTCATGGACCTGGCGAGGGGGAATATTGTGTGACATGGCATCAGGAACACCAATGCTAGACACTCCTTTAAGTGAGAGTGACAGTTTACTTCAGGGGACTAAGTTTGGTGCCAAAACCACTGAAATGGCCCTGTATGGGTAAGAGGCATTATCAGGGCGAGGTCAGGTCACGTGATGCAGTTTGGGTAGATGAGGTGGTCCTCAATAAGCATGTGGACCGCGTGAAAACTACAAACTAGCAAACAGTGTGGGAGAAAAATATACCTGGTCCCTCAGTCAGCTGGAAAGTTTGTCAGAAACCATGGGTCTCCCTCTCCGTCTGGCATCAAAAAATCTCAGAAGTCTGAGATGGATACTGCGGATGGCTGCAGCCTTGATGCCTTTATCACCTGAAGAAGAGGATGAATTTATTCTGAGACATGCTGGGCACAAGAGGTAGGCTACAGTGTGGTACACCTCACCCATATCCAAGGCTGACTCAGAGGCACCAGACCCAGTGCGAAAAGCCCCAGGAGCTACAAGACAACAATCAGGGCTATGTCTCTGGACTTAGATGGGAGTGGAATGTAGTGATTATAATGACATAGGCCAGGTGGACCTCATAGAGTATGGGTTCCCTGATTGGAGCTGTTAATCTAGTCCAATCATGGAGCTCCGGCTGACAGATATAAACAAGAGTGTCAGAAGTTCTGTTCACTCTGACAGCTGACTCTGAGGAAGCCAGACTAGTGTCAAGTATTATGCACATGCAAATAACGAGTGACATGGTGATAGGTTACTGGCCTCAGTGGAGTTATTTCACATCCCTCAGCATTTAGACTTGGGCATTGGAATGTAGCAATCTACAATTCTCTGTTCTGGACTACTCTTTGAGCTGGAAAATCAATAAATTATGGACATATTAAAGGCTGTCTTGCAACGAATTGATGACCTTATGGGAGTATTTGGTGTCTGTCTCATTATGTGTTGTTGGGAAAAGTTCATAGAGCACAGAGTCCTGCATCATGGAGCTGTTTAGGATGGAACTTGACAAAAAATACTACAGGTACATCTCTTTCCAGTCTTTATTTGCAAAGGCAGTTCCAAGAGGAGATGGACAGTGGTCTTTTTGCCATCACAACTGCTTTGAAGGCAGCTTACAGTGGACTTCAGGCAGATATGAAGGATCCACTAGGGAGTACCCTTCTCACCACCAGCCCACATTCTAATTACTGTATTGATTGTTACTCTGCAGTGAATCAATATGTTGTACATCAAATCTATAATAACACTTAGATCCATTTGCAGTACTTTGCAGTAGTGTGCATTAAATCTTACCTGCCATATTCCCTTATTTATGTGTCTTGCTTAACTCGCTCTTATTCCCTGATTTTTGCATCATCTTCAAATGTGATTGATTTATGCAAATATTAGAATCCAAGATATAAATTAGAAGCAGCGATTATCCCAAGAACGGTCTTCACTCTAACACATTGTCAGTATCGTTACCTCAACATAATTTCATGAAAACATCCTTGGTTTCTTTCCTACCCTTTAATCATTTTCCTCTCAATTCACTGAATCTCCATTGCTTATCAGCTCAGTAATTTGCATACTGTGATTTATCAAATCTTTGTTTTTGGAAGTTTGGGTGCACTACATCAGAGACGTTAGTACAATCCTCAAGGATACCGCTTCAAAGAGTTGAAGGGAATTTGATGGTCATACAGGCTCTTCCTCTTCTACATTCAGGTCAACATTTACAAAGCTACTATTATGCAGGGCTGTCTCTGATTGTGCTTGGCTGTTCTGTACTGTAGTTGAAACTTTATTGCTGGAACAGCACAGCAGGTCAGGCAGCATCCAGGGAACAGGAGATTCGACGTTTCGGGCACAGGCCCTTCTGTCTCTGATTGTGCTTGGCTGTTCTGTACTGTAATCTACTGAATAATTTACCTCACCTCACTTTTATTTTTCTGGACTCAAATTTGGTCTTGATGGGCTAACTCTGTTGCTCAATAATATTGCATTTACTTATCATGGATCTGTTCTGTGCCTCAGCCCATTCAAATGATTGGTAGTCGTGCATGTAATTCCTTTCGTCTACTGAGGGGGCATAATTGCCATCCAGATCTCAACATATTGTCATTTCCGACAGTTCACCGGAGAGCTATCAGGAACTGTACCTGCAGTGGGAGCTCTGGCTGATTTTCTACTCCCCAGCTGAGTGCACTGGAGTCAAATTTACTTGTGCAACTGCTGAGGCAACCGAGATCAGTTAATTTAGCACAGATCTGGGTTGATACAATCATACAATTAGGAAGTGGACCCCTTGAATCTGCCCAATATAAGATCATGACTGATGTGACTTTGGCCACAGCTCCACATTCTGACCTACCCCTTATAATATTTGACTCCCTTATTAGTCAAGAATATATCACCAGCTGCCTCAAAAATATTCAATATACTCTGACAACTCTATGAAATAAAAAGTCTTTTTTCTATCCCTGCCTAAAATGGGCAATCCCCTATTTTAAATTATGTCTCATAGTTCTTGACCCTCCCACGGCAGCAAATATCCTTTCAGCAGCTCTCTTGTCAAGTCCTCTCAAGTTCTTACATTTTCCGTAGGATGACCTCTCACAATGGGATACAGGCTCAAGCCTTCCCTCATAAAACAGTATCCCCATCACTGGAATGAGTCAAGTTAACCTTTTATGAATCCAAGATTACATAAAATTATGCTTCTGATGCTCAGCTTTACCCACTGAGAATATATATCTGGGCTATGTACACACCATTGGTGGACTTTATAATTTCATAAAATTTATTTATTAATGTCAACATTTTTAGTTCTCCCTTGAGAAATTTACACAGGAAGCTATGCTTTCTGTGGTTTCAATTTTCAATTAATTCCATTAGGTACTTTGGAAAGTATTTACAGGATAAATGCATTGCTTTGTACAGGAAATAGCCTGGTTCCAAACACCCCAGCAGCTTATCTCAGCTAGGGTGATAGATGAGGCACTAAAATTTGTCTCCTCAGCTGTGCCTAAAAGAGGAACTATCACCCATGGATACATTCCTAATTCCTCTCCAGGAAATCATGCAGAATAGCACATCTGTGGATGTTGAGTGAAGTCATATTTGTCATTTTTTTCATTACTTTGTGAGATATGGGCATCAGTGACAGACCAACAGTTATTGCCTATATATAGTTGCCATGGAAGAGATGATGGTGATCTGCCATTTTGAATCACTGCTCTTCTTGTAGATAAAGCCAGAGAGGGAATTCCAGGATTTTGATCCAGCAACAGTGAAGGAACTGCAATGTCATTCCAGTTAGGATGATGTTTGGCTTGGAGGTGAGCTTGCTGGTGGTAATATCCCTATGTATTTGCTGCACCTGTCTTTCTAGCATGTAGAGGTCGTGGGTTTAGAAGGTGTTGTTTAAGGATCCTTGGTGAGTTATTGCAGTGTATCTTGTAAATAGTACATACTCCTGCCACTGTGCATCATTGGTGAATGCAGTGAATGTTTAAGGTACCAGTAAATGGGCTCCTTTGTACTGGATGGTCATGCTGTTGGAATTGCACCCATTCAGGCAAGTGGAGTGCCTTGTAGATGGTGGATTTGCTTTGAGGTAAGCTACTCACTGCAGAATTCTGAGCCTCTGACCTGTCTAGTAGCCAAAGTATTTGTATAACTGGTTTGTCCAGTTCAGTTCCTGATCATTGGTAACCCTTAGCATGTTGAAATTGAAGTATTCAGTGATGGTAATACTGTTGAATGTCAAAGGGTGATGGTTAGATTCTCTCTTGTTGGAAGCATGTGTGGCAAGTATGTTACTTACCATGTATTATTAGCCCATGCTTGGATGTTGTCGCATATTGGCATGGACCGGTTCAGAATTTGAGGATTTGCAAATAGTACTGAACATTGTGTGCTTCTCCATAACTGTTAATATTGACACTTAGAGTAGAAAGTGTTAGCTTGATCACAGTGGTGCCACTTGCATTTTTTTGTCAGATTTTTGAGGGTTCAAGAATTTAATGCAAGAAATTGCTTTATTGTCAAAAATGCAATCTTTAAGAAGAGATGTTATGCCATGGTCCTGTCTGTCCTTTCCAGTGGAGGTAAAAGATCCTGTATGCACTATTGCAAAGAAGAGCATTAGAGACTTGACAAACACTTATTCTTCAATTAACATCAATAAAACAATACTTGGTCATCATTTCATTGACATTTGTGGGATCCTACCGCAAGTTGATTGTAATGTTTCTACAACAGCATCTACACTTTGAAAGCACTTAAGTGAGTGTAAGCTGCTCAGGAATATCTTGAGGTTATTAACAGTTATGACTCACCACTTGCATACTATGTATTTCCTTTCGTGTTAACAGCATCTAAAGTTTGAAAGTTTTACACTAATCATCTCAAGTACTGAACTAGCATCCTTACCTCCAATAGGAGGAAGACAACTGTGAAGGAAGATAGAAAAGTTTTTGCTAAGAGTCCCTGAGGTTTTAAGTGAGGCAGAAGTTTGGCAAGACAAATCACTTTGTCATTGCTTCATCAGTGGATAAACCTAAATTAGAGCAGTTAATTTTGTTTTAGTATAGCAATTTGAGATAGAGCCATGGAGTCATAGAGATGTACAGCAAGGAAACAGATTGTTGGGTCCAACTTGTCCATGCTGTCCAGATATCCTAACCTAATTCAGTCCCATTTGCCAGCATTTGGCCTATATCACTCTAAACTCTTCCTATTCGCATACCTATCCAGATGCCTTTTAAATGTTGCAATTGTACCAGCCTCCAACTTTCTCTGGCAGCTCATTCCATACATGCACCATCCTCTGCGTGAAAATGTTGCCCCTTAGGTCCGTTTTAAATTTTTCTCCTCTTACCCTAAACCTATGCCCTTTAGTTCTGGACTTACCCACACCAGGAAAAAAGACCTTGTCTATTTACCCAATCCATGCCCCTCATAATTTTATAAACCTCGATAAGGTCATCCCTCAGCATCCAACGCACCAGGGAAAATAGCCACAACCTATTCAGCTTCTCCCTATCACTCAAATCTTTCAACCCTGGCAACATCCTCGTAAATCTTTTCTGAACCCTTCCAAGTTTCAAAACATCCTTCTGATAGGAGGGAGACCAGAATTGCACGCAATATTCCAAAAGTGGCAATATTCCAAAAATGCATTTCTGCATTTTGTTATAGGCGACTCCAAATTTATTATAAATGTATCAAGGAGATATCCCAGGCCCTAACTTTTATCTTATTTAGAAGCAAGTGTAAGGTGCTATATTCCAGATGTGATTTAATGTGTCTACTACTAGGCTTTAAGCAAAACACACTTTATTCTTACAATTTGGTTAAAATGCAAACAGAAAAGAAGAAATGGTATAACTTTTTCCTCATCGAAATACTGAAAAAAAATGCTATTTATCTCTCAATCACTAACTGTTCCAATGGAGTAACATCCCATAAATTCACCTTTGGCAAAGGGAAAATCAGCAAATCAGATTTTTCTCATGTGCTATCTTCTTCAGTCCAAGAGAAAGGACCACTGAAATAAATAATCTAGCAGCAGAGAGAACACTCAAGCTTTTTGCTGCAGCAGAAAGAGAGCTGGATCTATCAGCTTTACCTCCAAAAACCCCAACTGAAATCAAAACTAAAACCCTGGGTCTGTGTGAGACTGTCTCCACCTCTCATGCTTCTTTCGTCTAATTAAACAAAAAAGACTCAGGGAGCTCAAAGCTGTTCACCCACTGCTTCTGAAGCAGCCCTTTTTTCACCATGGTGTGAACATCACTCTTCAAGAGAAGCAGGACAGAACATTACTTAAAAAAACACAGTATCATCACAATTCCCTTTCAAACTTATTATCTTCCTGAGTCAAAGGCATTTAGCATGCGGAACAGGTTTCCCACAGAATTCAGATGTCCAAGAAGGAACCTTCTGTTGCTAGAAGGAACACCCTGGCAATTTGTAGGCACGGAAACAGACCCTTTGGTCCAACTTATCCATGTGGACCAGATATCCTATATTAATCTAGCCCTATTTGGCAGCACTTGGCCCATATCCCTTTAAACCATTCCTATTCATATACTCATCCAGATGCCTTTTAAATGCTGTAATTATACCAGCCTCCACCATTTCCTCTGGCAGCTCATTTCATACACGCACTACCCTCTATGTGAAAAAGTTGCCCCTTAGGTCCCTTTTAAATCTTTCCTCTCTTAACTTAAACCTATGGCCTTGAGTTATGGACACTCCCACCCCAGGGAAACGACCTTGTGGAGCACCATAAGGTTTGGAGTTGTTAATTCATGGTAAAGATAATCCTTGAAAATGAATTTTAGCACTTTTTTTTACAACAAAGGTAAATATGAGCAAGGAAGTGGGACTAATTGGATAATCTTCAGTACAGCTGCAATTGATTGAATGACCTCCTTCTCTGCTTTTTGGTTCTATTAAACATTCAGAGCTGATTTAGAGTTAATCTCTCTTCTCCAATTCAAATATTTTGGACTTCCGTGCTGCTCTTCTAAGGCAACTACTAACTTAGCATTTGTGTTGATGAGGATCAAAAGTAAAAAGGGGAAGATAGCAGAGAACAGGCCTGACTCCAATCCTCTAATTTGTTTTTCAATTATTCATTCACCGGTCATGGACGTCGCAAGCTGGTCACCATTTATTCTCTGTCGAAAATGTGTTGCTGGAACAGCGCAGCAGGTGAGGCAGCATCCAGGGATCAGGAGAATCGACGTTTTGGGCATAAGCCCTTCTTCAGGAATTTATGCTCTGTCCCTTGAGAAGGTAGTAGTGAACTGCCATCTTGAACTGCTGCAGTCCATGTGTTGTAGGTTAACTCACAATGCCTTTAAGGTGTGAATTCCAGGATTTTGACTCAATCATGGTGAAGCAATGGCAATATAATTCTAGGTCAGGATGGTGAGTGGCTTGAAGGTGAACTTGCTCGTGGTGGTGCTCCCATGTATCTGCTACCCTTGTCCTTCTAGATGAAAGTGGTCATTGGGTTTGGAAGGTGCTGTCTAAGGATCTTTGGTGAATTTCTACAAGAAATACTTGTAGACACTACATACTGCTGCTACCCAGTATCAGTGTAGAAGGAGTTGATGCTTGTGGATGTGGTGCCAATCAAGTGATTGCTTTGTCCTGGATGTTGTCAAGCTGCATCCATCCAGGCCAGTGGAGTGTATTCCATCACACTCCTGACTTGTGTATTGTAATGATGGACAGGTTCTAGGGAGTCAGGAAGTTGCACGATTCTAACCTCTGACCTGCTCTTAGAGTCACATTGTTTATGTGATAGTCCAGTTGAGTTTCTGGTCAATGGTAACCCCCTAGGATGTTAATAGTGGTGTATTCGGTGATGGTAACACCATTGACTGTCAAGGGGCATTGATTAGATTGTCTCTTCTTGGACATGGTCATTACCTGGCATTTGTTTGGTGCAAATGTTACTTGTCCCTTGTCAGTGTAATTCTGGATATTGTCCGGATCTTGTCCGGAACATGGGCTGCTTCAGTATCTGAGAAGTCATGAATGGTGCTGAATATTGTACATGTCATCAGCAAACATCCCCACTTTTGACCCTATGATGCCAGGAAGGTCATCAATGAAGTAGTCAAAGACATTTGGGCTGAGGGATTCCTGCAGAGATATTTTGGAACTCAGATGACTCACCTTCAACAACCACGATCATCTTCTTATGTGCTAGGGTTGACTCCAACCAGTGGAGAGTTTGCCCCTTTAATCCCATTGATTCCAGTTTTGCTAGAGCTCCTTGATACCACACTTGGTCGAATGTGGCCTATGTCAAGACTGTCACTCTCATCTCAGCTCTTTTGGATATGCTATAATGAAGCCAGGAGCTGGCGGAGCCCAAACTGGGCACTACAGGTTATTGCTGAGCAGATGCTGCATAATAGCACTGTTGATGACATCTTCCATCACTTTACAGATGATCGAGAGTAGACTAATGACATGTTAATTGGCTGGTTAGATTTGTTCTGCTTTTTGTGTATAGGCCTTAACTAAGCAACTTTTCATATTGTTAGATTGAGGACTGTTTTGTAACTGTACTAGAACAGCTTCAGAGGGGGAGTGGCGAGTTCTGGAGCACAGGTCTTCAGTGCTATTGCCAGAAAACTGTATATAACCATGAACAGGGAATTTCACTTCTTTTTATTCTCTTGTGGGATGCGAGTGTCACTGAGTGGCCAGCATTTATTGTCCATTCTCAGCTCCTAACCACATTTTAAGGTCAACTAGGGATGGACAATAAATGCTGGCCAGCCTGCGATGCCCTCACAAGAGAAGAAAATAACACCTAATAATTCAATTTAAAAACAAATGGAAAAAGACATGGAAACTGATTAACTTATGAAATAGTATTTATTGAAATAATATACATAAATATACTTATTGAATTCTCATACAGTGCTCACTGACCAAATTGAAAAAAAACATTTTATTCTTTTCTTCCTTTAACTCTGCTTACTTATCAAGCTCCAATCCTTTCTATTTCCTTTTTTGTTTTCAATTTCTCCCTCCCTTTACTTCAACAATTGTTTCTGAACTCTTTTTCTCACTTTCCTTCTAGTGCCATAATCACAGCTTTGTTACTGCTGGTCATGTCAAATCCTACTATGATCCTGCTTGATGGATCATTATTAAAAAAAAAACTTAATGGTGTTTCACTGAAATGTGAGCACACCAGCTGCAGATTTGATTTGAACAATAAAACAGAAGTTTATTACACAAAATAAATAAAAATAAGATAAATCAAACTATCTACATAGTTTGTAAGATTTCAGAACACCGAGCAAAACTAAGTCCCATCTCTCCTCAATCATCATACTACAGTTGCTTAAAGATTCAGAGAAATTCCTTCCTTGGTGGGCGGCACGGTGGCACAGTGGTTAGCACTGCTGCCTTACTGCGCCAGAGACCCGGGTTCAATACCCGACTCAGGCGACTGACTGTATGGAGTTTGCACATTCTCCCCATGTCTGCGTGGGATTCCTCCCACAGTCCAAAGATGTGCAGGTCAGGTGAATTGGCCATGCTAAATTGCCCGTAGTGTGAGGTAAGGGGTAAATGTAGGGGTATGGGTGGGTTACGCTTCGGCGGGTCGGTGTGGACTTGTTGGTAAAAATAATGACTGCAGATGCTGGAAACCAGATTCTGGATTAGTGGTGCTGGAAGAGCACAGCAGTTCAGGCAGCATCCAAGGAGCTTCGAAATCAACGTTTCGGGCAAAAGCCCTTCATCAGGAACAAAAGTAGTGAGTCTGAAGCGTGGAGAGATAAGCTAGAGGAGGGGGTGGGGCCGAAGGGCCTGTTTCCACACTGTAATGTAATGTAATCTTATCAAATTTGTAAATTTGATTTAACCGCTTCTTTTCATTTCTGGTCCTGTGTGCTGTGAGTCTTTTCATTTGACCATTCACCTTACCCATAAATTCAGACTTTTTCGGACTTCTAATGATCTGCAGAATTCTAACCAAACACTCCAGATCAGCATGTTTCAAAACTGTGGCAACTTATTTCTTTCATTGCTCTGAAAAGTCTTCTTTTTCTAATAGGATATAGTTGCTACTTGCACCAATCAGGTCTCTTTTGAACTGCCTAAACGTATTCGCCCTTCTATACAAAGGACGTTATTAAACTTGAGACTGTGCAGAAAGATTTAGAAGCATGTTGCTGCGACTGAAGGGTTTGAGTTGTAGGGAGAGGCTGAATAAATTAGGCCTGCTTTCCCAGGGGCATTGGAGGTTGAGCAGTGAACTTATAATGGTTCATAAAATCATGAAGGTATAGATAAGGTCTATTTCCTAGGATGGAGTCCAAAAGGCATAGGTGAAAGGGGAAAGATTTAAAAAGAACTGAGGGGTAACTTTTACATGCAGATGGTGGTGCATATTATGGAATGAGCTGCCAGGGGAAGTGGTGGATGTGGGTACAATTACAAAATTTAAAAAGCATTCGGCTGAGGACATGATTTGATAGGGTTTATCGGGATTTGGGCCAAATTCCTGCAAATGGGACTAAATCAGATTGGGATGTCTGGTTGCTTTGAACAAGTTGTACCAAAGTGTCTGTTTCTGTGCAGTATGACACGATATATATGTTGCACACTTACCACATTAATGAGTCTCTCCTGTGCATTTTTTCTCTCTCCTTTACTAATATCTCTCATAATGATACCCTCATTACCTTCTGGATTTAAAAGTTTAATCTCTGGCCACAAGTTTACTGCTTTCCAGAATCTTTTACTGTTCTTAAGAATTGTTACTCAACAGCAGTAACCCCAAACGAAATATGAGCTAATATAAAACTGTGATTAGAATGAAATTATTTCCTGAGTCTGTAAAGCCAAGTGTCAAGGTCAGATTTGTTATTTCGTATAGTGTCAGACTAACGGAAAAGTTATGATGGAACATGACAGAGTGCTTGACAGCTGCAAAACCTGCTTGCCAGTTTATGTGCAAATTATGCTTCCTCACATTTTGAAATTACCCCTCCAATGCTAGACTGTATATACACACACACTTAAAATAAAGGAATAACAATTTTTGCAGTACTATCAATATGGTGGTATATATATATATACATATAAGCTCAAGTCATTATGTGTAACTCACCAATAACTCGTTGGATTCTAGTTGTATCCATGTATCCTATAGCTACAGATTAAGTTATGATCATATTCATTGTTCAACAAAAAAAGGAAAAAATCTTGCACCATCTCTGAACGCATAGTGGAACTTTTTTTCTGCTGTTTTACAAGTCAATGTCTGGCAAATTTAAATCCCTGTGAATATATTCTCACCTGTTGGCAGTCATCTCTCTGTCTAGCCTTTTCTCTGTCCATGAAGGAATACCCTTTGAAACAAAAGATTGCATTTGTGTGGTGCCTAAGTTGTAGGCAATCATTCCAGACGTTAGTTTTTTAAAAAATGGACATCAAGTCAAAACAGCAAAGTGAATAATTAAGTATTCATGTTTATTTAAATCTCCAATATCCTGGGTTACCCGAGTCTATGAGATCCCTGATACAGTGCATTCTTCCTCCATAGGTCCTTTTGCGTTTTTCAGGTCTCACCAAAGCTCCACCTGAAACATCAATTCCGTTTCTTTCTCCACATATGCTGCTTGTTCTGGGTACTTTCAGTATTTCTTTTTCTTTCAAATTTCCAGCATCCTCAGTATTTTTGACTAACTTTCAAAAGCACCCGATATCCATTCAGACTCCCCTGTCCACCCCATGAACGAAAAAGGGACGCACTAGTCAATACTGCTGACTAGTTCCGGAAAAGGTTAACTCGAACCTGAAAATTAACTGTTTCTCTATGTGCGGATGCTCCCAGAACTGCTGAGTTTCTCCAGCACTTTCTATTTTCATTTTGCTTTTGTGTACTGTTGGTGACTAATCTAAATGCCGAACCCCGGTTAAGATGCACCCAATGATGTTTGTTCTAGCCCTGTTTTTGCCCCGAACCGTAGCAGTTACATTTCAATCTGCTGTCATTGAATCGCGTATATTTACTGTAATTCTATTGACAAGAGAAACCAATTGAAAATTGTAAAACAACACGTTTGCTGTTGCCGGAGCATGCTGCTGATTCAATAATGAATGGACCGTTGCACATTAATTATAACAAAAAACACGTCTGCTACATTATTTCCAAGATAATTTTATTTTCCAGCAATAACAATAACAGTACACTTCTCACAGTTTGCAAGATGAAATTCAATGGAGAAAGAATTACTCAGCAGCGTTAGAACTCTGTGCCAGATGAGTGATCTCTCGACCTCTGTGATATAATTGATCAATATGCCTTCCTGGTGAAGGGAAATATATACACGCCTTTTCCAAAAACATACAACGGCGTGTTTCAATAATAAGGGTTCACCATGACGACATTCATTTGCTATTTATTCCCCACATGCTTGCAACCATTCTGTTTCCAACTACATAGTTAGAAATTGTTGGATTGCATCGTTTGCTATTTTTACTGCACAATCTGTGAAATGTCGTTCTACAATTTAAATGTTGTTTTTTCGATAACCGCTCCTGTGAGACAATATGGAACGTATTTCAACTTTGAAAGTCTTTGAATAAATGAAAATAGCTGTCACACGCATGACCAATAAATATGAGGTTGCTTTTATACATGTAGAAAACATACAAGGTGTAACGACGGTTCTCAGGCGCAAAGCCATTTATTGCCAGACTGGAATAATAATCCCAAGTAACGATCGCTATTAGAAATAATTATTGGCATGACAGGTCCTTGGCAAGTGCGTATTTCAAATGTCTTTGAGCCAATAGCATTTTGCCCCACCTTAACCATGACTGATTCTGAGAAGCATTAAGATGGATCAGGGCCGTTTTCTAGCACATTGCACTGTACGTGATCTCATCAGTTGTGTGTCTGCTGAGATCTGACGCTGGGCTCCAGCCTGTGCTAAGCTCTGCGGTGGAGTCAAGTCTGAGGCTGGAGAGGGAGAGGTGCTGGAGTGGCGTGCCGCATTAGCACGGACACACACTCAGCACGCACACACACTCTCCTCTCTTCCAGCTCACGACAAGGTCAATTCCCCTCCTCCCTGCCCACACAGACGAGAGAGAGAGAGAGAAATCCCCTCAACCTCCTCCCTTTTTCCCGCCCAGTTAAGGGGAGAGAGGCTGAGTGAGGGCAGACAAGAAAACAACCAAAAATGTTTGCACCGACGCCGAACGCGTGAAGCAACAAGAAAAAAAACTGAAGGAAACCACAACGTGACAGAGCGAGTGAAAGCCGGGAAACCGATCCCAGTGTATTGCGTTTCAAAACAGCAGCAGCAGCAGATTTAGAGAAGATGGCTTCTCCCTCCTCCTCCACCGCCTCCTCCCCGCATGGGGGCGGGACTTCACCAAACCCGCCAGACCGCATTCGCCAGGTGGGTGCAAAAAATGTTGCAAAAGATTATTTTTGCTACTTTGTTTTTGTTTTAAACAAATCTCTAAACCTGTGTGTTGCACTATGATAGAACAACCCGGCCTCACTGAAGGGCCTCCCACTTGATGTGCTCCGGGAGGATGACATTCAAGACGTTGCCTGGGTTACCAACACCTTCACAGCACTCCATCACTAATGTTTGGGGAAAATGAAAGGAATTCCAGAAAATACTGGCTTCAGGGTTAGCCCCATATGATTTATGTTTCCCTTTAGCCTCTCAGTGGAACATGCGAAGTGTATACTCAGCGGCATGAATCTGTACAGACTGAAGCAGGTGCCGATTTTCAGTGGATTCAGGCTGCAACTGTTCAGACACAAAGCATAAAATAATTAGAAAGCATAATGTTATTCCTTAGTTCAAATTGTTATTGTGCAATATTGAATGAATGTTTTTGAAGATGCTGTACGGTAATTTTTCTGTCCGCAAGAACATTTATTTTTAAATTTAAAAATGACAATTTGGTCAAACTGCAATGATTTATTATCAGAATACATGTTCTGATATTATTTTTGATCCCTTTGACACCTTGTGCGGTGGGGGACGGAATATAACGTGGGAAACTGTGAGGTTGTTTACTTTGGCAAGAAGAATAGTTAAATAGAATAATATTTGAAATAGACTGCAGAATGCTGCAGTATAGATGGATTTGGTATACTTGAATCACAAGAAATGCAGTACTGTAACAATAATTAGGAAGGCAAATGGAACGTTGGCCTTCATTGCAAGGGACATGCGGTATAAAAGTAGGGAAGTCATGCTACAGCAGTACAGGTGAGACCACATCGAGAGTAATGTAATGTGTATAAGCTAGGTGTCTGTTCTTAAAAGATATTTTTGCCAAGGAACCCGTCAAAGTCAATTGATTTGTGGGATGAAGAGGCTTTATGAAGAAAGGTTGATCAAATTTGATATATACTCAGGAATTTGGAAGAATGGGGTGACCATATAGAAACACAAAGTTGACAGGGTACGTACTGGGAAGATGTTTACCCTCATTGATATATTTAGAACTGGGAACATAGTTTAAAAATAATGGGCTCCGCATTGAAAACAGAGAGTAAGAGATTAAGTTTTTTGTCACATAGTACCTTTGGAATTCACTTCAACGGAGAGCACGGTGGAGACAGGGTCATTGAATGTATTCCAAGGCTGAGCTAGATTTTTGATTGACAGGGAGTTGAGAGTTACAGGAGACAGACCGAAAAGTGGAGTTAGAGCTATCATTTGATCAGCCATGACCTTGTCCAATGGCACAGCCGGCTCAGGGGGTCGAATGGCTTACTCCCACCCTTACTACTTCCTTTTATAATCACCTTCCCATTCCATTCCGTTTTGTAGTATTAATCTACGTGAGAACTGGGTGCAAAACGGGAAGATGTTGTGAGGCTTGTGATTTAGCTATGATTCTTTCACCATCTATCCCCTATTTCCTCTGACATGTGTGATTATTTTGCAGAGTGAATATTTGATTAGGTGACAACAAGTGACAGAATCAATCATGTTTAGAGGTTGGATATACTGGATAAATCCAGCTCGGACGTTCTTGTGCACGGCTGATTTGCCCTCACTCTTTCTTTGCTCCTGTAAATATCACGGCAGAAAGTATGCATTCGCTCTGATCCTCGTCCCGAAAGCCCAGCGAACTGGAAAACTTCCGACACCCGCCTCTTCGCCGCAATCCTTGTCAGTGATTGGTATAGTCGGTTGGAGCGACATTTCTCAGTGGCCACTTCATCCTTCATTTACGATTGATTCATGTGTCTGGGGTTTGACGGTTTCATTACTGCAACCTCGGGACAGAGTCATGACAGAAAAACAGCTGATCTCAGTTAGTTAAGGATGTGGTGCCACTGTTATCCGCGTGTGATCAGTGCAGGGTAAAACATTCAGTTTTTTGATACCAGTGTCACAGCTCAGGGTTAAAAACAGTAAATAAACGTGGAGAGATGCAAAGTCAATCTTGTTCAGTGCCTTAATAACAAAGCTGATTTGAGTTCCAAGGGTATAAAATCTTAACGTTCTTATCGAATCAGTTTGTCAAGT
Organism: Chiloscyllium plagiosum; assembly: GCF_004010195.1. NCBI lineage: Eukaryota > Metazoa > Chordata > Chondrichthyes > Orectolobiformes > Hemiscylliidae > Chiloscyllium > Chiloscyllium plagiosum. Next base: position 133,815,027 of record NC_057710.1, on the reverse strand, counting down.
TGTGTGAAAATAAGGTGGAGTTTGCGTCTGAGACCTGTGTCCTTGAATAACTGATAAAAACTGTTCAAGCATTTTTCCAATCGTCGTAACAAGTGACAAATGGAACAGGAATTGCCAGACCCTTTGGTCCAGCTCGACACAGTTTAGTACTGTTCCACACAGTTGAATGCTTCGTGTTGCTAAGATATAGAAATGTGGGTTCCTTTTCGGAATTACAATTTTGGTACAGATCGCTCCCTGTGATATGAATTGGATTTTGTACTGTTGATGAAGATTGCAATGGTCTCACGGGATTGAAAATGGAAAAGTCGCCGGACCTAGATTAATGTATCCCAGATTATTAAAGGAGGAAATTGCAGCTCTGACAATCATTTTTCTTTCTATCTGACTACGAGTACCGTTGGAAAATTGCCAACATTTAATTGTTTAAACTGTGAAAACGAAATACACGGAGTAATTATAAACCTGTCAACCTAACCTGGATGTTTGACAAAGTATTGGAAGCAGATTTGTAGAGTCGTATTAATTGTCAATTAGAAAGGCATAATTAACCAAGGAAAGTCGTCAAGAATATGTTAAAGGAAGGTTGGATCTTGGTGGAATGATTTGAAGGGGTGAAATGGAGGGTGGATGAGGTGAATGCATTTGAGTTTTTGAGGCATGATCATTAATGGCAATTGGAAGTAAACAATTTTGGTAAGGTTTGTTTTTATGGTCAAGCAATAGACTTGTTAAAGTATAAAAGGGTGGGGGTGGTAGGTTCAAATTATCTATTCACTATTTAAATCTGGAGCCTGAAATAGTCATTCTTGTAAAATCATGCATAACAGACAACACTATCACCATTCCTGGATAGGCAGGACAGTCCCAGCAGAGATAGCAGTATGGTGCTCTACAGACATGACAGAGTTGCCTTGGGAGTCAACAATGTTGCCTCTGGACATCATGAAGTTTCATGGTACTAGGTCAAACATGGCAAGGAAATCTGCAGGTTAACACATACTGTCCTCCATTGGCTGCTGAATCAGTACTCTTCCACATTGTACAATACTTGGAGGAAGCATTGAGAGTGGCAAGGGCATGGAATGCACTCTGGGTGGGGTATTTCAATGTCTACCACCGAGTGACTTGGCAGCAACACTACTCATCAAGTTGGTCGAGTGCTAAAGGACACTGCTGCTGCAGTGGGCATGTGGCAGGTGGTGAGGGAATCAACAAAAAGGAAAAACATACTTGACCTCATCCTCACTAATCTGCCTGCTGCAGATGCGTCTGTCCATGATAGTGTTGGTAAGAGTGATTGCTGCACAGTCCTTGTGGAGGCAAGGTCCCACCTTTACATTGTTAATATCTTGCATTGTGTGGTTTGTTCTATAACCATGCTAAATGAGAGACAAATTTCAAACAGATTTTGCAACTCAAGCCTGGGCATCCCTATGAGGCATTGTGGGCCATCAGCAGCAGAAGAATCTTACTCCAATGTAAGCTGCATCTTCATGGCCTGGCATATCTTTCACTTTGCCAGTATCATTTAGCCAGGGGATCAACCTTGGTTCAATGAAGTGTGCATGAAGGCATGCTATGAGCAGTAACAGGCTGAGATGTCAACCTGGCAAAAGTGAGGACTGCACATGCTGGAGATTAGAGTCAAGAGCGTGGTGCTGGGTGGGGGAAGGTATCTGAGATTGCAATAGGTGGATGAAGGTTGAAACTTTATTGCTGGAACAGCACAGCAGGTCAGGCAGCATCCAGGGAACAGGAGATTCTCCGAGGAGTAGGAAAATCGATGTTTCGGGCAAAAGCTCTTCTTCGGAAACAAGGCTGGGTGCCTCGGGGGTGGAGAGAAAATGGGAGAGGGGTGGGTCTTGGGGGAAGGTATCTGAGATTGCAATAGGTCGATGAAGGTTGGGGTAATGGTGATAGGTCGGAGGGGAGGGTGGTGCGGATAGGTGATGTGCTGTAGCTGTATGATGTAGGAGCTGGCTGATCCCATTGTGAATGGCAGTGACCACATCTGCAGCAAGTGTTGGTTGCTGGAAGGACTCTGGATCAGAGTTGATGATCTGGAATCTGAGCTTCAAACACTGCGGCAC
>NC_057710.1:133812555-133812894 GCF_004010195.1 Chiloscyllium plagiosum | reverse complement strand
GTGATCAGGGACCTCAGAGTGTGACTGTAAGTGAGGCAGGTAGGGGGGACCTGAGTTCAGGAGTGCAGGAGTTTCAGCCCTTGACCTTGTCCAACAGGTATGAGATTCTTGCTCCCCGTAAGGATGAGGAAAAGGGCTCTGGACAGGATGAGCCAGCTGACCACAGCACCATGGTGCAGAAGGCCATTCAAGAGGGGGGAGCAAAAAGACGAGTAGTTGTTATAGGGGATTCTATAATTAGGGGGACAGTTAGTATCCTTTGCAAGCCGGATCGGGAGTCTCGCATGGTGTGTTGCCTGCCCGGTGCCAGGGTGCGGGACATCTCCGACCAGCTTGAAA
>NC_057710.1:133797747-133809733 GCF_004010195.1 Chiloscyllium plagiosum | reverse complement strand
CCCATTTGGAGTACTGTGTCCAGTTTTGGTCCCCACACCTCAGGAAGGACATACTGGCACTGGAGCGTGTCCAGCGGAGATTCACACGGATGATCCCTGGAATGGTAGGTCTAATATACGAGGAACGGCTGAGGATCCTGGGATTGTATTCATTGGAGTTTAGAAGATTAAGGGGAGATCTAATAGAAACTTACAAGATAATACATGGCTTGGAAAGGGTGGACGCTAGGAAATTGTTTTCGTTAGGCGAGGAGACTAGGACCCGTGGACACAGCCTTAGAATTAGAGGGGGTAAATTCAGAACAGAAATGCGGAGACATTTCTTCAGCCAGAGAGTGTGGAATTCATTGCCGCAGAGTGCAGTGGAGGCTGGGACGCTAAATGTCTTCAAGGCAGAGATTGATAAATTCTTGATGTCACAAGGAATTAAGGGCTACAGGGAGAATCCGGGTAAGTGGAGTTGAACTGCCCATCAGCCATGATTGAATGGCGGAGTGGACTCGATGGGCCGAATGGCCTTACTTCCACTCCTATGTCTTATGGTCTTATGGTCTTATAGGTGGGAAGGAAGATGGACAGGTAGGAAGGTTGGAACTGGGATAAGGTGGGGGAAGGGGAAATAAGAAAACTGGTGAAATCCACATTGATGCCATGGGGTTGGAGGGTCCCATGGTGTTCTTCCTCCAGGCATCGGGTGGTAAGGGAGTGGTGATAGAGGAGGCCCAGGACCTGCATGTTCTCAGGATGGGGAGTTGATGTGTTTGGCCACGGGGTGGTGGGGTTGGTTGGTGCGGGTGTACCGGAGATGTTCCCTAAAGCGCTCTGCGATTAGGCATCCTTTCTTCCCAATGTAGAGGAGACCGCATCGGGAGCAATGGATACAGTAAATGATGTGTGGATTACTTGCATGCCAAGTAGCATAAGTAGCAAGTGGTTGACAGAGCTAAACAATTCCACAATCAATTGATCTAAGCCCTGCAGTCCTGCCACATCTCGTCATGAATAGAAGTGAACAATTAAACAATTTTTGGATGAGGAGTCTCCATCCTCAATCATGGAAGAGTGCAGCACATTAGTGCAAAAGGTAAGGTTGAAACATTCATAGCAAGTGCTGGATGGATGATCCATCTCAGTCTTCTACAGAGGTCCACAAATAAATACCAGTCTTCAGCTAATTCAGTTAATTCCATGCGATATAATGAAACACATGAAAGTGCTAGATACCACAAAGGCTGTGGACCCTGACAACACTCTGGCAGTAGAACTGAAGACTTGTTTTCCAGAACTTGCTGGAAACTAGCATTTACCCAGTCATGTGGGAAATTGCCCAGGTGTGTTCTTTACTCAAAAAGTAGGACAAAGCAATCCAGGCCATTTAGTGTCCCATCAGTCTACTGTTGATTATGAGTAAGTGATGGAAGGTGTCATGAACAGTGCTATTAAGCATCAAATGCTCAGCAATTACATGTTCACTCATGCCACATTTGGGTCTGCCAGTGCCACTCAGCTCTTGACCTCATTACAGCCTTGGTTCAAACTTGAAGAGAAAAGCTGAATTTCAGAGATGAGATGAGAGTGACAGCACTTGATATTAAGCCTGCATTTTACCGATTGTGGCAAAAAGGAATCCCAACAAAACTGGAGTCAATGCGAATTGGGGAAATCTCTCTGCTGGTTAAAGTCGCACAAAGGAAGATGATTGAGGTTGTTACAGGTCAGTCATCTCCGCTGCAGGACATCTCTGCTGGAGTTTCTCAGGGTAGTGTCCCAGGCCCAACCATCTTCAGCTGCTTCATCAATGACCTTCCCTTCATCATAAGGTCAGAAATGATTGCACAATCTTCAGCACCGTTCACAACTTCCCAGGTATTGATGCAGTCCATGTCCAAATGCAGAAAGACCTGAACCATATCCCAGCTTGGATAACAGATAGAAAGTAACATTCATGCTCCACAAATGCCAGGCAATGACCGTCTCCAATAAGAGACAGCCCCTTGAATTCAATGGCATTACCATCACTGAATCCCTACAATCTACATCCTGGGATTACCATTGACCCAAAACTGAACTAGCCATTTAAATACAGTGGCAACAAGAGCAAGTTTGATAGTCGGAATACTGCAGCGAGTGATTCTCCAAAGTCTGTCTAGCATCTTCAAGGTAAAAGTTGAGAGTGTGATGAAACAATCCCGATTTGCCTGGATGAATGCAGCTTCATTAATACTCAAGAGGCTTGACACCATCCAGGGCAATGCAATCTGCTTGATTGGCACCACATCAACAAATATCTGTTCCCTCCACCACTGCTCAGTAGGAGCAGTGTACACGATCAACAAGATACACTGTGGAAATTCACCAATGATCCTTAAACAGCACCTTCCAATCCCACGACTACTATCAACTAGAAAGACAAAAGCAATAGATACATGGAAACCAATCCAAAGGCATGCAGGTCAGGTGAATTGGCTATGCTAAATTGCCCATTGCATTAGGTGAATTAATCAGGGGAATGGGTCTGGGTGGGTTACTCTTTGGAGGGTCGCAGTGGACTTGTTGGGCTGAAGGGCCTGTTTCTATACTGCAGGGAATCTAAACATCTAATCACCATCTGTGAGTTCCCCTCCAAGCAACTCACCATCCTGACTTGTAAACATATCACCATTCCTTCCCTATTGCTAGGTCAAAATTTTGAAATTCCCTCACTCAAGACATTGTAGATCTACCTGAAGGACATGGACTACAGCAGTTCAAGAAGGCAGCTGATTGCCACCTTCTTGAGCACAACTAGGGATGGGTTTTAACTGCTGGCCCAGCCAGCAATGCCCACATCCATGACTGAATAAAAAAAATTCCCAAGATTGGTATAATTTTGTTACATGTTACTTCTGTCATAAGAATTCCCAGATTATAGAGTTTTTGAAATTAGGAGGAGGTGAGATAAGTTAATGCAGTGCATCTCATAGATGGTACTCGCTGCTGATGCAGTGCATAGATCATAAAGGGAGTGAATGTTGACGGTGGTGGATGGAGTTCCAATAAACCAGACTACTTTGTTCTGGATACTTTTTGTGTTTCTTGAGCATTCTTGGAGCTTCAAGGTAAAAGTTGAGAGTGTGATGAAACAATCCCGATTTGCCTGGATGAATGCAGCTTCATTAATACTCAAGAGGCTTGACACCATCCAGGGCAATGCAATCTGCTTGAGTGGCACCACATCAACAAATATCTGTTCCCTCCACCACTGCTCAGTAGGAGCAGTGTACACGATCAACAAGATACACTGTGGAAATTCACCAATGATCCATTCTTGGAAACATTTTTAGTGTGTTTACTGTACTGATGCATTTTTAGTGTGTTTGCTGTGTTGATGGGACAGGACTTACCTGGGGGAGGTGATAGAGAAGTTTGGGACAATGTAAGGTATGATTTAGTGAATATGCCTGTTCCTTGGATAGTTTATAGGATAGTTCCCCTAATTTTAGCATAAGTTCCTGGACAATAGAGCAAAGGACTTTGTAGTGTTGACTTACACTTACCTATGTTGTTTCTCATGCCTTAGTTAAAGATAAGTGGTCCATTTGTTTTATTTTAAAAGATTTCATATTTCTGTGATGGCTTGATCTACTTTTGTGGCTTGTTCAGACATTTCGGAGGGCATATTTGAGTCATGAATGACATGTTGGCCAGACTGGATATTAGGTGCTGGCAAATTTCATTCTCTAAATGACACTAGAGAATCTGATAGATTTTTGATATTGTTTGGCAGTTTTACAGTCACCATAACTTATATTAACTTTTTATTTAAAATTTACTGAATTTTAAAATATGCAATGGAGGGATTTGTGTTTTTTTCTGTTGATATGTGGGAGGTAGACATCACTGGCTGGCCAGCATTTATTGCATGTCCCTCGTTGACCTTGAGAAAGTCTTAGGAGAAGGTGAAGACTGTAGATGCTGGACAGTCAGAGTTGAAAAGCGTGGAGCTGGAAAAACACAGCAGATCAGGCAGCATCTGAGGAGCAGGAGAGTCGACATTTCAGGCATGAAGGACTGATGAAGAGCTAATGTCCGAAACGTTGACTCTCCTGCTCCTCGGATGCTGCCAGACCTACTGTGCTTTTCCAGAACCCCACTTTTTGACACTTGAGAAGGAATTAATGAGCTGTCTTTTTGAACCGTGCAGTCTATATGCTGTAGGTCAACCCACATTACCATTAATGAGGGAATTCCAGGATTCCAGAACAACAGCGAAGGAAGGTGATATGTTTCCTTGGATGGTATGTGGCTTGGAGGGGAGCTTGCAGGTGGTGGTGCTCCCATGTATCTGCTGCCCTTGTCCTTTGAGATAGAAGTGGTCATGTGTTTGGAAGGTACTGTCTCAGGATCTTTGGTGAATTTTTGCTGTGCACGTTGCAGAAAGTACACACTGCTGCTACTGAGTGTCAGTGGTGGAGAGCATGCATGCTTGAGGATGCAGTACCAATCAAGAGGGCTGCTTTGTCCTAATTGGTGTCAAGCTGTACCCATCCAGGCAAGTGGGGAGTATTCCATTATAGTCTTGACTTGTGCCTTGTAGACGATACACAGACTCTGGGGAGTCAAGAAGTGAGTTACTTGTTGCAGTATTCCTAGACTCTGATCTGCTCTCATCGCCACCATGTCTCTGTGGTGAATCCAGTTGATTTTATGGCCGTTGGTAACCCCAGGATGTTGATTGTGAGGGATCCAGTGATGGTAATGTCATGAAATGTCAAGGGGTGGTGATGAGGTTGTCTCATATTGGAGATGGTCATAACTTGGCATTTGTGTGATGCAAATATTACTTCCACTTGTCAGTCAAGGCTGGATATTGTCTAGATCTTGCTGCATTTGAACATGGACTGTTTCAGTCCAAATTATTCGTGCAGTAACACCACCCCTTTTTTGATATTTCTGTTGCTTCACAGGTCCTTCTGCTGTAATGCCCGTTTCGTTTATGTGAATTTGCTGTATTGAGTTTGGCGAGTTGTTTCTAAAGCGTGAACTTTTAAAACAGGTGTTGGCTGCAATGCAATTACATTGCCAATACTTTAAGCACTGTTTATAAAGTGATTTTTCTACAATGCAGGGTTGCACAAGAATGCAACCATTGTGTGAAACAAGAACTATCTGTACTTAAATGTTTCAGCATTATTTTAACCTTCAGTCAATAGTTGAGCATCTGAGGTTAATATTTTACTTTATGCTCCTGTTTGATATTTTTTTCCAAATGCAGAATGAATAGAATAAAATTGCATATCTCCCATATTTGTCTAAAAAACAATTTTTGAAGAATCTGTCTGCATGATTTCTGTTTCATTATACCTGCAGCATAATCATTAATTATTATACTTGTTATTAGGATAGTTAGATTGACAGAAAATATCTGAAACTTTTGGATGGTGTTTTAACAAAAAAAAAGATATAAAAGGACTAGTTTATTTTATGACATTGTCAGCCTCTGGACTCTCCAGTTGTCTCTCGATTAAGTAAATTAACAGATATGATAGTAATCATACTGCATTTGCCATAAGATCACATGCTGTTTGGAAATGGAGTCGGACTACAGGTGCACAGGAATGTGAAGTTACAATCTGTTCTGCAGAGATACAGTACAAACTGTAGGCAGAGGAACACTGCTTAATTTGTGATTCATAATAAAATTATATAACTTCATTAGGTTCGTGCTTGTAACATTTCAGAATCAGCAATTATACCACTAATAAGCTGTTATCTTTTTGAATTAAATTTTTGGTTTAGATAATATTGTACTGACTGTAAATGGCAACCCTAATTTTCCTTAAAAAACCAAACAATGTAAAAACAAAACCATGTGCCTCTTTCTTTTAAAATATAGGTTTAAGATTGTCATTTTTAAACCAATGTACTGGTATTGAATACACCATACAAGAGCAAATTATGGGGAAATAAATTTGTAATGCTCTCAAAGATTATCTGAATTGTTTTAAAATATTTCTTGAAGATAACTGCAATGATTATATACTACTCATGATGCAAATCAATTTACTGATTTTTAATGTTTGTTTGCAAAGTGCCAGAGGAAGATAAATTTATTTTAATGAAATATAGAATATCGATAGCGAATTTCCAGAATTCTACTAACATTTTTGTCCAATTGCTGGGATGAGTGCTGTTCCAATAACAGTCAAGGTGTTCGACAAATTCAGGAAAAACAACTGCCTGATTGACAAACCAACTTAAACATTTGTTTCCTTCACCACCAATACACAACGACAGCAATGCATGCTTCTCGAAGATGAACTACGACAACTCACCAGCAAGGCTCCGTTGACAACTTTTTCAAAACTGCAACTTTGACCATTGAGAAAGACAAGGTCAACAGGTGTTTGGGAAAGTTCCTGTCCAACCCACAAACCTCCTGACTTGGGACTATATTGCCATGCCTCCGTTATTGCTGGGTCACATTTCTGGAACTCTATTATTACCAGCACTGTGGGCATACCTACACAACATGGACTGTACTGGTTCAAGAAGGTAGCTCAGTGCATTTAGGATTGGGGAACAAATGCTGGCTACACTCTGTGAACAAATAAAACAGAAGATTTTGTACCTTTTAACTGTCACAATGGAATGATTATGTAACAATATAGCAGAACAGATATTTTAAAGGGTTGTTATCTCAAGTTTCCCCTAAATACATTCTAACTCATCAAAAACTCTACATTCAATCCATAAAAAGGAAAATTCCTCCCTTCAAATTTTGGAACACTTCATCACCTTCCTGTTCCTGTGGTGCACTGATTTCAAAATCCTTGTTCGCACTTATAGATCCCTCAATATCCTTGCTGCACCTAACATAGAGTCAGAGAGTCATACAGCCAGTCCATGCCGAACATAATCCCAAACTAAACTAGTCCTACCTTCCTGCTCTTGGCCTATATCCCTCTAAACCTTTCCTATTCATGTACTTATTGAAGTGTCTTTTAAACATTGTAATTGTACCTGCATCCACCATTTCCTCAGGAAGTTTATTCCATAGGCGAACCACCCTCTGTGAAAAAATCTGCCCTTCATATCGTTTGTAAATCTCTCTCCTCTCACCTTAAAAACATGCCATCTAGTCTTGAAATCCCCCAGGGAAAGGACACCCACCATTACCCTATCTATATCCATGATCGTATAGACCTCTGTGAGGTCACCTCTCAACCTCCTATGCCCCAGTGAAAAAAGTCTGAGCCTATCCAGCCTTTCTTTATAACTCAAACCATGCATACCCAGCACCATCGTAGTAAATCTCTACTGAACCCTCTCCAGCTTAATAATATCCTTCCTATAACAGGGTGACCCGAACTGGACACAGCCCTCCAGAAGAGGCCTCATCTGTACAGCCCCAACAAGACTTCTCAACTCCTACACCTAACCAAAATTCAAATTCACACATTCTGCCTTTCTGCATCACTCCTCCTTCCATTCAACTGGTGGTTGAATTTTCAGTTATCATGGACTTGCACTCACAAAGTTTCCTCTGAACCTTTCCTTATTTCTAAATCCAATTACGCCCTCAAAACAATTCTGAAAACCTACCTGTTCAAAATAGGAACAGAAAGTGCTGGAGAATCTCAGCAGATCTGTCAGCATTTGTCAAGGGTGAAACAGAGTGAAGGTTAGAATCCAGTCTGACTCTTGTTTAGTTCCACAGGTGCTGCCAGACCTGCTTGTTTTCTGCAGCACATTGTGTTTTATTTCAGATTTCCAGCATCTACTGTATTTTACTTTTAATCTATCTGTTCAACTCTGGTTTTCTAAGTTTTTTACACATTTGTCTAATGCTCACTCAGTTCCTCCAGCTGCATTAAAGGCACTGCACACGTGTAAGCTGTTGGATGGTAACGTTATTTAATTGCATGTTGCAAAATTATTTTTTGTTTGAGTAAATTGAAAGAACTGAAAAACTTCCCACCAGTACCCTGATCCTATTTACACGCAATTTATGCCAAAGTGACAGATGTAGGAGGTTCACTCTTGCATCTATTACTTAATCATACATGGAGGCGCAAATGTTTCCATAATCATTTGACTGGAGCAGCTTTTACACAACATTGCTGTCATGACTGATATAAGTACAATCAGTAAATTTGAACAAAACAGAGGGGATGGAAGGCTTCCCTGAAAGGCCATCAGACGTGTGTGACACGTGATGATAAAAAAAAACTATTAATTGCTGAACTAATTTTAAGAATGCTTTATTCAAAGTAAAATAAGCAGAGAATGCACTGTACTAATGCTGAACAAATTAGCCAAAACTCAGGCTCAATATCACAGAATAGCAGGATGCAGATTCCTCAAACAATGTTCTCATATTGGTTCATGTCATCAAACCTGTATCCCTGCAGCGAATGAGATCAAATAAAACCCATGTTATCCAGGGCTCCATTTGTGCACCTGTTGGTCGCTGGATCAATAGCTTTATTGGAAGAGGTGAAGGAGTAGCTTCCCTGGTTTCCTGTTGATCAAGAAATAGGAATATTGTGTGCCAATATCTGAATATGCATATACTTTAATTGAAATATGATTGAATTATTCAATTTTTAAAGATTAATGGATATATTGTTCAAGAGAGGATGTAGATTGTGCTGACAAGACCTCAAAGGAAGGAGATTGTTAAAAAAAAGTGCTGCCTGAATTGGAAGTTAATTATAAGCTAAAAACAAAAATGGGAGTTGTGATCAATGTATACTTTTTGAACTGAAGAATGTAAACAATGTGGTTCTCCTGGTCAGGCTATTGATGCTGGAAGCCCAGTTGATGCAATTTATAGATGGTTTTTAAATGGATACATGATTCACCTGCTGTTTTTGGCAGGGGCTCCTTAAAAAAGTACTTAAATTGGTATCTGACATCATCCATTCATATCAGGTATTTGGATGTAGGTTTGCTCACTGAGCTGAAAGGTTCATTTCCAGATGTTTCATTACCTTACTAGGTAGCATCTTCAGTGGACTTTATGCAAAGCAATGCTCAAACTTCCTGCTTTCTATTTATATGTTTGGGTTTCTTTGGGTTGGTGATGTCATTTCCTTTGGTGATGTTATTTCTAGCAGTGAAGTCACTTCCGGTTCCTTTTTTCAGGGGATGGTAAATGGGGTCTAACTCGATGTGTTTATTGATAGAGTTCCGGTTGGAATGCCATGCTTCTAGGAATTCTCGTACATGTCTTTGTTTGGCTTGTCTAGGATGGATGTATTGTCCCAGTCGAAGTGGTGTCCTTCCTCATTCGTATGTGGATACTAGTGAGAGAGGGTCATGTCTTTTTGTGGCGAGTTGGTGTTCATGTATCCTGGTGGCTAGTGTTTTGCCTGTTTGTCCAATGTAGTGTTTGTTACAGTCCTATATATTTATTATATAGGTATATAGTTAGCCACTGGTCTCAAAAAGATCATCAGTGGCAGCTCAGGTAAAAGATCAGAAGTTAGTCATGAACATAATATCATTAATGAAGGACCAGGAAGCACCATCTGTGAGGTAGAGAGTGACCAGGGTACTCTGATCACAACGCTGGGTGGGAAAGCAAATTGTGAGGATGTCACAAGAGACTGCAAAGGGATATCGCAGAATCACAGAATTGTAATGGGCAAAAGGAGCCTAATTCAGCCAATTGTGTCTGTACCAGTTCTCTGAATATTTCAACTTAGTGTCAGACTCCTACCTTTTCCCCATAACCCTGCACTTTGTTTCTAATGAAACCATCATTAAATGGCCTTCTAAATGTCTCAAACAAACCTGCATTCACTACACATCCAGGCAGTGCATTCCAAAGTCAGATTACAGTTTGTGAAAGCATTTTTCTCACCTCATATTCATCTTCTTTTACAAAACATTTTAAAACTGATTCTCAGTTCTTTTATGAGCGAGAACAGTTTCTCCCTATGCACCGAATAACTTTGAAAACTTCAATCAAATCTCCTTGCAGCCCTCTCCTCTCCCTGAAAAACAGTCCCAATCTCCTCAATCTATTCTCATAACTGAAGTTTTTCATCTCTGGGAACCATTCTTGTAAACCTTTTCTGCATTCCATCCAATGTATTCAGATACTTCCTAAATGTGGTGTTCTGAACAATGCACAGTACTTCAGCTGAGGTCTAATCAGTGGTTATACATAGTAGAGGTATATCTGTGAGTGAGCATAATTTTGCAGAATTTATAAAGTGAGAAAATATGAAGGTGTCCATAGAAAAACCAAACATTACTTAAGTGAAGATAGACTTCCACATGAGGTCCCCAGTCTTCAACCTAATCAGGCTCAGTGGTTAGCATTGCTGTTCACAGTGCCAGGGACCCTAATTTGATTCCACCCTCAGGTGACTGTTAATGTGGAGTTAGCACATTCTTCCTGTGTCTGCATGGGTTTCCTTTGAGTTCTCTGATTTCCTCCCACAGTCCAAAAATGTGCAGGTTAGGTGGATTGGCTGTGCTAAATTGCCCTGTAGTGTCCAGGGATGTGGAGGTTAGGTGGATTTGATTAGATTAGATTAGATTACATTACAGTGTGGAAACAGGCCCTTCGTCCACACTGACCCGCCGAAGCGCAACCCACCCATACCCCTACATTTACCCCTTACCTTACACTACGGACAATTTAGCATAGCCAATTCACCTGACCTGCACATCTTTGGACTGTGGGAGGAAACCGGAGCACCCGGAGGAAACCCACGCAGACACGGGGAGAACGTATTAACTCCACACAGTCAGTCGCCTGAGGCGGGAATTGAACCTCGGTCTCTGGCGCTGTGAGGCAGCAGTGCTAACCACTGTGCCACAGTGCCGCCCATGGGAAATGCAGGGTTACAGGGATAGGGGTCAGTGGTTCTAGGTGGGATGCTCATCGGAGGATCGGTGTGGACTCAATGGGCCGAATGACCTTCTTCCACAATGTAGGGGTTCTGTGATTTTATGAATTCAATTCACTCCTCATGGTATGGAGACATGGCTGAAGGCACTTCATACTGAAAGACAATAGGTCTGATGACATTCTGGCAATAATACTGAATAACTGTACCCTAGAAATATCTGCATCCACAGCAAAGCTGTTCCAGTGCAGCTACAAGTTTGGTATCTATCCAACAGTGTGGAAAATTGCCCAGACACATTCCTGTTCATAAAAAGCATGATAAATCCAACCTATTCAATGATTGCCCATCAATCTAATCTCAAGCACCGGCAAAGTGATAGAAGGTTTCATTGACAGTGTTGTCAAGCGGCACTTGCTCAGCAGTAACCTGTTCACTGATCAGCAATAACCTGTTCACTGATTGTATTTGTATTCCACCAGGGCCACTCATCACTAATCTTATTACTGCCTTGGTCCAGATATGGACAATAGAGGTGAACTTCAGAGGTGAGGTAGAAGCAACTGCTCTTGATTTCAAGGCAACAAATCACCAAATGTGGCACCAAGGATCACAAGCAAAACTAGAATTAGTCGGATTCAGGTGGAAGTTCCATTGACTTGGAGCCACACTTAGCACAGAGGAAGATGGTTGTGCTTGTTAGATATTAAACACCTCGGTCCCAGGACTTCAGTGTGATAGTTCCTCAGGATTGTGCCCACAGACCAACCATTTTCAATTGCTTCACCAATGACCTTTTTTCCATCATAAGGTCAGATTGGAGTCCTGTGACCAGTGGACTGCCACAAGGATCAGTACTGGGTCCTCTACCTTTTGTCATTTACATAAATGATTTGGATGCGAGCATAAGAGGTACAGTTGGTAAGTTTGCAGATGACACCAAAATTGAAGGTGTAGTGGACAGCGAAGAGGGTTACCTCAGATTACAACAGGATCTTGACCAGATAGGCCAATGGGCTGAGAAGTGGTAGATGGAGTTTAATTCAGATAAATGTGAGGTGCTGCATTTTGGGAAAGCAAATCTTAGCAGGACTTATACACTTAATGGTAAGGTCCTAGGGAGTGTTGCTGAACAAAGA
>NC_057710.1:133764518-133794324 GCF_004010195.1 Chiloscyllium plagiosum | reverse complement strand
CCAAGAGCACTAGCAAACCTCCCCCCAAGGATACTGGTGCCCCTCAGGTTCAGGTGTAGACCATCCTGTTTATGGAGGTCCCACCTTCCCCAGAAAGAACCCCAGTTATCCAAATACCGGAATCCCTCCCTCCTGCACCATCCCTGTAGCCACGCATTTAACTGTTCTCCCTCCCTATTCCTCGACTCTCTATCACGTGGCACGGGTAATGAACCAGAGACCACAACTCTGTTCGTTCTAACTCTGAGCTTCCAACCTAGCTCCCTGAAAGCCTGTCTAACATCCTCAGCGCTCCTCCTACCTATGTCATTGGTGCCAATGTGGACCACGACTTCGGGCTGCTCCCCCTCCCCCTTAAGGACCCGGAAAACACGATCAGATGTTTACAAAATTATGAGGGACATGGATAGGGTAAATATGCAAAGTCTTTTCCCTGGGGTGGGGGAGTCCAGAACTAGACGGCAGAGGTTTAGGGTGAGAGGGGAAAGATATAAAAGAGAGCTAAGGGGCAACGTTTTCACACAGAGGGTGGTACGTGTATGGAATGAACTGCCAGAGGATGTGGTGGAGGCTGATACAATTGCAACATTTAAGAGGCGTCTGGATGGGTATAGGAAGGTTTGGAGGGATATGGGTCAGGTGCTGGCAGGTGGGACTAGATCGGGTTGGGATATCTGGTCGGCCTGGACGGGTTGGACCGAAGGGTCTGTTTCCATGCTGTGCATCTCTGTGACTCTATATGCTGATGTTTGTTCAATGTTTAGCACTATTTTTGACTTGTTAGATACTGAAGTAGTGTTCATTTGCAGCAAGTGCTGGACAACATCCTAGCTTGAGCTGACAAGTGGCAAATAATATTTGCATTAGTGCCAGGACATTACTATCTTAAACAAGAGATATTCTAAACATCATCCACTGATGTTCAATGGTATTGCCATCACTGAATCCCCTCTGCTATCAATATCCGAGGAGCTGACCAGAAACTGAATTGGACCAACCATGTAACTACTGTATTGAAGTTGGTATTTGACAATATGTCATTGTTGAAGATTGCATTCTTCCACATACACCATTTATGATATCCAAACAAATAATATAACTTTTGGTAATATGAGCAATTTGCCACGAAATCTTATTTAATGTTTTGTTTTTAGCTGAATTTAGATTTCGCTTCATCGGTTACAATTAATAATTTTACAGATTATAATGTAATTGAGATAATGGAGGTACATTGAATTGCATCCAGATGCATTGATCTTATGTTTGGCTAGATACATTAGAGAATAATGTTGATTAGTCCAATATTGCACTCAAAAAGAAATTGCATTTAGAAAATGGAATCTATTAATGTTCTCTTGAATAATGATTCAGCAATAGGTGTTAATACGGATAAGTAGCACTTTGCCTATACTTTGTAAGAATGCAAACATTTTCGGTCATCCCTGACACAAGTGGATAGGGCAGTGAATGGGATCCATGGATATGGAATGAAGTTTGTGGTATGTGCCAAAAGGAAGGGTGATTTAGAGGATGAAAAATGCTGAGGGTTCTTCAACATGGACACTGAGACAACTATCAATTTGGTGAAAGACACTCTTTGGTCCGCCCAAAACTTGTTGGTCTTCCAGTGCAAAGAGTTGACCTCGACCGAATGTTGCAGACTGACACATTCCACGGTCCAGAACAATGTCTGAGGGATGTAATAGAGCTTGAGGCAGCTGCCAACGAGGCACAGTAGGGAAAGACCACCTTGTAGGATGAGGCTGCCAAACTAGAATTGGGGGTCCATTTAGTTGTCAAACCCTCTCGTTGCCTCAGTACATGTATGTATTATTCTAAATAGTAAGAAATGCCTTTTAGTTTGCAAATGAGAGGTAAGTCTGATTCAATTTTTTTTATTGATATGTACAGAACAACTTTAGTACCTGTGGATAAACATAAAGATTGTTTTATGAATAAAGTATATTTGCAATAAAAAATTGCTTAGGGAAAATAATCAGTATCAATTCTTGTCTCAATATTTGTTGATAGTCACCATCACATAATGTTGTTTCTCACTAGTAAACTGGTGGCAGGATAATGATGCTGTATTCACCCTGATTTTAAACTTTGGCTGCACAGCAAATGTGCTTGTGCCTATTCCCTCTGATGTCTCTGAATTATTAAGAGGCACCATCAGAGTCACTGTTGCATTGCTGCTCAACACCCTGACATACTTGCACATTGGTGTCCTGATACATTTGGACCATTAATCTTTTAAACCTCTTGGCCCTTCACTTCTTTACTTGCCTAGCTAGACCAATTGTACTAGCACCAAGAAATGAAAAATAACTAATTTCAATTTTAGACCAAATGAGTTTTGAATTTATATTGTTAATGCAAGTCCTGGTTAACTCTGCGGGTGCTGTTGAAGTTGTAGGTGGGGACGGTCACCAAGTCATCTTTTGATCCTCTAATTGAGGTGGGATGTGACTGACCCTTGAACCCATCATATCCCCGGGAAGCGATTTTATGGGTCAAGATTGGATATATAGCATCAGTGGGCTAAAGGTCATGGTATACTTAACAACAAAATTCTTCTCATATACATAGAAACATTGTTGAAATGTTCAGAGGTAAGCAAAACCACAGCAAGTTCTTTCATCAACAATACATTTTTAACAACGAATCTCAGAATTTTTAAAGCAAACTTTAACAATTCTTTGGCATATTTCTACAGATAGGAATGATGATTATGAAATACAATGCTTGATCAGTTATTCAAGTATAATAGTAGTCATTTAAAAAAAAAATTATTTTTATTGAAAATCTTAAATTTTTTACAAAACATTTATATACAAAAAAAAGAATAACACCATTAAATCAGAAAAAAAAGGCAATACAACAAAGTCATAACACAGTACTATTGTTAATGAATGGCTTACTATTCTACCAGAACAAACATAGGTACTTAAACTAAACTACAAATATATTAAATAAATACTAACTTAAACTAAATTGAAATAACTTAAATTAAATAATATCTCACTACTTTATTCTATCACACTCATCCCACCTCCATTGAAGCTCCCATCCCTGGCAGCACCATCTACAATACCCGTATTCTTTTTCTCCCAGTCTCCTCCTCCCAGGGGTCCACAGGCACCCATACTGATTCCCATGGCTATACCTTGGCCCTAATTAGTATTGCTGATAAATCAATATAATTTAAAAAGGGCAACTACATCTTGTAAAACTGCTCTGTTTTGTGGTGCACCATTTATGTGAGGTAGTCTTGAGGGAGATGCTCCATAACCAGCCTACGTCCACCCCATAAGACCTGGTTGCTTTTCTGACGTCCAATTCAGTAGAATGTTCTTCCTTGCACAATGGGTAAGAATGTTATGCAATCTTTTCCTGTGTTCCCCCAGAGAGCCAAATTTGGCAACCCCAGAAGAAGAAAAAGTGGATCCACGTTAACTTCAATTCCCAGGATGTCCTTTAGCTCCTTAACTATAACACTTCAGTATCTCTGGATCTTACAACATGACTGGTAGAAATGTGTGAGAGTTCCTAATTTTACATTTGGGATACCCTAAGTTCCTCTCTTGAACTTAGCTAACCTCTCTGGCGCCATATGAGCCCTGTGTCAGATCTTCAATTGCATGGCCTGTGCTCTGTTACATACTGTGATTTTTCTTACATTCTCCCAGCTTCTTCTTATACCTCTGATGAAATATCCTCTCCTAACTCTTGATTCCACATCCTACAGAGTCCTTCTGTGTTCCCCAGGGCATGACCTTTCTGTAAATGATATGAAGTACTGAGTGAAAGAGCACCTGTACACCGGTGTACTCTTTTCTCCATGTCTGATTTGTAACGTGGAGGAGCGTGGTCTTGCTTTGTATATAGTCCCTTATCTGGAAGTATCAGAAAATGCCCCTATTAGACAATCTATATTTCTGACTTAACTGACTAAATGACATCAGGATCTCCCCCTCGAATAAATCTTCCAGACAGAAGATTCCCTTATTCTCCCATGTCTTAAAGCCGGTGTCCATTGCCCCAGGTTTAAATACTTGGGCTCCTACCAATGGGGTACATGGCGAAGTCTTAGACCAATTGCCCTCGTCTTGTCACATTATCCTCCAGGCTTTCACCGTATTTAAAATAATTGGACTTTTACACTGCTGGGTCATGGATTTCATCTTGTCCATGAATAATAAATTAATTAAAGGGCATCCCGACTGTGAGGCTTCAGTATCAAGTCAAATCGACTCAAGTTCCCCTGTACCCAGTCACCAACGTATGTTAACAGGGCGCTTATTTGGTATTTCTTCAAATCCAGAAGATCCACCCTCCCTACCCTGCGAAAGCTGCAATTTGGTGAATTTAATTAGAGGATGCCTGTTGCACCAAATAAAGGACCGTAGCCAACCACTAAGCCTCCGTAACACTTATCCAGGTAACAACAACGGGAGCATTCTCATTTGGTACAGCAGTTGAGGAAGAACTTTCATTTTAATCAGGGCTATTCAGCCCAACCACAATAACGGTAATCCCTCCCACCGCTGCAAATCCTGTTTTATCCTTTCCGGTAGTTATACATAGTTAGCTTTATACAGCTGGTGGAAGGAAGGGGTAATAAAAATTCCCAAATACCTTTTGATAACCATCTAAACGGGATTTGCATTCCATCCTTCAGGTTAGGCACCTCCAGTAATCCCCTTGCCAGCATGGCTTCCAATTTTGTAAAATTCATCCTGTAACCTGAGAAACCACCATACACATGAATTGTTTGAACCAGTCGAGGAACAGACTTCTCCGGATTGGCCAACAGTAAAAGGATGTCGTCAGCATATAGGGTGATCCTATGGTCCTCCATTCCCATCTTTGCGCTTTTATTTTAGGATCCCTCCTGATAGCTTTGGCTAGTCATTGCTTTTTAATGTGCAGTGTGTACGATCTACAAGATGCACTGCAGAAATTCAGCAAAGATCCCTAGACAGCATTTTCCAAATCCACAACCACTTCCATCTAGAAGGACAGGGCAGATACATTAAGAGGCACCATGAGAGTCACTGTTGCATTGCTGCACAAACCCTGACATTTCTGCATGTTGGTTCCTGCAAGTTCCCCTCCAAGCCACTCACCATCTTGAAAATATATCTTGAAAATATATCACTGTTCCTTCATTATTGATGAGCCAGAATCCTGGAATTCCTTTCTTTAGGGCATTGTTGATCAACCTACAGCATGTGGATTGCAGTGGTCAAGAAGGCAGCTCAGCACTACCTTCTTAATGGCAACTAAGGATGGGTAATGAAAGTGCTGAACAGCTAGTGGTGGCCATGTTGCACAAGTGAAAGATAAAAAAAAAATCAATAGAATGACCTCTCTGTGAACTACATCAGGAAAGAAAATAACAAAATCATGTCTAAATGTTCAAATTCTCTTTGAAATATAAGTTATTGCTAACAAAGAAAAATAATAATTAGAAATGAATTTTAGAACTTAGTTTACAAAGTCCCCTTGGCCAGTACATGCTTCACATGGTTTTATGTTACTGTGTGATGTAAGTTGTGTTGTAACAGCTGGGCAGAAACCAGTGGAGATTTATGTCAGGCTGTTTACAAAGGCTGGATTTTATTTACTTTAATTTATTACAAGGTGCTCCTTTTTATTGCTGCCGGTGCTGAGTAGACAAGTTTACATTATTATTATATTGTTTATTTTCATTTAGTTTAGGTCCTTCCCAAGTAGCCTCTTCCATTTAACCTTTTGTCACTTCCCAATATTTTATTCTGTGTTTCAAGTGTCTGCTGCAGAAGCCATGTTTACAGATTTAAATCACTTTTAAACACATTATTAGAGAAATGTATATGATGTATGATTACATATGACTAAATAGGAAATATGAGTACATAGGACATATGGAACAGAAACAGGATATTCGGCCTTTCTTGTCTAAAAGATCTTTATGCTCCCTGAGAGTCTCCATTTTTCTTTATCTTAATCTCTTATTGTAACCCTCGAGTTCCTTAACCCTGATGTGCTTATCTAGCATCCTTTTAACTACATCTATACCAATTGTTTCGACCACTCCCTCGCTCTGGGTCCTGTCTTCCACACACACCTGTTAAGAACATAGTCTGATTTTATAGGTCATTTGTTCAGCTCACAGAAACTGCCCTTTCTCTGGAAACTCAAACAAGAAGTGTTGCACGAAAGCTCTTTCACTAAGTTAAGGGTGAAATATAAATTAGAAAGGATGAGGATGATTGGTATGATATTCAAGTGAGCAGAGTGAATCAGTTTAGTCCATGGGAACTGCTCATTTACCAGTCTGCCCCTTTGTAGCTATAAATTCTGATCACTACAGAAGACGAGCAGGTGAAAGAGACAGGAGACTTTGTCAAGAATGAAGTTAGATTTCTGTCAAATTATGTTAACTGCTGATGTTTAATTTGTTGTACAGGATGTTTTCTTTGCTTTTGCCCCTTTGAATCTATTGCTTTTTAGCTAACACAAAAGCTTGTCACTTGAAATTTTGACAATTACTGCATTTGAAATTCCAAAAAATTGTTTAATCCGTATCCTATTGGCGCCAATCTGAGTAACAGACAGGATAGCACAGAAAGGGGAAGATGTATTTAATTACTGAGACATCACATCATCTTATTCTTTAAAAAATGATTTCAAATTACAACTAACTCAGTGTAATTACTATATTGTTTTTAAACGATTTGTGCTCAAATTAAAGGCACATTATAATTGTTGCCTATATTTTTGTGGATAAGTTGAATATCTTAACAGCTTGCAGCAAAACAACACCATGTTGGTTTCCATGAAACAGGTAGTGCCCTGCACAGTCTGTACTGTATCTGTTGCAATGTGACATTATCTCTGTTGGCTTTAATGAAAGTAAATTATTTAAGTAATGACATCCATAATAGCCACTTTGATGCTGACACAAAAAAATAATTGTTTGGGTGGAGCAGGGAACACAATGTATCACATATATTTCAAGATCAAGTTTCATCTTTCATTATAATATACTTTTGAACTGCGTAATCAGAAAATTACTCAGTACTTCAATTACTCAGCACGTCACCGAAAAACAAGACAACAATATAATCCCTTTTAGATTCTTTTTGAGTTATGCTTCTTTTTAAAAAAGTGTGCAAACTACAGTGGGGAAACAGATTATGTTTATCTGTTGATAAACTTCTAAAATTATAATTTTCAAAATTTTCAATTTACAAGAGACAAAAACATGCACACTAGTACGCACACATTTATTTTTCTTAACATGGGGTATCATTTTCAGTCCAAATTTGATCAAATTATCTGCCAAGTGCTTTCTTTCAGGAAAGCACAACATGCAGATTAAAATAATGTATGATATGATACTCCGTTTGGGTGCTCCTGACAAAGAACATAAGAATAGGAGTTGTCCATTTAACATGACAAGTCTGTTTTGTTATTCAATGAGATTGCTGCAGACCTTTGACTTAATGTTGAATATCAACCATTGTTCCAAATCCCTTAGTATCTTTGGCTAACAAAAATCCATCAATCTTATCTTTAAAAGTAACAATTGCCATTTGTGGAAGAGAATTCAAAACTGCTACCAACTTTGTCCCTGGAGCCCAGGCTGAGGAGTGACATTATAGAGGTTGATAAAATCATGAGCGGAGTGGTTAGGGTGAATAGCCAAGGTCTTTTTCCCAGGATGGGGGAATCCACAAGTAAAGGCAAAGCTTTAAGATGAGAGAGGAAAGACTTAAAAAGGACCTGAGGAGTAACTTTCATTCAGAGGATGGTGTGTATATGGAATGAGATGCTAGAGGAGGTGATGGAGGCGGGTGCAATTACAACATTTAAAGGCATCTGAGTGGGTATATGAATAGAAAGACTTGAGGGATATGGACCAAATACTGGCAAATGGGACTAGGTCAGATAGGGATGCCTGGTTGGCATGGACAAGTTGAACCAAAGGGTCTGTTTCTGTGCTATATAACTGTATAACGTTATGACCTTCAGCATTTACCAACTTCACTGAAAGGTCCACCTCTAATACTTAGATCATGATTCCTGATCCTAGACTGTTTAAAGAGCAAAACTTGTTATATGTTATCCAACCTATCTCTTCCTGTTGATACCTTGAAAATTCTATTGAGATTACCCTAAATTTGAGGGGATACAACTCTACTTCTGTAACTTTAACTTGTAGATTCGGAATCTGTGCATTATTTTCGTGAACTTATGGTTCATCTTTTCCATGTAAATAGTTTTACTAAGTTGTGTTGTCCATAATTATTTACAGTACTTTAACTGTGGTCTAACTAGTGCTAGGTGTTCCATTAGATTTTTAAAAATTACTTCTTGGAATTTTAATATTATGTACCCGCACAGTGTTTTTAACTTCTTGCCATTTTGAAAACACCCTGATCTATCAGATTTACATTCACAGAGATGACATCATGTTGAAACCCATTTGCCATAGTTTTTCATCTATTAGTAGGTGCGTAATGGGTTTAATTTATTTATTAAATAGATAATTTAATGTAACAATATCTAGTTTGGAAGGCACTACCTAACCTTTACAAATCTATGCTGGCTCTCTCTGACAATCTGAAAACAGACATTAGGCTAACTGGTCTATAATTATGTGGGTGGATTCTTCCCAGCCCCAAACAATGTGTGCAGTGGCAAGTCTGTTGGGAAAATATCACAAGATGAAATTCTTTACGGGCGGCACGGTGGCCCAGTGGTTAGCACTGCTGCCTCACAGCGCCAGAGACCCGGGTTCAATTCCCGCCTCAGGCGACTGACTGTGTGGAGTTTGCACGTTCTCCCCGTGTCTGCGTGGGTTTCCTCCAGGTGCTCCGGAGATGTGCAGGTCAGGTGAATTGGCCATACTAAATTGCCCGTAGTGTTAGGTAAGGGGTAAATGTAGGGGTATGGGTGGGTTGCGCTTCGGCGGGTCGGTGTGGACTTGTTGGGCCGAAGGGCCTGTTTCCACACTGTAATGTAATGTAATCTAATCTAGTCTTGACGTCAGAAAAATAAGGCATTTTAAGATGTCCCTTCCCTGGCAGGCAGATAACAAACCAAGCTGAGTTCTTGATCCTGCCTACATCGGGTGCTATTCATCCCCTTAAACATTGAATCCTCTCTAATTACCACAATAGTCAGGTGCTCTTCTGCCCTCCCAGGTAGCGTTATAGCTGTTAGACAGCATTAATTTTTGAGGATTCTCATTCATTGTCTCACCAAGATTTCACTTTTCTGTGCATAGTTACACTGATCCTGTTTTAAAAGTGGACCACTTCCCTCTCCTATGTGTCGTAGTGTGTCCAACATGTACTTCTGCTCTGTGATTCTGAACCAGAGAGTTTCAAAATGGTGACAACTACTGCAGATATGTTCACTCAGGACAGTCTCGCCATCCACAACCTTCCATGTACTGCATACTCTGAACATGCATCCTGCCCTGCCAAATCTTATTCATGACTGTTTATGTTATAGAATTAAAGGATGATAGCGGCACTGAAGAAAGCCATTCAAATTGTTGTACTTGTACCAGATCTCTGCCAGAGCAGCTCAGCAATCCCACTGCCCCACTTAACACCGTTGTGCCAGCAATCTTTTCTTCTTTTCAGGTGCCTATCCTGTTCTTGTTTGGAAGTCTGTATCTGCCCCCACCACATTCCAAGATGGTTTATCCAGACCCTAACTAGTTGTGGTGTGCAAAAGTCTTTCCTCATGTTGCCTTTCATTCTTTTGCAAATCATCTTAATTCAATGTCTCTGGTTCTCAACCCTTATGCCAATGCGAACA
Source organism: Chiloscyllium plagiosum (assembly GCF_004010195.1). Taxonomy (NCBI): domain Eukaryota; kingdom Metazoa; phylum Chordata; class Chondrichthyes; order Orectolobiformes; family Hemiscylliidae; genus Chiloscyllium; species Chiloscyllium plagiosum. The sequence goes on along the minus strand of NC_057710.1, from coordinate 133,784,499 downwards.
GTTTCTCTCTTTATCTGCTATGTCAAGACTCCTCATGATTTTAAACACTTCGATCAAATCTCCTCTCAATAACATTTGATCAAAGGCGATCTACACCAAGTTCTCTAATTTCTCCACAGAATCTAAGCCCCTCTTCCCTCGATCCACATGAATGAATATTTATATCTACTTTTCAGTTTAATGGAAGTTTTTCTTTCTGCACTCTGTCATGCACTAAGTACTAAACCACTAAACATATGTTTTAAATACTGTCCAAAGCTTTACAAGCCTGGAAGCAAAGGCCAGAATCTCATTTCCTCTTCTGCATTAAACTTCCACTCTCAGAAATTCCTAATCTTAAGACTGTTGGATCTTAACACAAGGATATCGGAGAAGAAGTAGATCATTTGGCACACGGGTCTGTTCTGCTAATCAATGGGATCGTGGCTGATCTGATAATCTTAAACTCCACTTTCTTGCCCCATTAAGTTGATTCCTTCACTGATTAAAAATGTGTTCATCTTTGTCTTGAATATGCTTAATTAGCCACCCTCAACAACCTTCAGAAGTAAAGAATTCCACTGATTAATTCCAGTTTAAAATAAAAAAAACTCTCCTCATCTCTGTCTTAAAAGGGCTTTGAGATTGTGCCCTCCAGTGTGAGACTCTCCAAAAGAAAAAGGAAAATAACTTTTAAGACCATAAGACGTCGGAGCAGGGTAAGCCCATTAGCCATTTGAGCCTGCTCTGCTATTCAATAGTATCATAGCTGATTTGACATTTTTTATCTCAGCCCTCACAGCTGTCAGTGGCAAGGAGTTCCAAAGCCTCACAACCATTTGAGAGAAGAAATTCCATTACATCTCAGTCTTCAATTGGAACCTCATTATTCTGAGATAATGCCTCTGGTCCTAGACTCTCCCTTGAGGGGAATCATTCTCTCAGCATTTACGCTGTCAAGCCTTTGAAGAACATTTCAATGAGATCACTTTTAAATTCCAATGAGAGTTCCAACTTGTTTAACTTTTGTTCATAAGTCAATCCCTCTATGTTGGGGATCATCCCAGGGAATCTTCCCTGCACTGCCTCTGATTAAATGATATTTTTCTTTAAATAAAGGGACCAGAATTACTCACAACATTCCAGACATGATGCAAGGTGATCTGAGACAATTGCAGTAAGACTTCCCTACACTCTTTGAAATAAGAGCCAGCATTCCATTGGCCTTCCTGTTGCATCTGTGTGCTAAGTTTGTTTCCTGTGCAAGTTTCCTATGTTGTACCTTTGTGCAGTTTTTCTTCATTTAAATAACACTGTTCTTTTGTTTTATCTTCCATAATGGACAACTTCACATTTTCCCACATTATACTCCATTTGCCAAAATTTTGTCTACCTACTTAAGCTATTAGTATCTTACAGTAAACTGTTTACATCCCTCTCACAACTTGTCTTCCCACCAATTTTTACATCATTTGCAAATTTGGCTATAGTACATTTGATTCCTTCCTCCAAGTCATTAATATATATTCATAAACAGTTGTGGTGCCATCCGTGGAACCCCTGTGGAATCCCACTGGTTACAGGTGGTCAACCTGAAAAAGAACACCTGTTCCACACTTGCTGTTTCCTGCTCATGAGCCAATTCTCTATCCATATCAATAAACCACTTCTAAAATGATCGGCTCTTATTTTGTAACTTAACCTTTTGTGTGGTATCTTGTTGAATGTCTTCTGGAGATCCAAATAAAATACATCTTACATTCCGTTCTATCCACTCCAATTCAGAATTCTTCAAAAAAACTCTAATTAGACAGACACTATTTCCCATTTGTGATGTCATGCTCACTCTGCTTGATTAGATTATGATTTTCCAAATGTGCTGTTATTGCTTCCTTAATAATTGATTCCAACATTTTTCCAACAATAGATGTTAAGTTAATTGGCCTATAATTACGCACTTTTTGCTTCCTTCCCTTTTTGAATTGTGGTGTCACAGATCGGCATCCCTTTATTCTGAGACAATATCTGCTAGTTCAAAACTCTCCCTTGAGGGGAACCATCATCTCAGCATTTACCCTGTCGAGCCCTTTAAAATGTTTCAATAAAATCATTTCTCATTCTTCTAAATTCCAGTGAGAGTTCCAACCTGTTTATCTTTTGCTCATTAGACAAACCCTAGAAACTGGCAAATTTTTAATCTTCCAGTACTTCTCTAGAATCCAACCACGCTAGATTGGGCTTTATCTCACCAGAGTTTATAAGAATGAGAGGACACTTTATTGAAACATGGAACATTCTGAGGGGGCTTGACAGGGTACATGTTAAGATGTTTCCCCTTGTGGAAGAATCTAGTTATGTTACATTCCATTTTTGATGGTTTGTGTTACCACTCTTTCTTTTGAACTTGATTTTCAAAATATTTTGAAAATGCATAGAGCTTGATCCCACAATGATCAAAGAGATTATTGAGTAGTTACCTGTTTCATGAATATTAATTGGTTGGTAACTGTTTATCAGAATATTTTGAGAACTCCCTGCTCTTATGCATAAATTTGCCATGGGATCCTGCTGCAGTTGTGAGAAGTTATTGAATATCTTTCCAAAGTCGGTCTCTGGAGTCCTGAGTCTCTTCCTCACAATATAATCAATGAGAATAATCCATGCAACATGTATCAATCAAATTTCAACTATTACATTGTGACAAATTTAACCATTATATGTTATATTTGAAAAAATATGAAAACAAAAAATCTGTCTGATCTCTACTTCACCTGAGGAACTGATATGAGCAGTCATCGTGCAATTGATTTCAAGAATTAACAGCAATTAAGGTTAACATTAACAGCAGAATAACACATCAGGGCTATGTTGCTCATGTCCCCTGAGAACACAAGGCCTGTACTAGCAAGAATGACCGCAAGTGCCAGAGCTTTCTGGCTGTTGAAAATACTCTACAAAGGCCAGTATCCTGCCACCATTTACACATGGCGGGTCCTTGTCACTGATCCAGCTTCCTTAGAGCCAGCTCACCGAATGGGCAGAACTTCTGACACTCCTGTTTATATCTGCCATCCAGGGCTCCCTGATTGGACCAGACTAACAGCCCCAGTTGGGGAACTCATTATGTGAGGTCCTCCTGGCTGACCTTGTTGCAATCATTACAGTAACATGTGTGGGTGCTTACTTCACAATGGGGACTCTTCCAACTTCCATGGAGATGGACTAAGAGGTGAGACTGTGTGAAAAATGGGACAGTTACACGTCAGGTTGCCTCCCTGATGTGAACCAGTCTCTGAGCAATCCTGCTTAGAAACCAGGTCTGACAGCTACTTAATTGGTCATGCAGATTGGGGTCAAATTGGTAACACTGCTGGCATCCAAAATTTGTTGGTAGGCCAGTGGCATGCACCCAACAATACGATTGTATGGTTAAATTGCTGCAATTATGTGAGGGTCATTAGAGTGAACCAGTAGATGTAGCAATGCCTTGCCCTTGAACTTATTGATGTTACTGGTCCAGTTAAACTTCTGGTTTCTTGATGATTAGTTGATTCTTGATGAAGTTGGTTTTGAAGCTTGGGGCAGTTGGTTCTGTTTTTGAATATTGCTGAAAAGACAGACATGCTGTTGAAGTTTTTATGTGCTTTCATCAAGACACACACAAGAACACTAAATTTCAAAGGAAAAAAAATTATACTGCATGTGGAATAGGTTGCTAATTGGTTGGCAAGCAGACTTAATTGCCAGGTATGTCGGCAATGTGTCTGAACAACTATTTGATTGTGTCCATCAGCATGTTCATTTAGCATTGTGTAACAGGAAGAATTCTAATTGTACTCAACTAGCCTCTGTCCACAAATGTTAGAACATACTGTCCAATATAATGTGATTCTGTGATTAGGCAGCATTTATTGGACAATCCTGAATGTGCCAAGAATTATGCAAATAGCCAATTTAGGATTATCAATCAGGCTTGCAATGTGGCTCATTTCAGCTTGCTTAAAGCTGCATATAATCATATATAGAACTCATTCTTCTGTAGCCAAAGGTAATTTGCCCAGACATTGCCACTTTTCCACTTAACCAAAAGCTAGGGCACTGATTACTAGTGCACTCCCTGCAGCACATCCTGACCAATCAGAATTGACTTGTTTTGTTTTAACAAAAGCTGAGTTGCCTGCCCCTCTTCCGCGGTTACGTTAGAGCCCGGGTGTCCTTGGAGAAGGAGCACGCGGTGTCCACCAACACCCTGGAGGAGTTCAGGGAGAGGTGGGTGCCGCAGGGAGTGGAGTGCATCATTTCTCTCTCCAACTCTATTTTGATTTAGTCCCTACCCTCCCCTTCACTGTTTTTGATCACACAGCACTGCCCTTTGATGTGAAGGGCAGTGTTTGTCACTGGCCACCCGGGTGTTTTCCTATCTTCCTGGTGGTGGAAATTGAATAAAGATTTGTGCACTTTGTGTCTTTCACTGTGTCTCACACCTGCACACACACACCATGGGTGCTGGGGAAAAAAAAAAATAATAAGCACTACTGCACTTAGGTGGTAGTGTGAAAAAGAAAAAAAAAACAAAAGCTGAGTTTCTGTTCATTGTACGTTCACCATGGGCATGCCCTTGACTTACCTTGAGTCTACTTGCCAACCAAGCAGCATCATTTTTCTCATACAGTGTAAATCGTTATTCTTTTTGAAATTTGGTGATCGTGTGTCTATCCTGATGAACATAAGATACAAAGCTTCAACAGTATATGTCATATTCCAGCAAAATTCAAAGATATATTTCCCTTGTTTGACATACCTGCAACTTCAAATGTGCAATTATCACCTTCCAGTTATGAATATAGGGTAGTAGCTATGCAATATGAGATGTAATGTAGGAAATAAATGTGTGAAAATAAATCCACATGTTTGTATACCTATACTTGTTTCTGTAACACAAAATAAGTACCTTATACATAGACTGGGCTATGAATATGACTGCTATCTAAACAGGAATGAATATATAATTTATGCAATCTTGTGTTCAAGCAATAACATTGACATTTGCGATTAACAGTTCAAGCTGTTACAAGGTTTCAGTAAATAGTGTAAAAATCTGTCAGTCAATATATCACCTGCTGTCATGCATGTTGCACCAATTAATGCCTGCATCTGCAGTTGAATTTGTCAGATGGACACATATTCACAGTTGGAGATTAGCATTGCCTCAAAATAACCATTGTTGATTTCTGACTTGGATAGTGAGTGTTGGTAAGCTTTTCAACCACGATACCAATGCAAACACACTTTCTAGCAAATACCTTTGTTATCTACCTTCACTGTTTTCAAGTTTCACAAGTTTTACTCTCTCTATCATGTCTTTTTCTCTGTATGAACATAGAACATAGAACAATACAGCGCAGTACAGGCCCTTCGGCCCTCGATGTTGCGCCGATCCAAGCCCACCTAACCTACACTAGCCCACTATCCTCCATATGCCTATCCAATGCCTGCTTAAATGCCCATAATGAGGGAGAGTCCACCACTGCTACTGGCAGGGCATTCCATGAACTCACGACTCGCTGAGTAAAGAACCTACCCCTAACATCTGTCCTATACCTACCCCCCCTTAATTTAAAGCTATGCCCCCTTGTAATAGCTGACTCCATACGTGGAAAAAGATTCTCACTGTCGACCCTATCTAAACCCCTAATCATCTTATACACCTCTATCAAGTCACCCCTAAACCTTCTTTTCTCCAATGAAAACAACCCCAAGTGCCTCAGCCTTTCCTCATATGACCTTTCTACCATACCAGGCAACATCCTGGTAAACCTCCTCTGCACCCGTTCCAGTGCCTCCACATCCTTCCTATAGTATGGCGACCAAAACTGCACACAATACTCCAGATGTGGCCGCACCAGAGTCTTATACAACTGCAACATGACCTCAGTACTCCGGAACTCAATTCCTCTACCAATAAAAGCCAGTACGCCATATGCCTTCTTCACCGCACTATTTACTTGGGTGGCAACTTGGTTGGTTGGTACTCTGAATAAAGCATGGCTTTCTGTTTTTGTAAAGATAAGCACTTTGCTTGTCGGAATTTAACTTTAATGAGTACCAAGTTTCAAACTTTTGAAGTGTTTAGGAAATAAAATAAACTCAAGCTTACTGTTCTTTGACATCAAGGTTATTGACTCTTGAGTTGCTCTGGATAGATGAATTGAAATATTTCTCCACAATATTTGTCGACTGAAACTACAGCATCCTGGAAATTGCTCGACATGTAGAATTGTGGGAAATTGCAGTTATCTCAGTCTGACCAAATGATGGCTTTGGCAATATCCAAGAAATAAATTCCTGGATTTCTCAGATAAACGCATCTCTATTGGAATTGGTCTTAGACAAATTTAGAACACAGTAACTGCAACAGCAGGTTTAGTATTTTGAGGAGACAATTTAAAAACTATTGGTCTTTTTCATTTCTACAACTCTGAGAGAGAGCAAACTTCTCGATCTTGTCCATAATAACGTCAGCATGGTGGACATCAGAAAAATGGCCTTTCTAATAATTTTCTGACATATTTTATAGTTTACTCTCTAAAATTGATAACAGAGAGTTGACGGATAAAGCATCCTTACATTTTCAGAAGGCTTTTGATTAGAAACCCCCAAAGCAGGCTGGTTAGAAATTTTAAAAGCTATAGCAATGGAGGTAATGATCTGGCATGGATTAATGATTGGCTAAGGGACAGAAAACAGACAGTTGGAATAAATTAGCTATTCTCACTTTGGCAGGCTGTGATTTTGTGCCTGAGCTCTTCACAATGCACATTAATGATTTGAAGGTGGGGACCAAATATGATATTTCAAATTTTGCAGATGAGACAAAGGTGAGTGGGAATCTGTGTTGGAAGGAAACTATAAGATAGCTTCAGGAGAAGGATTTGGACAGGCCTAGTGAATGGAGAAGAACATGGCAGATGGAATATAATGTGGAAAAATGTGAGGTTATCTAATTTGGAAGGAGGAACATATATGTAGTGTATTTCTTAAATAGTATGAGGTTTGGAAAGTGTAAATGTGAAAAGGGGCCTAGGTGTCCTTGTTAATAATCCCCAAAGGCTAATAGACAGAGGCAGAAAGCTGTAAGGAAAGCTAATGGAATGTTAACCTTTATTCCAACAGGACTTGAGGACAGGAATGGTGAAGTCTTGCTTCAATTGTATAAGAGCTTATGTTAGACTGCACCTGCACTTTTGTGTGTAGTTTTGGCCTCGATATCTCAGGAAAGAGAGAGAGCAATGAAGGTTCACCAGACTTTATGCCAGGAAAGCGATACTGTCCTCTGAAAAGAGATTTGGCAATCTGGGCCGATATCTCACTTTGTGGTGAGGAGTGATCTAATTAAAACTTAAAGGGACAGATGGAGTAAATACAAGTGAGATATTTGAGGAGTCTGAAAACAGGGTGCACAATTTAAAATGGAATATGCCACTTAGATGAGGAGGTCCAAGATGAGGAGAAATTATTTTATTCAGAGGGTTGTGAACTTTTGTAATTCTCTACCCCAGGAATTGAAGATCAGTCTTTTAGTATGTTTAAGGTAGATTTTGATAGATTTCTGATGACCAGTGGAACTAAGGGTCATGAAGATGGGGTGAATAAAAGTGTTCAATCAGCCATGTTCATATTGAAGATCATGTGCTTGAATAAGGGGTCTATGATAGACTGAGGGAGGACCTGGCTCAAGTAGACTGGAAACAGAGACCTTATGGTGCGACAGTTGACGAGCAGTGGGGGACCTTCAAAGAAATTTTTCAAACTGCTCAGCAAAACTCCAGTGAAAAGGAAGGACTATAAGAGGAGGTGTAATCTGCTCTGGGTGTCTAAAGAAATAAGACAGGCTATCAAAGTGAAAGAGAAGGCATACAAAGTGTCCAAAAACAACAGGAATCTAAAAGATTGGGGAAACTTTAAAGGTCAACAGAAACCCACAAATAGTGCAATAAAGAACAGTAAGATAGAAAATGACAGAAAAACTAGCACAAAATATAAAGACAGATAGCAAAAGTTTCTATAAACATATAAAACAAAGAAGAGTAACTAAAGTGAATGTTGGTCCTTTAGAGGATGCGAAGGGGCAGTTAGTTATGGGATATGATGAAATGGCTGAGGCATTGAACAGGTACTTTGCATCGGTCTTCACAGTGGAGGATACTAATAACATGCCAGTAAGTAACGAAGAGACAAAGGTATGTGAGGGCAATTATTATTATGGAAGAGTTAGTGTTGGACAAGCTTACGGAGCTCAGGATAGATAAGTCGCCGTTCCTGATGTAATGCATACTAAAAGAGATGGCAGAAGAAATAGCAGGTGGACTAACGGTAATTTTCCAAAATTCGCTGGACTCTGAGGCAGTCCCAGCAGATTGGAAATAGCAAATGTGACACTGTTTAAAAAGGGAAGTAGACAAAAGACGGAGAATTATAGACCAGTGAGCTTCATGTCTGTAGTGGGGAAGATGAGATTATCAATGAAGAAATAGCAGGGCATCTTGGAAAGAAACTGTCCCATTGTACCGACGCAGCATGGGTTCATGAAGGGCAGGTCATGCTTCACAAATCATTTGGAATTTTATGAAGACATTTCAAGCAAGGTGGATAACATAGACCCAGTGGGTGTGGTGTAATTAATTTCCAAAAGGCCTTAGACAAGGTGCCGCACACGAGGCTGTTGCGTAAAATAAGGATGCACGGTGTTAGGGTTAGAGTATTAGTGTGGATTGAGGATTGGTTGACTGACAGGAAGCAAAGAGTAGGGATAAAAGAGTGCTATTCTGGCTGACAATCAGTGTCTAATGGTGTGCCTCAGGGATCAGTATTGGGACCACAATTATTTACAATTTATCTTGATGATTTGAATTGGGGACCACGTGTGTGGTGTCAGAATTTGCTGATGACACTTAGATGTGTGACAGAGCAAAGTGTGCAGAGGACTGTGAAACTTTGGAGAGGAACAAAAATACATTGAGTGAATGGGCAAAGATGGAATGCAATGTAAATAAATGTGAAGTCATACATTTTGGTATGAGCAACAGCAAAATAGATTATTAGTTGCATGGTAAAAGTTGCAGCATGCTGATTTGCAGAGGGACCTGTGTATCCTTGTGTATGAATCGCAGAAGGTTGGTCTGCAGGTACAACAAGTAATTCAGAAGGCAAATGGAATTTTGTCCTTCATTTGGAAAGGGATTGAGTTTAAAAACAGAGAGGTAATGTTACAGCTGTACAAGGTGCTGGTGAGGCCACACCTGGAGTACTGTGTGCAGATTTGGTCTCCTTACATAAGAAAGGATGCACTGGCACTGGAGAGGGTACAGAAGAGGTTCATTAGGTTGTTTCCGGAGTTATGGGGGCTGGCTTATGAGGAGAGGCTGAGTAAATTGGGATCATTTTCATTGGAATTTAGAAGAATGAGGGGGAATCTTACAGAAACATAGAAGATTATACAGGGAATCAATAAAATAGAAATAATATGATGTTTCCACTGATAGGTGAAACCAGGACAAGAGGGCATGGCCTCAAGATTAGAAGAAACAGGTTTAGAACTGAACTAAGAAGGAACTTCTTCACCCAGAGGGTTGTTAATTGATGGAATTCCTTGCCCAGTGAAGTAGTTGACAGTACTTCAGTAATTGCTTTTAAAGCTGAGGTAGATATGCTTTTGAAAAATAAAATAATTAAGGGGTATGGTGAAAACACGGGCAAGTGGAGCTAAGTCCACAAGAAGGTGAGCCATGATCTTTTTCAGTTGCAGAGCAGGTTTGAAGGGCCAGATGACCTAATCCTGCTCCTGGTTCTTAAGTTTGTATGTTCTAAGATATGGGCAGGCTTGATGGGTTGAATGGTCTACTCCTGTTCCTTTTTTTTCTTTATTTGTCTATTTTATACTAAGTAGAACAGTGATGTTGAACGTTTTAACTTATTTCTTTATTTTACTATGTTTGTATCTAAGATTTTGTACCTAGATACCTTTGTACCGAAGACAACGCTGGAAGTGGTGACTTTGTACACTTTTCACAGTACTCCTTTACCCCTACACCTGAGTACATGTGACAATAAAACCTAATTCTAATTCTAATTCAAATCCTAATATTCCTTATCCAGCAGCACTGACCGAAGCAAGAGTAATGACTGAGTTTGGATTAAAGACAGCCATGTTCGGATGATCAGTGATTTAGAAGAGCTTGAGATGAAGAGGAAGAGGCATAATTTGTGAAGAGATTTAGAAGACACCTACCATTGACAAAGAAGCATTTTGATACAGCTTTCAGGTGTCCAGCACTTTTTTTGTAACTGGCACAACATGGGCATCACAGACTGAGTTAGCATTTATTTCTCATCCATAGTTGCCCTTGAGAAGGTGGTGGTGAGCTGCCTTCTTGAATCACTGCTGTTGGTGTGCTTGTCCCATAATGTCATTAGGTAGGAAATTCCAGAACTTTGATCTGGAATGGTGATATATTTCAAGGTCTGGTTCATGAATGGCATACAGTGAAATTTGAGATGGTGGTGTCCCCATGTATCTGTTGCACTTGTCCTTCTGGATGGTAGTGGTTTGGGTTTCAGAAGGTGGTACACGCTGCTGCCAGTGGTCAGTGATAGAGCTAGATGTGGTGTCAGTCAAGTGGGCGGTGTTCTCCTGGATGATGTCAAGCTTTTTGATTGTTGTTGGAGCTGCACTTACCCAGGCTGTGAATATTACATCAACACTCAACACTGGAGCCCCCCCCCGGGGGTGCATACTTAGCCCCCTACTTTACTCACTGTATACCCATTACTGCGTCGTTAAATACCAGACTAATGCCATTTACAAGTTTGCTGATGACACCACCATATTTGGTCGAATCTCAGTTGGTGACCAAACAGACTATAGACAGGAGGTGGAAGACCTGGAAAAATGGTGTACTGAGAACAACCTAGCTCTCAATGTCAGCAAAACCAAGGAACTCATTATTGATGTTCAGCGGGATGTTACTCATGTGCCCACCTACACGTTAACAGCACAGAGGTGGAACGAGTGGAGAGAGTCAAGTTCCTGGGAGTGGTCATCCACAACAAGCTTTCTTGGACCTTCATGTGGACGCACTGGTTACAAAGGCCCAACTACATCTCTGTGACTCATGTGACTCAGCCAACGTTGTCTATCTTATACGTTGCAGGCAAGGCTGCCCTGAGGCAAGGTATATTGGGGAAACTGAGCAAAGGCTACAGCAACAGATGAATGGGCACCGCACAACAATCAACAGACAGGAGTGTTCCTTCCCAGTTGGGGAACACTTCAGCGGTCCAGGACATTCGACCTCAGACCTTCGGGTGACCATCCTCTAAGCCGGACTTCGGGACAGGCAGCAGCGAAAAGTGGCTGAGCAGAGGCTGATAGCTAAGTTCCATACCCATAGGGAGGGTCTCAACCAGGACCTTGGGTTCATGTCACACTACATTGCACTATACACACACACACACAGACACTCCAACACACACACACCCACACACGCACTCCTATACACATACGGACTTACATAGACACAGGCACGCACACAGACACTCACACACACCCTTACAGACACACACACTCCCACATGCATCCTCTCAGAGACTTGGACTACTCTACACTTACGCACACCCATATACACTCTCTCTCACAGACACTCACAACCCCCCCACCCCAGACACACATGCACCCCCTCACAGACTTAAGACACTCTACACTCACATACACACACATATACACTCTCTCTCACACTCACGACCTCCCAACCCAGACAGACACACACACACACACAAAGACCCACATGCACACATATACATATACATTTGTGGGGTGAATTTGTACTTGCAGAGTTACATTGTACTTTGCTCAAAAACTGCATGAATTCGTGTAAAACTCTGTTATCTCATTTTTTAGATTAGGATCAATTGAAATATCATGGCACAGACAAAGAACACAGGGGGCTAACACCTTCAACATATTGTCTAGCTAACATCAATTGTTACAGTTAACCTGAGAATGCAAATTTTAAAAAAAGGTTTTGTGATTTACATGTGAAAGAAGTGAAACTATCATGGTATTCAAACAAATGAAAGACTCAACAGACAATCAAGGTATTTTTCAATGTATAATTTCAGTTACATCCCACTGTAGACTTTTGCTATAAATTCTGTGTCTTACAATTGTGTCCTCCACAACCACCTGATGAAGGAGCGGTGCTCCGAAAGCTAATGCTTCCAATTAAACCTGTTGGACTATAACCGGGTGTTGTTTGATTTTTAACTTTGTACACCCCAGTCCAACACTGGCATCTCCAAGTAATGAGATCAGGAACTGAGTGTATCGAGCATAATCCAAACTGGGTGTCAGTATCAGGTTGTTGCTGAGCAGATGCTGCTTGATACCCCTAATGTCCTTTTAAAATCTTTCTCCTCTCACCTCAAAATACACCCCCTCACTTTGAACTCCCCCACCCGAGGGAAAAAACCTTTGCTATTTTCCTTATCCACACCCCTCATGATTATATAAAGTCACAACCCCCCAGTGTCCTCTGCTCCGTGAAAAAAATCCCAGCCTACCCAGCTTTTCTTATAACTCAAACCCTCCATTCCTGGCAACATCTTGATAAATGTTTTCTGAACTTCCCTCCAATTTAATAATGTCCTTCCCTTAGCAGGGCAACCAGAGCTGTGTAGTTCTTAAGAGAATCTTGCAAATGAAGGCCCGTAAGGGGGAATATGTTTATTGGCTCCCTGCCTGTCAATGCACTGAATTCAGAGTTCTCAATTTATAAATCTTTCCATGACATGATACTGACTTAATTATGTAACATTTTCAACCTAATACCATTTTATGTACCCTCCAGTAATACTGATGCCACACTAAGGCTTGGCAATGACCATCTCTAACAAGAGAGAAGCCAACCATCTCCCTCTGATATTCAATTGATTATTATTGCTGAATCTCCCACTATCAATACAATTGACTAGAAACTTAACTGGACTAGGTACATAAATACTTTGCCTACAAGAGTAGATCATAAGTTTTGAATTATGCAGAGAGTAACTTAGATCCTAATTCTCTGAATTGTGCCATCTACAAGACACAAGTCAGTTGCATGATGGAATTCATTTGGAAAGCACAGTAGAAATTCATCCCAAGCAAGAAAAAAATACTAAAGAGAGGATAAGGCAACTGTGCCTGACAAGTCATAATAAAAGTGAAAGAAAAAGCATACAATATTGTGAAGATTAGTGGGAAGCCAGAAGACTGGGAAGCCTTTAAAAACCAGCGGATGATAACTTAAAAAGCAATAAGTGGGAGAAGATGAAGCATGAAGATAAGCTAGCTAGTAATATCAAAGCAGATTGCAAGAGATGTTTTAGATTTATAAAAGGTAAGACAGAGGCAAGTCTGGATATTGGACCATTGGATTATGAGGCTAGAGAACCAGCAATGGGGAACACAGAAATGGCGGAGGAACTGAATAAGTACGTTGCATCAGTCTTCATAGTGGAAAACACCAGTAGCATACCAGAACTTTAAAGAGTCAAGGGACAGTGGTACGTATAGTGGCCATCACTAACGAGAAAGTGCTGGGAAAGCTGAAAGGTCTGAAAGTGAATAAATTACCACACTAGATGAACTGCACCCCAAAATCTGAGGGACATAGCTGAAGAGATTATGGAGGCGTTGGTGGTGATCTTTCAGAAAACACTGGAGTCAGGAAGGGCCCCAGTGGACTGGAAAATGATAATGTAATACCCTTGTTTAAGAAGGGTAAGAGGCAGATGGTGGAAAATTATAAACCAGTTAGTCTGACCTCCGTTATTGTGAAGATTTCAGAGTCTACTATTAAGGATGAAATAGCAGAGTACTTGGAAATGCAAGCTAAAATAGGCCTGAATAAGCATAGCTTTGTCAAGGGGAGGTCATGCCTGAGAAATCTGTTAGACTTCTTTGAGGAGGTAATGAACAAGTTAGAAAAAGGAGAATCAGTGAATGAGATGTAATTGAATTTCCAGAAAGCCTTTGACAAGTGTTGCACAGGAAGCTGCTAAGTAAGATGAGAGCCTACGGTGTTAGGGCAAGGTACTGCCATGGATAGAAGATTGGCTGACTGGTAGAAGGTAGAGATTAGGGATAAAGGAATCTTCTTCAGGATGGCAGCTAGTCACTACTGGAGTTCCACAGGGGTCAGTGTTGGGACTACAACTATTCATGTTATTCCTTAATGATCCTGACAAATGAACTAAGGGAATTGTTGCTAAGTTTGCAGATGACACAAAGATAGGTGGAAGGACAGGTTGAGGAGGCAGTCAGATTGCAAAAGGATTTTGACAGGCTAAGCGAGTGGGCAAAGAAGTGACGGATGAAATACAGTGTGGGAAAGTGCTATGAACTTTAGTCAGAAGAATAGCAGAGTTGACTGTTTTCTAAATGGGGAAGGCTTTGAAAATCTGGAATTAGGAGTTCTAGTTCAGTATTCTCATAAGGTAAACATGCAGGTTAAGTTTACAGTTAGGAAGGTAAATGCAATATTTGCATTGATTGCAAGAGGACAAGAATACATGAGCAAGGATGAAATGCTGAGGCCCTATTGACTCTAGTCAGATCACATTTGGAATATTGTGAGTAGTTTTGTGATATATTCCTAAGGTAGGATGTGCTGGCATTGAAGAGGCTTCAGAGGAAGTTTACAAGAATGATCCTGGGCATGAAGGCTTGTCATATGAGGAGTGATTGAGGACTCTGGGTCCGTATTCAATAAGGGTTGAGAAGGATGAGTGAAGATCTTATTGAAACTTACAGGCCTGGATAGAGTGGATGTGGAGAAGATGTTTTCACCAGGAGAAGAGACTATGACCCAAGGCACAGTCTCAGAATGAAGGGATGACCCTTTAGAACTGAGATGAGGAGGGTTTGCTTTTGCCAGAGGATAGTTAATCTGTGGAACTCATTGCCACAGAGGGCTCTGGAGGCCAAGTCATTGAATTGATTTAAGACCGAGATAAATAGATTTTTGATTAGTAAGGGGATCATGTGTTGAGGGGAGAAGCGAGGTGAATGGGATTGAGAAACATGTTAGCCATGATCGAATGGTGGAGCAAATTCGATGGTCCAGATGGCCTAATTCTGCTGTTGCATTCTATAGTCCTAACAGTTAAAGGTTTTCTTTGATTTGGTAAGCAGGAATACAAACCTTTGTTAATTCATCTACCACTAATTAATTCATTCCAAAAACGTCATAGATAAACTTGTTTCTGGGTTTATGAATTAAAGCTACCTTCATAGCAACAACTTTGTATAAATTAAACCTAGATTCTTTCCAGACCATGCAAGTAAAAGTCTTCATATAATTGACAAAAGAATTTATAGGGTGAATTTTTTTTCGTATTGATAAAATCTGGAATGTGCTACCTGACAGGATGAGTAATTAGTTTCTATACAGAAATTCAGAAGCCAATTGGCCATGTATTTGAGGTGGACTAATTTGTAGTTATTTGCAGAAAAATACTGTGGTATGGGACTAAAATACATCGCTCTTTCAAAGAGCAAGACCAGACAAAAAAGGCTGAATTGATTCCTATGCTGTAATATTTAATGATCTCCATTAACCTATCTGCCATAAATAACACTAGTATTAGAATGTTTAGTATCAAGTGTACTTATCTCTGTCTGCATCTATAACTTCAACTCCCCCTCCCACTCCACCAAGGACATGCAGGTCCTTGGACTCCTCCATCGCCAGACCATAGCAACACGACGGTTGGAGGAAGAACTCCTCATCTTCCGCCTAGGAACCCTCCAATCACAAGGAATGAACTCAGATTTCTCCAGTTTCCTCATTTCCCCTCCCCCCACTTTGTCTCAGTCAAATCCCTCGAACTCAGCACCGCCTTCCTGACCTCTCTGCCCCCACCCCCACTCCAGCCTATCACCCTCACCTTGACCTCCTTTCACCTATAGCATTTCCAACGCCCCTCCCCCAAGTCCCTCCTCCCTACCTTTTATCTTAGCCTGCTGGACACACTTTCCTCATTCCTGAAGAAGGGCTCATGCCCGAAATGTCGATTCTCCTGCTCCTTGGATGCTGCCTGACCTGCGCTTTTCCAGCAACACATTTTCAGCTCTGATCTCCAGCATCTGCAGTCCTCACTTTCTCCTCCTGCATCTATAACTTACCAACCTCCAGTCCACATTGAAACTGATGCAAAAAGCTCATAACAAACAGCAAACAAAACAGCGGATGTTAATGTTCATTGTTTAATTTACAAATAAAAGGAAATTGTGTACTAAAATTTACTAAAATTCGGTGAAGTGTCAATTTTGGGAAGCTTCATGTTGGGTTCCTCTCCACTGAGTTATCTCCTGCAATTCTCTGTTGCCCAACTCATTATATATGCACCATACTTCTAGTGCAGTTTTTGTATTATCTTGTTAGTGCTAGGACCCCCTATGATTTCTGTCTGTGCACCATATGCAAAGTTAAATTATTGCCAGCCACAAATAGCCCTTTGCAGTACCTGAATTGAGACCAAAACTAAAAAGAAAAGCTTCTGAGGGCACAGAGATGACAAGAGTGACACTTTATTGGAAATAAAGTCTCGCATTAGTAAGATTTTTAAAAATCAATTGTCAAATCAACTGTTACTGTAACTGCAGCTACAAGAATGAATTTGAATAGGCTTCCCATTCTTAGTACTGTACCATGTTAGAACACTGTCTGAGGGAGTGCTATTCTTTCCCTAACATCCCGCACTGCAGAACCTGCTGTCATTGCTTAACCTGGAGCATCATATGTTGGAAGTCTTCTAATGACTGAAAATCTTAACATTTATTAAGCAATAGGAAAAATGAAGAAAAATAACAAAATTGCTGCATTTGCTTCTGGGCCTGCTTGCAATCACAGATCGCCCAACTCAGATCTATTCAAAGTGAGTGTCAAAAAAGGCTGTCTGGCTTGTTGCACCCAATAATGCACTGCTTTGACATGCTGAGGGTGACGCTCCTCCCACTCAACATCTTCATCTTCCTATTTGAGGGACTGCTGCCACTCTTCTAGCTCTTCAGCATCCATCATATTTCTCCATTGCCTGTTCCAATTCTGCAGAGCACAGTATGCAATGATTATGTGATACAATGTATCTGGAGTGTACTACATGCCCTTACACTATCTTATCTTAAAGAGGCTGATGATTGGTTGAAGATTGTATCCTCAATCTCAGTCAGGGAATTGCATAACTGCAGTTGCAGAGGGTAGCCCTTGTTTCCCAGTAGCCAGCTTTGTAAGCCCTTGAAACAATGGAGAAAGGTGAGACTTCTGAAGGATATAGGCATTGTGGCAGTATCTGGTGCAAATTTCTAAGATGTGGTACTATTGATCACAGATAACCTGTACATTGATGGAATGGCACCCTTTTTCGTTGGTGAAGTTAGCTGGTTGCAATATGGTGCTATCTGCAAAATATGTGCAGAGTCTATAGTACCTACAGGAAGTCAGCTATGATGACAAAACACACTGCCCAGGTTGCAATACTGACTTCATCAAATGGAAGCAAGACGAGGCATTGTGATCTGTTGAAATGGCAATGGTTAACACTTGGATAAACTTGTGGTTTGAGGACTGAGATATTCCACACAAGTCCCCAGTACATACTTAGAAACAACCAGTTGCATAAAGATGTAGTACAGCTGTCACCGTGATGATCACTTACATAGGGCGGCCACCCACTCATTCAGGTTACAGTCCTGCTCTAGAAAATGGCATCGTTCTGTGTTTGTGTCCAGGGAGATCCTTAGTCTGTTGTGATATTTTGTTTTGCACATCTGGAAAAAATGTCAATAGAATCTGGAACTCTTGAATATCCTGAGAGGACCTTCAACTGTGACCTATTCATGTGGAGGCTGTTTGGTAGCTGCTAGAGATTGATGCTCATCATGGGCTAGCTGGCTCAGTTGATCCTCCACAATTTCTCTGCACCTTTGTAGCATCACAGCCACAGTGACTTCCACAACTTGCTTACTACAGCAGTGTCTCCTGATTACCCACCCTGACTTTCAATGAACAGACCCCTGTGACTGACTTGGGAAAACAGTATTGACTGGTGAGTGACAAGATACCCTAGCTCACATTTATGCAACTTCTCAAATGACTTACTCCTGTTCCTCTGGTTGATTTTGATTTGTGGGGCTTATCATGACCCACTCCCTGGATTGTAAATATACACAATCCATGACTGCACCAAGTGACTGATTGGTTGTGTCCAATCTCCTGGACTGAGATTGGACACTGCTCTTGACTGTGGTGGACCTCCAACTGATGACACTCTCCTTTGTCTTGACTGAAGACTACTTCCCTTTGACTTTGGCCATTGATTGAAGCATAAAATGCTGGCGCATGGTGTCAGTGTAACATTGGCATAGCATGGTGCTATGATTGTGGAGGGCTCGATCGTAACATTTAGCACAGTGATAATGCCACACAACACAATGGAGGTTATTCTCAATGTGAAAGCAGGACTTTGTCTCCACAAGGGCTGTGCAGTGGTCACTCTTACCAATACTGTTACGGACAGATCCGTGTGAAGGAACTCCCTCACCCGCTAAGAAACAACCATGAATGGACTGAGCAAGTGAGTGCTTTGGTGTAACATTGGAGCTTTTTCTGGATAAGGGGTGGTGGGTGGCGGGGGGGTTGTCTCTGGCGGGGTGTGGTGGCTTATATTGTCTCTGTGTTAGCTGCTTTTGTTTACAATCCTAGGCACTGGCGGCGAGTTTGTACTGAATGTAATAACTGCAAATAAACTACCTGAGTTTCTCAGATTAAAGCTGGAGTGTTTTAGAGCTCAGGCAGACCTGGGATCGCGGGTAGACCTGGGATCGCGGGTAGACCTGGGATCATGGGTAGACCTGGGATCGCGGGTAGACCTGGGATCGCGGGTAGACCTGGGATCTCAGGTAGACCTGGGATCTCAGGTAAATTGGGATCTCAAGTAGACTGGGATCTCATACAGACTGGGAGCTAAATAGATGCTTATGTTGTGGAAAAGTGCTGAGCATGTTTTAAGGTTGGCTCAATTTCCTGTTGTTCGAACATTAACATGGTGTACGAGTAGGGGAAGAAGGAGAGCCCTTCAGAGAGTGTTGAGTTGGATTCAGGATGAGTGAGGGTCAGAGGGTAGTCCCAAGGTCAGGGGTTGGTCACAGTCAGGGAGTGCTCACAGGGCTGGCGTGGTCCCTAGGTCATGGTGAGTGGTCATTGTTTCATGGGGTTGGATCAGCAACTGATGAGATGTTTGATCTCTTGTCTTTTTCATATAAAGTGATGAATATGATTGGTCTGTTGTTGGGAAGGGTTGGGCTGGGCCTGGGTCGTGGGAGGTTATATTGGGGATTGGGTTTTAAATGGGGGAAAAAAGTGAGGGTTGGAGCAAATGTGCATTTTAATTAAATTAATCTATAAAAAAGCTAGACTGATAATGAAATCGCTGTTTGGTTGCTGTAAAAACTCAACTAGTTTACTCAAGTCCTTGAATAGCACATGAACGAAGCACTGAGATGGGCAGGGCAGAGCATGAACTTTGGGTGAGTTTCATTGTCCAGCACCAAGAGTGACTCTGGCAGTGGTACTAACCAAGCTGGTCGGGTCCTAATGGACATTCCTGTTAGACTGGGTCTACGTCAGGTGGTGACGTAATCAGCAAAAGAGAGAAAAATTTTCTTCATCTCATCCTTTAACAACCTCCTCATCTGAGCAGATCCGGTGTATGCGTAGGGCTTGTCCATAGGGAATGGATGTTTTAATATGTTTTGGGTGGAAGCTGGAGAAGTGTAGCATTGTGAGGTTGTCTGTGGGTTTGCGGTAGAGTGTGGTGCTGAGGTGTCCATCCTTGATGGAGATGCACGTGTCCAAGAATGAGACAGATAGTTGAGAGTAGTCCATGGTGAGTTTGATGGTGG
>NC_057710.1:133746505-133764073 GCF_004010195.1 Chiloscyllium plagiosum | reverse complement strand
GGTTGGAGATCCTGCATAGAGAAGAAATCTTGTTCGAACCTGTGCATAAAAATGTTGGCATATTGGGGTGCAAATTTGGTCCCCATGGCTGTTCCGTGTGTCTGGATGAAGAATTGGTTGTCAAAGGTGAAGACGTTATGATCGAGGATAAAGCGGATGAGTTGTAGGATGGTGTTTGGAGACTGGCAGTTGTTGGTGTTGAGTACTGAGGCTGTTGCCGCGATGCCATCCATATGGGGGATGCTGGTGTAGAGTGCGGAAACGTCCATTGTGACGAGGAATGTTCCCGGTTCGACTGGTCTGTGGGTGCTGAGTTTCTGTAAGAAATCTGTAGTGTCGCGACAGAAGCTGGAAATCCTCTGTACAATAGGTTTCAAGATGCCTTCCACATAGCCAGAGAGATTCTCACATAGGGTCCCATTGCCCGAAACGATGGGACATCCCGATGTGTTGGCTTTTTTTTTAGATTAGATTACAGTGTGGAAACAGGTCCTTCGGCCCAAACAAGTCCACACCGACCCGCCGAAGCGAAACCCACCCATACCCCTACATTTACCCCTTACCTAACACTACAGCAATTTAGTATGGCCAATTCACCTGACCCTGCACATCTTTGGATGGTGGGAGGAAACCGGAGCACCCGGAGGAAACCCACGCAGACACGGGGAGAACGTGCAAACTCCACACAGTCAGTCGCCTGAGGCGGGAATTGAACCCGGGTCTCTGGCGCTGTGAGGCAGCAGTGCTAACCACTGTGCCACCGTGCCGCCCACTGCCACCGTACCTTTGGAAGGCAGTCGAAGTCGCCTACACGAGAAGTACGTGGGATGAGGGCGCGTAGGGAGCTCTGAAGGACTGGGTCCAAAGTTCTGATCAGTGTGTTTAATTCTCGGGTGTGTTCTTTGGTCGGATCAGTTGGTAGTTGCCTGTAGTGTTCATGGTTGTTCAGTTGTCGGTACACTTCCTTGCAGTAATCTGTTCTATTCTGAATGACAATGGCTCCTCCTTTATCTGCTGGTTTGATGACAATGTTGTGATTGGTTTTGAGAGCCTGGATGGCATTGCGTTGTGAACGGGTGATGTTTTGCTCTACCTTGTGGGTACGGCTGATGAATCTGGCATTTATATATTTCCTAACAGTTTGAGCATACATGTCAAGCCCAGGGCAGCGGCCCTCCGGTGGGGTCCATATTGACAACTTTTTTGGTCGCTCCTCTACAGATCCCTGTGATGACTGTTCTAGTTCATCAGTGGGCTCAGTGGGATCACTGCCGGCATCTTGAAAGAATTCCCGGAGTCTCATTCGCCTGATGAACTCCTCTGTGTCTGCTGCCAGAACCAACGGGTCCATTTTGGTTGTGGGGCAGAAGTTGAGACCCCTACTCAGGACTTCAATCTCTTCCGGTCGAAGAGTGTGGTCTGATAAGTTGACAATAGACTTCCCCGTAGTGATAGTGTTGTCTATTGTGGTTCCAGGGTGGGCTTTGCTATTACTGGTAAGAATGCCAAGCTTCTCCAGTTTTTTGTTCTTGGCGTGCATGTAGGTGGTGTAGTTTTGTTGCCTTGTCTGTTTGGCAATGTCTCATAATTGTACTGACGTATCCGGTGTGCAGGCTGTGAGTGTGGACTCCATCTGAATTTCAAGATTGTGGTGCCTGCTGTAGATTTGGTGCACGAGATGATTGAGGAGTTTACGAGAGGTGCGGTGGCAAAGTCTCTCTGCGTAGTCTGTGTTGTAGGTCGACCTAAGTGGGTTCGTGATCCATAATCCTTTCGGGATCTTTCCTGCTTGCCTGCATTCCTGTAGAAACTTGATGTCTGTGTCGATATGTGCAATCTTCTTGGAGATCCTCTCCACTTTAAGCCGGCGGTTATTGGTGTCAATAGTAGTCATGATTTGGAGATGCCGGTGTTGGACTGGGGTGTACAAAGTTAAAAATCACACAACACCAGGTTATAGTCCAGGTTTAATTGGAAGCACACTAGCTTTCGGAGCGACGCTCCTTCATCTCTGTTATCTCACTTTTTAGATTAGAATCAATCTAAACATCAGGTCATAGGCAGAGAACACAGGGGGCGAACACCTTCAACATATTGTCTAGCTATCACCATTGTTAACAGCTAACCTGAGAATGCAACTTTTTGAAAAAAGGGTTTTGTGATTTACACATGAAAGAAATGAAACTATCACTGTATTCTAACAGATGAAAGGCTTAACAGACAATCAATTTTTCAATGTATAATTTCAGTTACATCACACTGTAAATTTTTGCTATAAATTCTGTGTTATGATCGAGCCCTCCACAATCACATGATTTTAAAAACCTCTATAAGATCACCCTTCAATCTCCTACACTCCAGGGAACAAGTCGCAGCCTATCCAGTCTCTCCTTATAACTCAAACTGTCCAGTCCCAGTATTAACTTTGTAAATCTTTTCTGCACCCTTTTCAATTTAATAACGTCCTTCTGAGAGCAGAGCGACCAGAGCTGTATGCAGTATTCCAAAAGTGGCCTCATCGATGTCCTGTACATTTGCAATATGATGTCCCAACTCCTATACTCAATGCTTTGACCAATGAATGCAAGTATGCCTTTACCACCCTCTCTACCAGTGGTGCAACTTTGAAGGAACTATGTACATGCACGTCTCTCTCTGTTCAACAACAGTCCCCACGGCCCCACCATTAACTGTGTAAGTCCTGCTTTAGTTTGTCTTACCAAAATGCTATACCTTGCATTTGTCTAAATTAAACTCCACCTGCCATTTCTCGGTCCATTGACCCAGCTGATTAAGATCACATTCTCCAGGTAGTTCTTCTAAAACATGATGGTTGCCTTCTTCTGCAGCCCTGCATTATAGAAAAATCACGCTTTAGGAACAACGTTTAAAGTATTGACCAACACACGTTTTAAAAGTTCACTCTTTAGAAACAGTGTCCCCAACTCTTCAATCGCATTACAACTAATTCGAGTTAATGAAACGTGCATTACAGCAGAAGGACCTGTACTCGAAGATAACCTTCTTCACTGTCTACTATACCACCATTTTGATGTCATGCACAAACTTACTCACCATGCTTCCTATATTCTCATCCAAATTGTTTATATTAATGGCAAACAGCAGTGGACTCAGCATCGATCCTGGCAGAATGCCACGGGTCAGAGGCCTCCAGTTCAAAAAACAACCCTCCATTATCCCCCTCTATCTCTTACCATTAAGCCCTAAGAGAGCAATTGAAGAGTCTTGAGATGTATCCTGTTCTGATGCATGAAATGGGTGCCTATCCCTGCCTGTAAAGATGTCAGTGAACTCCAAAGTGGTGAACTATACGAAGTGAGTTGGAGATATGCTGTGATAATGTGGTATGGCTGGTGCATGTCCAGTGTCAACTTCTGTAGATTGGGACTGCACGCGGTCACTTCCCATGGAGCCTGGCTGGAGATGTTGTGCAATGTTGGTCAGGAAGGAGGTTCTGAGGAGCAAGTGGTGACATGGAGCTGCCAGGTTACCTGCTCTGACTTGCATGTTTGTAATTGCCATTATCTAATTTCTCTCTGGCTTGTGGGGGGAATACAAATTGCATACAAATAAGGTGAGGATAAGGTGAGAATAGATAATAATGAGATGTATATGCATGCACATAGACGTCATACCACTCAGTAGTCAGATTCTCACCTCGCTGTTAAAACTTTGGGAAAAAAATTGGACTTTTTTTTTCTCACTGTCTAGAATCTCATTTTTCTGATCCTGCCATATTCCTGATGAAGGGCTTTTGCCCAAAACGTCGATTTTACTGCTCCTCGGATGCTGCCTGAACTGCTGTGCTCTTCCAGCACCACTAATCCAGAATATTTTTCCGACTGATGTGCCATTGTCCACATTGGTTAGGGGCTGAGAACATTCCATTTCCATTTGCAATCCCATTTCTACTATGCCGTGTCTTTGATTTGTTTTGCACCGCAACTTGTAACATGACAGTGGTTAAAAGAGCAAAACTTTTGTTTCTTTTACTGACCTAGATAATGCAGATTAAGAGCAAACCAATCACAAAATGTAATTATTTTGCTCCTAAGATTAGTTTAGCAAAATACATTTGACAAATGTAACACTAAAAGCTTACATTTAAGTTACAAATGTAACTTAAAATGAGTACATAGTGCCTCGAGTTCCAAATCATATATAATATGCAAGGTTTTCTTTAACTATATTGAGCCTGTTACAAAGTCAGAAAAATAGTGTGATAATATTCTATTATTAGACTGATTTATCAAAAATCCTGAGGTAATGTACTCTCTTCCTAGCTTCTTAACTAATAAACACTTATACTGGTAACTTATTTAACAGAGTATTGCATTTGAGTACTCAATTGAACACATTTCCTGTTTGTCTCAATAAACACTAAGGAGAAACACTATTTTCACTTGGGAATGTGTAATATTTACAGTGAGAAATTCACCAATTCTGCTCATCCTACACATCAGCCTAAAAAATCTTCTGTCTTTGTCACAGTTATCTCTGTTTCAGCAGTGGTTGAAACTAAAATTTGCTATGTATATGTGTTGATGAGTTTCATAGCTTTTCAATTAGATGCAATTCCAGGAGCAGGACCAATCTAACAGCTGCAGCACCAGCAACACCAGGAGCAGTAACAATGCCAATAGCTCTTCACAGCTCCTCATTCCCCAGGGATGGTCACAGAACTCCAATTCAAAGGAGACAACACTTCTAGCACAAGTGATACAGTCAGATCGAGAGTTATCTTAACATTAAGGAACAGCAATGTCTTAAGCTGCACAATAAATTGTGTTAGAGAGGAGGCTTTGGCTCTTGTGCTAATTTGTTGTAGACGTTTGCAGCATCCTGAAAGAAGATCACTTCCCAATTGGGTCAAGTGGACATATGTTGTCAGTGTGTTGCAAGGTCAAATAATTTTTTTGCTTCCTGTTCCTTCCAAGAATGCGGCAGTGACATCACAATGATGTTTTTTTCTGCTGACTTTAAGTGTATCTGCAAGGTCACGCAATACCTTCTTTTCTAAGATTGCCACTATGTCAATGTTGCCATGGATGAGGCCAGTCAGACAAACACGGGCTGCAGACTTCAGCACAGTGGCTGTCTTCTCACAAATGCCTGAAGTGCTCACATGAGGCATTGCAAGCACTCTTCGCTTAGGCAATAGTGTTCATTAATCATAGAATCACCACTCTGATGTTTAGAGTCCAGGCAATTTGCAATAGAATTCTTGGATGAATCATCTCATGCATTCTCTGGCTGGTCCTACATCCTCAATCCTTGTCATGATGTCTTCTGGCAGCCTCATAGGTTATTCAGTCAAGAGCTCAAGGTCTGATTTGGAGTGGACCAAAGTGCCACAGCAATAAGTCAATCCACTCTTTGTCTATCTGTTATAGCTATTGTTAATATCTGCTTTAGTGTTTGTTACAATTGCTCTGGTAGTCCTGAAACCTAAGAGTGATATGGTCTGTGTAGCATTTTCCTTTTATAAACTGACTCTCGATTCCAACCACTTTGCTAGTGAATGGATTTTTCGATCCAAATCTATCTGTTTGTTCTATCTACCTACCTATCTACCAACCAACTTCCCAACATATCAGAATTTGTGCCACCACATTGGCTGAACAACTCTGACAAATGCTTCAAAACATCAGGTAAACTGGTTAGTGATCACTGAACCAGTAATTCTTTCCTAGGCTCAGGGCAATGGTTCCATAAAGTACATATGGTATTTTTCCCATGACTCCTGGGGTTCGGTTAATTATCCATCATATTGTTAATCAGGCATCCTTCATTATCCTGGAAATATACAATGCATCTCTGGTAATAAATTGCTGTCTCTCTTGCTGTACCTGGCCACCACCAACATTGGATCACACTGATTAACCATGATGTAATGCACCATGGTAGATAGAGTCATAGAGTCATACAGCACATAAACAGACCATTTGGTCCAACCCGTCCATGCCGAACATAATCCCAAATTAAACTAGTCCCATCTGCTTGTTCCTGGCCCATATCCCTCCAACCTTTCCTATTCACATACCTATCCAAATGTGTTTTAAATGCTGTAATTGTACCCACATGCACCACTTCCTCAGGAAGTTCATTGCACATGCGAACCATCCTATGTTAATCTAATCTAAATCTAAAGTTCATTGCACATGCGAACCATCCTATGTGTAAAAAAGTTTGCCTCTCATGTCTTTTTTAAATCTCTCTCCTCTCACCTTAAAAATGTGCTCCCTAGTCTTGAAATTCCCCATCCTAAGGAAAAGACAACTCCCATTAACTCTATCTATACCTCCTCATTATTTTATAAACTTCTATCAGGTTGCCTCTTAACCTTCTACACTCCAGTGAAAGATGTCCCAGACAATCCAGCCTTTCTTTATAACTTAAACCTTCCATACCCAGCAACATCCTGGTAAATCTCTTCTGAACTCATTGCAACTTAATAATATCCTTTCAATAACTGGGCAAGCAGAACAGGACACAGCATTCCAGAAGAGGCCTCACGAGTGTCCTGCATAACCTCGACATGTCTTCCCTCCTATAATCAAGGTCTGAGTTTGAGAGATGCTGATGTATACAGTGATGTGCTCCTCCCCTACCATCTTTACGTCACACCTGCACTTGTCCCCAGAGTATCTTTAAGTAAGCCTATAGTGTCGACCTCCTCTGGACCTTTGGCAACTGTTATATGGTTGGCATGATTTTATGAAGGGTAAATCACATTTCACTAATTTACTTGAGCTGTTCGACAATATAGCAAGCAAATTGGATAATGGGGATCCTGTAGATGAGTTTATTTAAAGTAGAGGTTGTTAGATTTCTGATTAACAATGGAGAAAAAGGTAATGAGGGTACTGTGGGTAAAAGACATTGAAGTGTTCAATCAGACATGATCATATTGATTGGCAAAGCAGGCTCAACAGGCTGAATGGCCTATTGGTCTTATGTTCCTATGCTGTGCTGGTTACAGATAGAAAATCACAAAGGCAAATAACACTGTGTTGGTTAGGAATAGAAAATCACACAAACAGAGAATGCTGTGCAAATTAGATATCCTGCAGGTCTGAAAGTATAAAAAGGAATATAAAAGAAAATCATGGCACAGACATAAAAATCAGATCTGGACTCAGGCTCAGAGGGCTCCATAATGGGATATTCAGCAATAATAAACAAATTGACAAAATGAGGAGTGGTAGCTGGACCTGATAGACCCCTGGAAGCCCAGAAAACAGAATGCCTAGCATGCAATTTGAATAAGGAAGACAAAAGAGTAATAATTCTGATCAATTTGTATATAGGTCTACGTGGACAAGTATTTATTTACAAGGTATTTATTGTAGATTGATTAACCATTTCTATCTTGAAGAAAAGTAACTTGATCAAACAGGAAGAAAAGCCCCTCAGGATGCAAAACTGCATGGGATCTCACTATGATAAAATAAAATATTCAGTATTTTCTGTTGAATGTGACAAAATTATGAGAAGTTTCATTAGTGGATGCTTTCAGATCATGATAGCAGGCACTGAAATATGCTAATGAGATTATTTTTATTAGCTGTCACAGTAATATTGAACAAAACAGAAATTGCTGGAAAATCTCAGTAGGTCTGGCAGCATATGTGCGTAGAAATCAGAATCCTACGAAGAAGGGTCACTGGACCCAAATTGTGAACTCTAATTTCTCTCCACAGTTGCTGCCAGACTTACTGAGATTTTCCAGTAGTTTCTGTTTTTGTTTCAGATTTCCAGCATCTTCAGTTCTTTCGTTTTCTTTTGTTTAGCCATGTTGCAGCTGTCATCACACCTAGTTAGTTGTAGATACATGAAATGAAGGGATAGTCATGCTATTTTATATTTCAACTTATTGATTCTATAAGATTGATAGCCATCAAGCCATAACATAAGCTTTTTTAAGTATTAAAAGAACAGTCTGAGATGTGATGAAACCTTTTTGTAGATTTATTTTTCATTTGGAACTTGAAGGAGCTTCTTAAAGAATTTCAGTCAGTCTTGTGTCTTTAATTACATAATTTGATGCATCAGGACATTAAAAAATAAAGTTAAAACTCATACAACACCAGGTTGTATTCCAACAGGTTTATTTGGAAGCACTCGCTTTCAGAGTGCTGCTCACAATCACCTGATGAAGGAGCTGCACTCCGAAAGCTGGTGCTTCCAAATAAACTGTTGCATTATAACCTGGTGTTGTGTGAGTTTTAACTTTGTACACCCCATCTCCAAATTAAAAAATTAAAAAAAGTGCTTATTTTACATTTGTATTACACTTTACACAACCACAGGACTTTTCAAAGTGCTTTCAAGTAATTAAGTACTTTTGAAAGATAGTCATTATTGTAATGTAAAAAAGAAAAAGAAGCTATTCAAAAATAATACTGTTTAAACTAAAATTAAAATGACAAAATCTATTTCATTATTATGTATTCTGTTGGTATCAGCTGCCTTCTGTGAGATTTAACAATATGAATCCAACATGGCAACCTTTTCTAATCTAATTTTCTCATTTCCGAGAATTGCATCCTAATAGACCAGTAATATAATTTGGCAAAATGAATCATGTCAGTATTGTTAGCTTGATTAGCTAAAATAAGCAAAACTATGAGTGGCTTCTTGAGATCATGATCAGACCCATTTCTGATTTCTGCACTCTAAGTGCAGCAGTACCATAAGATTCCTTTTGCTCTGCCCATAAAGGACCACAGAAATTATAATATTTCAAAGCACATCTCCTGCACCAGTGTGACATTTTGTTTTCTCACAATCTATTATAAGACCAGCTAATGTAACTCCAAGGCAAACTACTAGACTGAAATCAGTCTTGCTTGATCATTTTTTTTTAGTATTGTGGTCTTTCACTGATACATAAACATGCAATATTACAGATGTGGGTTCAATCATACAAACAGATGTTTATTGCATATAATGGAATAAATCAAACTGTTTACAGATAACACAATTTGAAAGATTTTATAATAGATGGCAAAACAACATCGCATGTATTCCCAAAATCCCAAAATACTATCTCTTTAAGTACTCAAATACCAGAGAAGGAGAGAGTTCCTTTGCTGTCACATCTTGTCTTAACTGTTTCAATTCATAGTTTTGAGAGTTTGATAGCCTTTTGATAGCATTCACAGAACTGAGTTTAGGCTTTCTTAGCTTGAAATAAACTATTCAGGATTATAAACAAACACTACAAGTCTGGAATGTTCAAATGAAAACTCTAAAGTAATCTGTTTCCTAACTGTTCTGAACTAAATTTTTTTCTAAAATAAACTGTTGTTATATCTGACCCCAGCCAGAACAGCTGTGAACTTAACTAAAAGCTTTCCAAAATATGGGTTTTTTCTCAGTAAAAATCAATTCTTGATTCTCCTAAACCAAAAGCAAGCTAATGCCTTTCAAAGTTTGCTGTCTCCAATCATAAAACTCTTACAATACAAACAAGCTCATTGAATTAGGCTGGTATCCTGTCACCAAGTTACCCTTTATTTACTCATGGAGATTACTTCACACTGAATACAGTTTCCTCAAAGCCAGCTCTCAAAAAGAACAGGATACCTGACACGCCTTATCTGTCAGCTAGGGCTCCCTGATTGGACCAGATTAACAGGCCAAATCAGGGAACTCTTATGAGGACCACCTGGCTGGCCTCATTAAATCACTACACTTTGACTATCCTCAGTTATTTTCTCTCTAACATATACTGGGTGAAAACTCATGGCTCAATAAAGGCTGAAAAGTTAATTAGTAACAACCCACTTTCATACACATAAGTCAAAATGCATATGCCACTAGTTGGAAATCCAAACTAAAATATTTGAAATTAATGTATACAAATCACGCACCTCACATCATATTAGCTCCAATAAACTTTATAGATGTACGTGTGAAGATTGTGTAAATTTTTGCCAAATGTTGGAAATTTCAAGAGGGGAACCTATACCCATTGGAAACTATCATGCTTAGGCTAAGTGAGCAGAGAGAGGAAGCTTTCATGTTATTAGTTTTGAGTTAGATTGGAATCCAGTTTTCACAATTCTCAGAGCATCATGGGCCTCCTTTTGGCCATTTTGATTGTCAATCTCATTTTGTTTCCTTACAAGATTTTGGACAGTATTATGAACATAATTGTTCATGGGAAGAATATTTCCTGGAAAACATTTTAATTAAAATCACTGTCATCAAAATTGTATTTTTAATTCTTAACAAAAGCGAAAATAAGCTTATATAAATATGAGTAAATTATTCCTTGTTTCTCTTAAATGTTGGCTTGCATCTGTTCCTTTCAACTGATTTAATTTCATGTCAGTTTTCTCCTCCTTGGAGATGTTGTTTCCTTGTTGGGATATAGTTTGGCTTGTATTGTTTGCCCTCTGGTACTTGATATGCGATTATTATTAAAATGCTAGAGTTAATAATGAGTGGAGACAAGCTGTTAATCCAGAGGACATAACCTGTCAACCCTCATCGTCTCCTCCCCGGGTGTCTCTAATTTGCACTTAGGTGAGGATTTACTGGAGCATAATCATTGAGAAGTAACTCCAGCCAATATTCTCCTCACTATTATCAGTTCCTGAAGTGACTTTGGTTCAACAGGATTGACGAAATTAAAGTGCAATATAGTTCAATTACTAACTGCTAAAACCTGCTAAATAATTAGCAGATTTCTTAACAAAACAAAATTTGGTTCAGTCATTTGTAATTCTGTAAACCCAAAGTTCTATATATTGACGCTTTACAAGCACATATTAGGCTAACAATGTGTGATATTTGTGTTTAGACCAGAAGATACAAGAGCAGAAGTAGACTATTCAAGGCATTCAATAAAATCATGGCTGATCTGGTCTTTCTGGGTAAATTCCTGATTTCTTTACTGAATAACAATCTAGCTATCCTAGATTTGAGTATATTTAACACCCCAACGTTGACAGCCATCTGCAGCAAGGAATTCCTTAAATTCTCTACTCTCTGGGAGAAAAAAATCACTCCTCATCTATGTTTTAAAAGGGCCATCCCATATTCTGAAATTATGCCCTCTCGTCCAGGAATATCCAGAAAGGGAAACAATTTTTTTGGATCAACCCCATTAAGTTCCCTAAGAATCTTGTGTGTTTCAATAAGGTTCCTCTCATTCTTCGAGATTTCAATGATTACAGGCCCAATCTACTAAACCAGTCCTTCCAAACCCTGGATCAACCGAGTAAACATTCTCTGGACGGACTCCAATGCTAGTACATGCTTTCTTAAATAAGGGGATTAAAACTGTTCACAATATTCCAGCTGTGGTCTAACTAGTGTGTTCTATACTTTAAACAAGACTTCCATATTTTTATACTCTGTTCCCTTTGAAATCAAGACCAACATTCCATTTGCCTTCCCTAATATCCATTGAGCTTGTATGCTAAATTTTTGTGATTTACGTATGAGGACTTCCAAATCCCTCTTTGCTGCAGCTTTCTGCAGCCTTTCACAATTTAAATATTTCTGTCTCTCTATTCTTTCTGTAAAGCACATAACCTCATATTTTTCCAAGTTATACTCCATCTGCCAACTTTTTGCCGATTCACTTAACCTGTCGATATCCCTCTGTAAACTCTTGGAGTCATTCTTACCACTTGCCTTTCAAACCTTCTTTGTGCCAGTTACATACTTGGCTATCTCTGCAGTGTTGCTGTTCAATTTGCAAGAATTTCCATTACAAAAATGGATTATTTTGTAACAATTCCTATTTAAGAGACAGACATGTCAATGATTCATGATTATTTATCTATAGTTAGAATCAATTTGTTTGCAATAAATGGTCATTCTTGCTAAGTACAGAGACCTAGCCTGTGTTTTCTGTGAACTTGGATCTAAACCATCAGGGAAATTAGGGAATTGAGCATCCTTTCCATAATCTTTAACTTTTATGATGACTCCAGAATTGCTTTTCCAGTGCTCTACCCAAGTGAGGTATAACATTGACTCAGTGTCAAATTTACTTTGATCATACTCATGTGAAGCACTTTGGTATGTTTTCCTACATTAAAAGTGTTATACAATCTAAATTTCTGCTCTGTGTGGAAGGAGAATGTCACAAGGACACTGTTATATTAGATAAGTAGGTACAATCAAGTTCAGTACAGGGAAAGTATCAGGTTGTCTACATTGGATTGATGAAATATTTTCTAAAAGCAAGAAACTAGGAATTGTGGAGGAGCAGAGACATTTTGGAGTCCAGGTACAGAAATTATTAAAAGTAATTGGACTGCCACAAAAATAACTCATAAGACTAATGGCACGCTAGTCTTAATCTCAAAACAGTTGGAATATAAAGAAATAGGAAGATATTTTCAAACAGCACTGCTGGCACACCAAACAATCAGTAAGGTAATTTCATCCTTAATGTCACCAAGTTTCTGATTGCCCTTATTTCTTAAATAGACAGAAAATCATAGGTTACCATGGCAATTTACTGAAGCAGTCTTCTGGTATATACAGTGAGGACAAGGCAAAAATTCTCCTCAATGCTTTTGAGCAATTGGAAATAACAGAATTGCCTTTGCTTTAATGAAGGTCACTGGGAAATTCCAATGTAATAACTCAACCACTGCAATTAGGAAGAACTGATTTTGTCTACACTGAGGCTGAATGATATGAATGAAGCTGATAAATGCAGAACACAGAGGAACCTCGATTATTCAAATGATACGAGTGGGGAGTATTTTATCGTAAAATCAAATGTTCAGATAATTGAATGCCAGATAATTGAGATTCCTTTGCATAACCATCAGCAGCAAATGGCTTGGATTGGAGGATGAGTGAGGGAGGTCACAGATTTGATGGAGGTATTACATAGAATAAAGAATAGAACCATGAGAGACACAAATAGAAAGTGAATTAGAGTATAGCTTTGGTAAGAGGCCCTTTGATGATAGATTGTGTTTACGTACAATTCTTATCAGCATAAAACCTCTCACCAACAACATTCAGTACAGTGTTTGTGTTATTTCCACCTCATTACTTCAAATTTGAAAATTGTGCATTGAAGACTCATAATATTTTAAGTAGGATGCTATTTAGTTAATTTTATTTTACAAACAGGTTCTTGATACAGAGTTGTTTTGAAAATATTAAACCACGTTTAGAGCAATTGGAGATTTTTGCTGAACTAAGCAATACAAAATTGGGCATTTCTTGGAATTGAAGTGGGGTTGGCTCGAACATTTTCTTCATATTGATCTGAGATCACTACAAACTGGTGATGTGTAAAATCCATAGGATGTAGGAATTGGTATAGCCATTCAATTAAATCATTACAGATATGCATCCAACTCTATCCACCCATCTTGATTTAGAATATATAATTAAATAATTGCTATCACTTTTAATTTTCAAACATTCAAGTGACCTTGCCTCAATAACATTATAATGTTGAATTCCAGATGCAAAGTTGAATGCTTATTTGGCATCTAAACCTGGATGAGGAAAACAGGATATAATTTCACGAGATACAGTTTAGTGAAGGTTATCCTATGAGGAAATGTTGGACAGGTTGGCTTTTATCTACTGGGGTTTAGAAGTGAAGTGATCTTAATGAAACATACAACTACAAAACATCATTGATCTGTGCAGTCATGTGTGTTAGATATATGTCCTGATTGAAGTATCGATGAAAGTTAATTCAATTTCTTTACTAAGTCCCTCAATGTTCAGTTTCCTGATGCAATTACTAGCAAAAATTATACAAGGTAATGATTGATTTGGTGCAGTGTTTACAGCACATGGGTTGAGAGGAAGCTGAGGTTTCCACAGCTGTCCAAGGCGGGAGACAGAAAGCAATGTCTGCTCCTGCTGAAAGTGAACCTGATTGCCATAATGAGTAAGTGCAATTATCATAGCACAAACCAGAAACATTGTTATCTGCTTGAGCATTAGCATCAGTCAGGCTTTATGGAGCATGACCTTCCACCATATGATATCCATAATGGCATGTAACAAGGTGAGGAGTTTTATCTGTTTTAGGCCAATCATCAGTTTGTTTTGATGGAAGCTATTGAAAGCTATCTATGTCAGCAAATGAAAGAACAGCATGTGCTGATTGAGGTGTTTGCATAGAGAAGCAACAACTGTATGACTAACCATGAAACGTAGGATATCTCCATTGCTGAATGTGGACAAACAATCATTTTGTCTAATTAACTCTATCAATGTGGAAGGAAAACAATGTTATTTTCTGAGTTACTCTTAAACAGCTCTGCCTTTTTCAGTTTGTTTAATTTTGTTAAAGAGATCCTTATGACCTTTTTTTAAATGCCTCAGCCCCAGATGCTATTGGCTGCACTCATGTTAACATTATTCTTCCATGAGGTTATTCAAACATATGCTGGCAAACCCTTTGGGTGGACATTTACATTAATAAAAGTTAATTGACACAATCTGCACACAAAATAAAATTGTAAGTTAAATTGATATTTATAACTGAAAACAACAAATGGGGGAGATCATAGCGAGTCAGACAGCATCTGTGGAGAGAGCAAGCTAATGTTTCGAGTACAGATGTATCTTCATCAGAGCATCTAAACTCAAATTGTTAGCTTGCTCTCTTTTCATGGTTGCTGTTAAAAAGCACACAACACCAGGTTATAGTCCAACAGGTTTATCTGGAAGCACTAGCTTTTGAAGCGCTGCTTCTTCATCAGGTGGTTGTCATGGATGCTGCCTGACCTGCTGTGATCTCTGGCATTTATTGCTTTCAGTACAGATTCAGCATCTGCAATAATTTGTTCCTTCATATTTAGGAGTTGTGATAATTGACCATTATCTTTATTGCATACCTTGGAACACTATTTAAAATCAAACACCATCTGCACTTCCCTCCAAACAGGGTGTCTTGTGGAATACATATCTATCTCCCATAGAACTGCCTTTGTTTGTTTGGACAATCTGCTTAATAATAGGTTACACTTTTGGCCCATACAGACAATTATGCAACCATAATAATTTGAAGAGCTTTGATTAGTGTTTTGATTTGCACATTTCATAGTAGACTGGCACTTTGAGCATTATTTGTAGCACTTGCATGCATAACAAAGAGTTAAATACTAATTCAACATGATTCTTGAAGCTGTTGTTTTGATTTTGGTTTGTCAGTTGTGATGAATCCTAGCTATGAAGAAACCTGTGTGTTATTGTAAGTATGCTAAGAATAGTGGAAGAAATAATTTAATGAACACTGTGCTCAGAACAGATGAAATCTCATGGTAATCAACAGCATGTCTTGTTAATTAATTGTCACCTAGTAGTACAAGACTTGTGGTGAGGTTGGTTAGCTCAGTTGGCTGGACAGCTGGTTTGGAATACAGAGTGATGCTAACATCATGTCAGCTGAGGTTATCATGAAGGGATTTCTCTGTCTCAATCTCTCCCCTGCCCTGAGACATGATGAGCCTCAGATTAAACTCACCAGCAGTCATCACTCTCTAATGAGAGAACAGGACTATGGCAGCTTTACCTTTACTGGACTTGTGTATTGCTGCAAGTAGAGACATGTAACTGATACTTTGTCTGTTTGCTGCAATTAGGACAAACACAAGAATGCCAAATTTCAAAAGATCACAATTTATACTGCAGGAGAAAAGACCATAATGCTTTGCCAGAACCTAGGCATTCTTGGAAGATTACCAGCAATGCATCTTCCATCTCTGTAGTTATTTCCTGGGGTGCTGGTTAATTGGCAAGCCGACTTGGCTTGGCTGAGGAATTGCCATGGAGAAAGCAGTGGTGAACTATAACCTTCCCATGCTGCTGGGTAATTCAAAATTCAAACTTGACCATGTTCCATTTGATTGCAGAGAAGAGGTCTGTGTGGATGAACGTCTGCCATTTCTAACAAGTGTAAATTATCTATGTTATGAGCTCAACTAATTATAATGTCACAAAGAAGCATTTCCTCAAGGTAGTCCATGAATTAAGAATGAGCATGTGAATGAGCAAGAGCTCCCTTTTAATTTGTGAGTGATTCAGTTAAAAAAT
This sequence comes from Chiloscyllium plagiosum, assembly GCF_004010195.1. Lineage (NCBI taxonomy): Eukaryota > Metazoa > Chordata > Chondrichthyes > Orectolobiformes > Hemiscylliidae > Chiloscyllium > Chiloscyllium plagiosum. The sequence continues at coordinate 133,748,005 of NC_057710.1, read as the reverse complement.
AACCAGCAGCCAAATATTAGTTTATCAGAAATAAAAATACTTAGTTCTTGTGGGCAGCACGGTGGCACAGTGGTTAGCACTGCTGCCTCACAGCGCCAGAGACCCGGATTCAATTCCCGACTCAGGCGACTGACTGTGTGGAGTTTGCACATTCTCCCCGTGTCTGCGTGGCTTCCTCTGGGTGCTCCGGTTTCCTCCCACAGTCCAAAGATGTGCAGGTCAGGTGAATTGGCCATGCTAAATTGCCCGAAGTGTTAGGTAAAGGGTTAAATGTAGGGGAACAGATGGGTTGTGCTTCGGTGGTTCGGTGTGGACTTGTTGGGCCGAAGGGCCTGTTTCCACACTGTAAGTAATCTAATCTAATCTAAAAGTACAAGTCGTTATGCTATAATGCGCATTCTGTCAAGACAGATCGGCTATAATGTGATTGACGAATAGGGGCGCTGCTTCTAAAGCATGTGTTGACTATAATGCAATTGCAATGTCAATACTTTTAAGTGCTATTTTTATTGAGCAATTTTCATATAGTGTGGGGTCGCACAAGAACGCAACCACTGTGTTATAGAAGAACTACCTGTAATAAATTTATTAACTAAATACATACAAGGATGAAATGAGATAAAGATGAAAATTATTTATAAATATTAAATTCAGTTCAATTTATGATATCTTTGCACACCGATAGCTTGCATTTGAGTATTGGTTCTTTGGATTGAAGGGTTGAGGTTAAAGTGTTGTGTTCACTGTTGTGTTCGCAGCTGCTTCTGTAGTTAAGTAGTCAAAGATTTCCTTTGTAGCTTGACTCAGTATGTATAGCAACCTCAGGGATTAAGTGAATATTCCGTTTCCTACTGGTTTTGCTGTCATAACACTTGGAAACTGTCTGGATTCTTTTTTAGTGGAACAGGAAGGATTTCTGGGCACCTTTCTCTGTAACTAGGCACAAGTGGGTACTGCAGATGCTGTAGATCAGTCAATATTAGAGTGGTGCTGGAAAAGCACAGCAGGTCAGGCAGCATCCGAGGAGTAGGAAAATCGACATTTCGGGCAAAAGCCCTTCATCAGGAATGAGGCTGGGAGCCTCGGGGGTGGAGACATAAATGGGAAGGGGGTGGGGCTGGGGAGAAGGTAGCTGAGAGTGCCGTTGGTGGATGGAGGTGGGGGTGAAGGTGATAAGTTGAATAGGTGGGTAGAAAGATTGACAGGTGGGACAGGTCAGGAAGACTGTACTGAGCTGGAAGGTTGGAACTGGGGTAAGGTGGGGGGAGGGGAAATAAGGAAACTAGTGAAGTCCACATTAATGCCATGGGGTTGAAGGATCCCAAGGCAGAAGATGAGGCATTCTTCCTCCAGTTGTCGTATGGTGAAGGAGTGGCGGCTGAGGAAGCCCAGGACTTGCATGTCCTCAGCAGAGTGGGAGGGGGAGTTGAAATGTTTGGCCGTGGGGCAGTGGGATTGATTAGTGCGGGTGTCCCAGAGATGTTCTCTGAAGTGCTCTGC
>NC_057710.1:133733967-133746490 GCF_004010195.1 Chiloscyllium plagiosum | reverse complement strand
AAGTGGATAGGAGTGGGGAGGGAAATATATCCCTGGTGGTGGGGTCCTTTTGGAGGTGATGGAAATGTTGGCGGATGATGCGATTTATGCGGAGGTGGGTGGGGTGGAAGGTGAGGACCAGGGGGTTCTGTCCTTGTTGTGGTTGGAGGGGTGGGGTTCAAGTGGGACATGGATGAGATGCATTGGAGGGCATCTTCAACCACGTTGGAGTGAAAATTGTGGTCTTTAAAGTAGGAGGCCATCTGGTGTGCTGTGTGGTGGAACTGGTCCTCCTGGGAGCAGATACGGCAAAGTCATAGGAATTGGGAATATGGGATAGCATTTTTGCAGGAATTCGGGTGGGAGGACTTGTAATCCAGTTAGCTGTGGGAATCAGTGTGTTTGTAAAAAATGTCAGTGTTGAGTCGGTCATCGTTGATGGAAATGGAGAGGTCCAGGAAGGGGAGGAAGGATCCTTTGGTGCCTTAGATGGAGGTGAGGGGAGTGGTGTGGGCGCAGGTTTTGCCCTTCCTGTGGTGGATCCTTCCACATCCAACAGAAATTTACCTTTACCTCTACCAATGTCTTCTACTGTATCTGTTGCAAACGATGTAGTCTCCTCTACAACGGGGAGACAAGATGCCTCCTTGCAGATCGTTTCAGAGAATATCTCTGGGACACCCGCACCAACCAACCCCACTGCCACATGGCTGAACACTTCAGCTCCCCCTCCCACTCCATCAAGGGCATGCATGTCCTGGGCCTCCCCAATCACCAAACTCTTAACACCTGACGCCTGGAGGATGAACGCCTCATATTCCACCTTGTGAACCTGCCACCACATGGGATCAATGTGGGTTTCAACAGTTTCCTCATTTTCCCTCCCCCACATTATCCTAGTTTCAAACCTCTAACGTGGCACCGCCCTCCTCTAACCTGTCCATCACCTTTCCCATCTATCTGCTCCACCCTTCTCTCTGACTTATCACCTTCTCCCTCACCTTATTCTATCTATTGCATTCTTAGCTACCTTCCTCCTAGCCCCCCCCCCCGCCATGTATGTATGAGCCCCTGGCCCACAAGCCTCATTCCTGATGAATGGTTTATGCCTGAAATGTCGATTCTCCTGCTCCTCAGATGCTGCCTGACCTACTGTGCTTTTCCAGCACCACACTCTCGACTCCTCAGAACTTAGCCTGGTTTCCTGAATTACTAGTCGAGAGACATTACCGCTATGCTACCACCTTCCTGACTGTTCAAACTTTTGAAATACTTCGCCCTTCCAAGATAATTTTAGGTAGACTGGGCACTTTTCAAGGGTCAAGAGTTGTCCTCAACTAAGGTTGCAATGAAGTCAGGAGCTGAATGGCCATGGGAGAACACAAAATAAGTAGGTTCTTGCTGAACAGGTCTTGTTTGATAGCACTATTAACACCCACTTTTTTCCTTTGAGAGTAGACTGATGGGGTGGTAATTTGCTAGATTAGATTTGGTCGAGGTTTTGCAGATATGACAATGTTCCACATTGTCAGACAAATGCCAGTGTTGTAGCTGTGTTGGAACAGCTTGGCTGGGAGTACAGCTAGTTGAGGAGCACAAATTTTCAGTAATATTGTCAAAACTTGTTGGTGTTCATTATCTTTGGAGTGTTTGGTGCCTTCACCTAGTTATTGATAACATAGAGTCATAGAGTCATACAGCACAGAAACTAATCCTTCGGTCCAACTAGTCCATGCTGAATATAATCCCAAACTTGAATTTATTGAAGATTGACTTCTGTGATGCTGGAAACCTCACAATGTGATCAAGAGGGGACATTTACTTAGTTCTTATGGCTGAAAATGCATGTAAATGTTTCATCCTTGTCTATTACACTGATGTGCTGGGCTCCCCAATTATTTAGGATGGGGATATTTGTGGAGCCTCCTCCTCCTGTTAGTTGTTTAATTTTTCACCACCGTTTGTGACTGAATGTCTTTATATTGTATGCGTGTATCAAGCTCGCAAGCCTGATGCCATGAGATATCATGGGTTTCAGAATCAACTCTGAGGACCCTTGACTGTATACAATTATGTCAAAACAAGGACTGCAGATGCTGGAAACCAGAATCTAGATTAGAGTGGTGCTGGAAAAGCACAGCAGGTCAGGCAGCATCCGAGGAGCAGGAAAATCAATGTTTTGGGCAAAAGCCCTTCATCAGGAATAGAGGTTTTTTTTACCCTGTATACAACTATGCCATCACCTCAAATGGGTTTGTCCTGCTAATGGGGAATACTGGATGGTGGGATGTTTGCTGAAAAATATGGATTCAACAAGTATAACCATGCCAGACTAATGAGGCAGTTTTCATAATTTGGATACAAGTCTCCCCAGATGTTATTTTTTTAAGCAGGTCTTTGCAGGATTGATATAGCAGGATGTGCATTTTTGTTTCTGACGTCAGTGTTGATGCCAGGTAGCCCATCTGATTTTATTCTTATTCAACCTTTCTGTGGCAGTCTGATACAACAAGTGGTAGCAACATTCTGGTTTAGGCTGCAAATTACATTTGTTCCACCTAAGTGTTTGGGAATGACCAAGCTCCAAAAATAGAGTGATAAATTATCTGCTTCTGACTTTCAATGGTTTTATCTTTATTGTATTCCCTACTATCAAGAGCTAGGGGATTATCATTGATTCGCAAAGTAACTAAACCAATCATCAAAATACCATGCTATAGAAACTGGTCAAAAGCTTGCAATTCTGTGGCAAATATTTTACCTTCTGATTCCTCAAAGGCTGTCTATCATCTACAAAGCACAAGTCAGGGGTGCGATGGAATTTTCTCCTTTTGTCAGGATGATGCCACCCAAGTTGAAGTGGCCGGCTTGATGGCACATTATTCTTCACTTTTAAAATTCAATTGCTCCAGCATTCGCACAACCTGCCTGCAGTGTGTACCATCCACAAGATTTTCTCCAGCAACTCGCCATTGTTCCACCAATAGTACCTTCAAAAACATGCTTTATCTCTGCCATTTTGAAAAACAAGAGTAGTATACAAATAGGAATGTCACCACTTGCATGAACCCTTCTAAGTCACCCACTGATCCTAACTTGAAAATAAATCATCATTCCTTCATTGTGGCTGTGTCAAAATCCTGGAATTCCCTCCCTCCCTAGCACTGTGGATTCGTCTTCACAACATGGAATGCAGTGTTTGAAGAACATATATTAAAGATGTGTAGTAGGTGTTACCATTGCTAGTATCCATATTTCATGAACAAAGTTTAACAAAGAGACATTAAAAATTATGGGTGGAATCTTCCCAGGCTCTCTATGTTGTGAGATATGGTGAGATGAGTGGTAGAATTATGCCTGATATTCAGTGAAGCTGATTTCACCATATCACCACATCTTGTTCACTTTTCTCATGTAGTATGCTGAGATTCTCGACTGAGAGCAGCAAGTTCCCAGTTGATGACCATTATTGCTTGTTAAATGCCTTGTTATTTGCCCAACTTGCCACAGATTGCAATCTTACCATGATCACTATACAAGCTAGCCATTGAGTGGCGTGGTTGCACAGTGGTTAGCACTCCTGCCTCACATCGCCAGGGGCCTTGGTTTGATTCCAGCCTCAGGTGACTATATGTGTGGAGTTTGCATGTTCTCCTTGTGTCTGTGTGGGTTTTCACTCGGTGCTCCAGTTTCCTCCCATGTCACCAAAGATGTGCAGGATTGGCCTTGCTTAATTGTCTGCAGTGTTCAGTGATATGTAGCTTAGGTGGATTAGTCATTGTAAATGCAGTGTTGTGTGGGTCTGGGTGGGATGCTGTTTGGAGGATTTTAAATTTGTAACCCCTTATTCTAAAACAATGAGCTCTCGTTCTAGGTTGTCTCACAAGAGGGACCATCCTCTCTATGTCTAAACTGAAACTTTCTGGTCCAGAGTTAGGAACAGAACCAGGAATGAACAGTACATGGAGCCTTACCTCTATCCTGACAACAAGTTTTAAAAAGGTTGACACAGTAAACCAAGGTGGAACAAATAGTTAATGGAGTTGTAAATAAATTTTCATTTTAACTGCAGTACTTCGACTCTATGCCCATTTATCCTCATTTATTTATTTAATGCCCTGGAGCATCTGCTGTCGAATAAAAAAGTCCCAAGATGTACTTTACAGTTAAGTAAATAATTGAAACCATTGCTCAGTAATACCTGCGTCCTTTTGCTTCTTTTCTTCATGTGCTAATTGTGACTGTGGTTCCCTTACCAAACCCCCACTTAAACTGGTATTGGGACAAACTCAGCAGTAAATTCAGATTTCATAGAGTCATTCACCATGGAAACAGTTCCGTCAGTCCAACTAATCCATGCTGACCAAGTTCCCAAAGTAAACTAGTCCCACCTGCCCCTGCTTGGTCCATTTGCCTCCAAATCTTTCCTATTCATGTACTTAGCCAAATGTCTTTTAAACATTGTAATTGTACCTGCATCCATCACTTCTTCTGGCAGTTCATTTCCACATACAAATGATTCTCTGTGTAAAATAGTTGTTACTCATGTCCTTTTTAAATCCTTTTCTCCTCACCTGAATAATATGCCTTCTAGTTTTGAACTCCTGTACCCTAGGGAAAAGACTCTTGTCATTTACCCTATCCATACCCCTCATGATTTTATAAACCTCATTAAGGCCACCCCTCAACCACCTATTCCCCAGTGAAAAACGACTCAGTTTTTCCAGTCTGTTTCTATATCTCAAACTCTCCTTTCCTGGCAACATCCTGGTAAGTCTACTTTGAACTCTCTCCAGTTTAATAATATCCTTCCTATAATAGGGTGACCAGAACTACACTTAGTACTCCAGAACAGGCCTCACCAACATCCCATCCAACCACAACATGACTTCCCAACTTGTATAGTCATAGGTCTGAGGAAAAAGTGAGGTCTGCAGATGCTGGAGATCAGAGCTGGAAAAGCGCAGCAGGTCAGGCAGCATCCAGGGAACAGGAGAATCGACGTTTCGGGCATAAGCCCTTCTTCAGGAAGGTCATAAGCCCTTCTTCAGTCATAAGTCTGAGCAATGAAGGCAAGCGTGCTAAATGCCTTCCTAACCACTCTGTCTACCTCAAAGAATTATGTACCTGAACCCCTAGTTCTCTGTTTTCTACAACACTACCCAGGCCCGACTGTTAATTGTGTAAGCCCTGTCCTCTTTTTAACCAAAATACAATACCTCAAATTTATCCAAATTAAACTCCGTCTGCCTCTCCTCAGGCCTTTGACCCAGTTGATCAAGATCTCTTTGTAATCTTAAATAACCTTCTTCACTGTCCACTGTACCACCAATTTTGGTATGATCTGTAAACTTACTAACCATACCTTCTATATTTTCATCCACATCATTTATATAAATGACAAACAAGACTGGATCCAGGACCGATCCCTGTGGGACTACTGGTCACAGGCCTCTAGTCTGATAATAGCCGTCTACACAATTCTCTGTCTCCTGCAGTCAAGGCAATTTTGTATCCAAATGGCAAGCTCATCATGAATCCCAAGTGATGTAACCTTACTAATTAATCTTCCTTGTGGAACCTTGACAAAGGCCATATAAACAATATCTACTGCTCTGTCCTCATCAATCATTTTGGTTACTTACTCACAAAACTCAATCACATTTTTGAAACATGATTTCCCTCACACAAAACCATGCTGACTATCACTAATCAATCCGTGTCTCTCTAAATGCATGCAAATTCTATCTTTCAGAATCACCTCCACTAACTTACCCACCACTGATGTCAGATTCAAAAGTCTATAGTTTCTTTACCTCTCCTTCTAGCTTTTCTTAAACAATGGTACAATATTAACCACCCTCCAGTCCTCTGGTAATTCACCCGTATTTATAGATGATACAAACACTTCTGCAAGGGGTTCTGCAATTTACTCCCTAACTTTCCACAACATCCTGAGATATACTTGATCAGGTCCTGCTGATTTATCTATCTTTATATTTTCTAAGACCCATAGCACGTTTTCTTTCTGTAATATGAACTGTTTTCAAACAATCAATATTTATTTCCCTGAGTTCCCTAGCCTCCATTTCTTTCTCAAAAGTAAAAACAGATGCAAAATATTTGTTTAATATCACTCCCATCTCCTGAGTTTCAACACAACGATGACTTTAAGGGATCATACTCTCTCTCTGGTTGCTCTCTTGCTCTTAATGTATTTGTACAATCGTTTTGGATTATCTTTAATCTTATCTGCCAAGGCTATCTCATATCCCCTCTTTGCCATCCTGATTTCTTTCTTAAGAATGCCCCTACCATCTTTATACTCTTTAAGAGACTTAGTTGATCCCAGTTATTGAGATCCAATGTATGATTTTTTTTATTCTTGACTAGAACATCAATACCTTTATTCATCTATTGTTGCCAAATGTTACCAGCTTTGCCTTTCAGTCTAACAGGAATGTAATGCCTCTGAACTCTTGTTAGCATAGTTTTGAAGGCCTCCCACTTGTCAGTCATCCCTTTACCAGCGAACAGTCAACTCCAATCAAGTTTTGAAAGTTTTTGTTTCATACCCTTAAAGTTTGCCTTACTCTAATTGAGAACTTTAACTTTTTTGGAAGACTTATCCTTTTCCCTAAGTATTTTAAAACTGACAGTATTATGGTCACTAGTCCCAAAGTATTCCCCTACTAATGCTTCAGTCACTTGCCCTGCCTTATTTACCAAGCGAAGAACAAGTTTTGCTCCTTCTCTAGTAGGAACATTTACATATTAATAAAGAAAATTTTATTGAGCACATTTAACAAGTTCTTCACCATCCAAACCTTTAACACTATGGCAGTCTCAGTCAGTGTTTGGAAAATTAAAATCCTTTACCATTACAATCTTAATATTCTTACATATATTTGAGATCTCTCTACATATTTGCTTCTCAATTTCCCTCTGACTATTGGGATTATCCCTTTCTTATTTCTAATTTCAGCACATACTTTCACTGAATGATCCCTTAGAAATATCTTCTCTAATTGCAGTAGTAATGTTTACTTAATCAAAAATGCCTTTCCCCATCCTCTCTTGTCTCTCTTTTTATCCTTCCTATAAACCTGGAACATTGAGCTGCCAGTCCTGTCCTTCATCCAGCCAAGTATCTGTAATAGGGCTTATGCCTGAAACATCGATTGTCCTGCTCCACGGATGCTGCCTGACCTGCTGTGCTTTTCCAGCACCACACTCTCGACAAGTATCTGTAATAGCTACGATGTTCCAGTCCCATTTTCCCATATATGCCCTGAGTTAATCAGCCTTGCCTGAAAGACCTCTTGCATTTAGATAAATGCAATTTAATTCTTAGAGTTACTTCATTCTCTGACTTGGTCTTGACCGTCTTTTCTAATTAATTTACTCTTTTCTAATTCAGAACTGTCCTCATCTTTCCTTCTATGTTCATTTTTCCTTTACAGGCTCCTGACAAAAAGCTTGCAATCTCCCCACCAGGATATTGGTCCCTTTCCAGTTCAGGTGGATATCTATTCTTTTTGAATAGGTCTTTTCTGTCCCAGAAGAGATCCCACTGGTCCAAGAAACTGAATCCCTACACATTGCACCATCAAATTATCTCCCCTATTCTTTTATTCTTTCCCTCATTAGAACTTGAGACCAGAAGTAAACCAGAGAAGACTACTTTTGATGTTCTGTTTTCTTTAAACTTCTGCCTTACCTCTTATACTCACTCTGCAAAGACTTAACCTTTTCCCGAACTGTGTCATTGCTAGAGAGAAGAAGGTTGAGAAGTGACTTAATTGAAACATACAAGATAATCAGAGGGTCAGATAGGGTGGATAGTGAGAGCCTTTTTCCTCAGATGGTGTTGGCTAGCATGAGGGTGCATAACTTCAAATTGAGGGGTGATAGGTATAGGACAGATATCAGAGATAGTTTCTTTACTCAGAAAGTAGTAATAGCATGGAACGCCCTGCCTGCAACAGTAGTAGACTTGCCAACTTTAAGGGCATTTAAATAGGCATTGGATAAACATATTGATGAAAATGGAATAGTGTTGGCTAGATGGGTTTCAGATTGGTCCCCCAGGTCGATGCAATACCGAGGGCCGAAGGACCTGTACTGCTTAGGGTGAAGGTTTGCTCGCTGAGCTATAGGTTTGATATCCAGATATTTCATTACCTGGCTAGGTAACATCATCAGTGGCGACCTCCAAGTGAAGCGAAGCTGTTGTCTCCTGCTTCCTATTTATATCTTTCTCCTGGATAGGGTTCCTAGGGTTTGTGGTGATGTCATTTCCTGTTTGTTTTCTGAGGGGTTGATAGATGGCATTGTGGTTGGAGTGCCAGGCCTCTAGGGATTCTCTGGCATGTCTTTGCTTAGCCTGTCCCAGGATAGATGTGTTGTCCCAGTCGAAATGGTTTTTTTTTCCGTGTGTAGGGCTATGAGGGAGACGGGATCATGTCTTTTTGTGGCTAGCTGGTGTTCATGTATCCTGGTGGCTAACTTTCTTCCTGTTTGTCCAATGTAGTGTTTGTGGCAGCCACCAGGATACATGAACACCAGCTAGCCACAAAAAGACATGACCCCCCTCTCCTTCATAGCCCTACACACGGATGAAAAACCCACCATTTTGACTGGGATAACACATCTATCCTGGGACAGGCTAAGCAAAGACATGCCAGAGAATCCCTAGAGGCCTGGCACTCCAACCACAAAGCTCAGCGAGCAAACCTACACCCTAAACCTCAACCTGAGCTACAAACCTTCACAAACCTTGCAACCTGTACTGCGTTGTCATTGCCCTATGTTCCATGTACCCATGTGTACAAAAATTTTATATTGCTTTGAATTAGTAATATTGATAGAAACACATTTGTTAATATACAAAAAGCTTTAAAAGAATCTTAAATATAAATTTAGTTACAAATTTATGTTCAGAATTTCATCGCTGATCATGCAAGGAGATTAAAAGAGATATTGTATTTAGGATCTATCTGCTTTATTCCATGTTGCTTATTTCATCAGATTATTTCATTACTATGTTTCCTGTGAATACAGCTGAAGGAGTAGAATGAGGAATATCACAAAAGTCACATTAGTTTGATTACATCTCAGATATAAATCAATATCTGTGCTCTTTGCAAATCTTTGTTTCTCCACGAGGTTTCAATTGTTCTCCAAATGTTAGATGTCAAGGATGCTCAGTTTTCTGAAAACTTGATTTGTGCCACTTCAAATTGTATGCTAGAAGATACTTAAGAGCGATCCAGGTTCAGCTGTCTCCTGTTTTACAGTCTGACTTCTTTGGAAATGCTTCATCTGTGCTCAGTGCTTCCTGCTGATGATGAGGCTGCAGTTTTTAAAATTAACAATTCATGAAGGTGACTTAAAACTACTTCTAAAAAAAGTCTCCAACCTGCTATCAGGAAGTAAAACATAGAACATTACAGCACAGTACAGTCCCTTTGGCCCTCAATGCTGCACGGACCTGTGGAACCAATCTGAAGCCCATCTAATCTACGTTATTCTATTCTCGTCCATATGCCTATCCAATGACCATTTAACCGCCCTTAAAGGTGGCGAGTCTATTACTGTTATAGGTAGTGAGTTCCACGCCTCTACTACTCTCTGAGTAAGGAAGCTACCTCTGACATCTGTCCAAAATCTATCACCCCTCAATTTAAAGCTATGTCCCCTTGTGCGAGCCATCACCATCTGAAGAAAAAGGCTCTCATTTTCCAACCTCTCTAACCCTCTGATTATCTTATATGTCTCAATTAAGTCGTCTTTCAACCTTCTTCTCTCTAAAGAAAACAGTCTCAAGTCCCTTAGCCTTCCCTCCATACCAGGCAACATCCTAATAAAGCTCCTCTGAACCCTTTCCAAAGCTTCCACATCCTTCCTATAATGTGTTGACCAGAACTTTATGCAATACTCCAAATGTGACTGCACCAGAGTTTTGTACAGCTGCACAATGATTTCATGGTTCTGAAACTCAATCCATCTACCAATAAAAGCTAGTATGCTGTATGCCTTCTTAACAATCCTATCAACCTGGGTGGCAACTTTCAGGGATCTATGTACCTCGTTACCAAGATCTCTCTGCCCATCTACAAGACCAAGAACCTTACATTCACCTAGCATCTGCCTTTCTGTTACTCCTTCCGAAGGGAATCACCTCACACCTTTCCGCATTAACCTCCATTTGCTACCTCTCAGCCCAGCTTTGCAGCTTATCTATGTCTCTCTGTAACCTACATCTCTCGTCAATATCAACAACTCTACCAACCTTAGTATCATCTGCAAATTTCTGAACCCATCCTTCTATGCCCTCATCCAGGTCATTTATATAAATGACAAACATCAGTTTGCTGTACCCCACTAGTAATTGAACTCCAGGATGAATATTTCCCATCAACCCCACCCTCTGTCTCCTTTCAGCTATCCAATTTCTAATCCAAACTGCTAAATCACCCTCAATCCCATGCCTCCATATTTTGTGCAGTAGTCTACTGTTGGGAACCTTATCAAACACCTTACTGAAATCCATATACACCACATCAACCACTTTAGCCTCATCCACCTGTTTGGTCACCTTCTCAAAGAACTCAATAAAGTTGGTGAGGCACAACCTACTCTTCACAAAACCATGTTGACTGTCCCTAATCAACTTATTCCTCTCCAGATGATTATAAATCCTATCTCTTATAACTCTTTCCAACACTTTACCTACAACCAAAGTAAGGCTTACAGGTCTATAATTTCCAGGTTGTCTCTACTCCTATTCTTGAACAAGGGAACAACATTTGCTATCCTCCAATGTTCTGGCATTATTCCTGGAGACAACGACAATGTAAAGATCAAAGCCAAAGGCTTAGCAATCTCTTCCCTGGTTTCCCAGAGAATCCTAGGATAGATCCCATCAAGCCCAGAGGACTTATCGATTTTTACACTTTCCAGAATTGCTGACACCTCCTTATGCAATGCAATCCCATCTGGTCTAGTTACCGTATCTCAGTATTCTCCTCAAACACATTGTCTTTTTCCTGTGTGAATACTGACAAAAAGTATTCATTTAGCACTTCTCCTATCTCCTCTGACTCCATGCACAACTTCCCACTGCTATGCCCTAATTTTATTCTCGTCATTCTTTTATTCCTGATATAGCTATTGAAAGCCTTAGGGTTTTAGAACATAGAACATAGAACAATACAGCGCAGAACAGGCCCTTCGGCCCTCGATGTCGCACTGACCTGTGAACTATTCTCAGCTCGTCCTCCTACACCATCCCATCATCATCCATGTGCTTATCCAAGGATTGTTTAAATCTCCCTAATGTGGCTGAGTTAACTATATTGGCAGGTAGGGCATTACACGCCCTTACCACTCTTGAGTAAAGAACCTGCCTCTGACATCTGTCTTAAATCTATCACCCCTCAATTTGTAGTTATGCCCCCTCGTACAAGCTGACATCATCATCCTAGGAAAAAGACTTTCACTGTCTACCCTATCTAATCCTCTGATCATCTTGTATGTCTCTATCAAATCTCCTCTTAGCCTTCTTCTTTCCAATGAGAACAGACCCAAGTCTCTTAGCATTTCCTCATAAGACTTTCCCTCTAGACCAGGCAACATCCTGGTAAATCTCTTCTGCACCTTTTCCAATGCTTCCACATCATTCCCAAAATATGGCGACAAGAACTGTACACAATATTCTAAGTGTGGCCGCACTAGCGTTTTGTATAGTTGCAGCATGATATTGCGGCTCCGGAACTCAATCCCTCTACCAATGAAACCTAACACACCGTAATGCCTTCTTAACAACACTATCAACCTGGTGGCAACTTTCAGGGATCTATGTACATGACTCCAAGATCCCTCTGCACATCCACACAACCAAGAATCTTTCCACTAACCAGTACTCTGCCTTCCTGTTATTCTTCCCAAAGTGCATCACCTCACATTTAGCTGCATTGAATTCCATTTGCCACCTCGCAGCCCAATTCTGCAGTTTATCCAAGTCCCCCTGCAATCTATAACATTCTTCCAAACTGTCCGCTATTCCACCGACTTTAGTGTCATCTGCAAATTTACTAATCCATCCACCTATGCCTGCGTCTAAGTCATTTATAAAAATGACAAACAGCAGTGGTTCCAAAACAGATCCTTGTGGCACACCACTAGGAACTGGACTCCAGACTGAATATTTTCCATCAACCAGTTTCTAATCCAAACTGCTAAATCACCCTCAATCCCATGCCTCTGCATTTTCTCCAACAGCCTATTATGTGGAACCTTATCAAAGGCTTTATTGAAGTCCTTGTACATCACGTCAACTGCCCTACCCTCATCTTCATAGAACATAGAACATAGAAGAATACAGCGCAGTACAGGCCCTTTGGCCATCGATGTTGCGCCAATCCAAGCCCACCTAACCTACACTAGCCCACTATCCTCCATATGCCTATCCAATGCCCGCTTAAATGCCCATAAAGAGGGAGAGTCCACCACTGCTACTGGCAGGGCATTCCGTGAACTC
>NC_057710.1:133726012-133731236 GCF_004010195.1 Chiloscyllium plagiosum | reverse complement strand
ATCTATGACCCCCTCTGCGTCCCGAATGATCCTAAGTTCATCCAACTCCAGCTCCAGTTCGCTAACACGGTCTTGGAGGAGCTGGAGATGGGTGCACTTCCTGCAAGTGTAATCAGCAGGGACGTCCATGGCATCCCTCACCTCAAACATGCTGTAAGAGGAACATTGCACTGCCTTCACTGCCATCCCTCGAAAAGTAACCTTTTTTTAAAAAAAAACTGGGTCTAAAGAATAGAACAAGCAAAATGCAGCACTTACCTACTTACCACAACGGGTCTTATTATTAGGTTAGAGGAGGAGGGAGGGTGGGAGGCACTACCTCTGTAGTGCCTCGGGTTCTTCTCCTGCGCGCTTTTCTAGGGAAAAAAACCTATCCGGCTGCCCCTCTGGTCGTCGGCACTTCCCCCTGCTGCTCCCGCTCTTTCTGTGAAGAGAGAATAAAAAACACCGCTGCCCGCTACTGGTAAGTAATTTTAAAACAAACTGTCTCACCTTAACTGTAGCCGTCTGGGTTCCTTTACACTCTGCTGCTGCTCGCACTCTTCATGCTAGGTCACCTTTTTAAAAAAACTCAATGAGGTTTGTGAGACATGAACTGCCCTTGACGAAACCATGTTGACTATCTGAAATCAAATTGTTGCTTGCTGGATGATTATAAATCTTATCTCTTATAATCCTTTCCAAAACCTGTCCTACAACAGAAGTAAGGCTCACTGGTCTATAATTATCTGGGTCATCTCTACTGCCCTTCTTGAACAAGGGCACGACATTTGCAATCCTCCGTCCTCTGATACCAAACCTGTAGACAATGATGATTCAAACATCAAAGCCAAAGGCTCTGGTAATTTCTCCCTAGCTTCCCAGCAAATCCTTGGATAAATCCCAGGGGACTTGTCTACTTTCATTCCTTCTAGACTTGATAACACCTGTTTGTAACTAACCTCGATCCTTTCTAGTCTAATATCTCGTACATCATTCCTCTCCTCTTCAATATTCTCCTTTTCCTGAGTGAAAACCGATGAGAACTATTCGTTTAGCACCTCTCCGATCTCCACGGGTCCACACTGAACTTCCCACTTCTGTCTCTTTGACTGGCCCTATTCCTACCTAAATCATCCTTTTATTCCTCATATACCTATAGAAAGCTTTAGGTTCTCCTTTATTCTATTTGCTAAAGACTGCTCATATCCTCTCTTTGACCATCTTAACTCTCTCTTTAAATCCTTCCTAGCTGATCTGTAGCTCTCCATCCCCTCATCAGAACCATCTTGCCTCATCAACACATAAGCCTCCTTCTTCTTCTTAACAAGAGATGCAATTTCTGTAGTAAACCACAGTTCCCTTACCTTATCACTTCTCCCTGTCTGACAGGGACATACCTATCAAGGACACGCAATATTTGTTCCTTAAACCAGCTCCACATTTCCATTGTCTACATCCACTGATTTTGCTACCCCATTCTATGCATCCTTGTTCTTGCCGAATCGCATTATAATTGCCCTTGCCCCAGCGATAATTCTTGACCTGTGGCATGTACCTATCCCTTTCCATCGCTAAGCTAAATGTAACTGAATTATGGTCACTCTCTCCAAAGTGCTCACCTACAACTAAATCAGACACATGGCCTGATTACCAAGCACCAGATCCAGTGTGGCCTCCCCTCTTGTTGGCCCTTCAACATACTGTGTCAGGAAACCCTGACACTAGAGTTATAGCATCTCCAGTCAATGTTGGGGAGGTTAAAATTGCCCATAATGAACACCCTGTTCCTCCCACTCCTACCCAGAATAATTTTGCCAATCCTCTCTTCCACCTCCCTGGAACTCTGCAGAGTCTATAAAAAACTCCAAGCAGTGTGAGCTCTCCTCTCCTGTTTCTAACCTCTGCCCACACTTCCTCAGTGGACAAGTGCTCGTCAAAAGTTCTTTCAGCCACCCTTATACAATCCTTCACTAACAAGGCCACAACTCCCCCTCTTTTACCGCGTTGCCTGTTCTTAATGAATGATCTAAACCCTGGAACCTGCAACATCCATTCCTTACCCTGCTCTATCCATGTCTCCGAAATGGCCACAACATCGAAGTCCCAGGTAACTATCCATGCTGCAAGCTCACCTTATTTCAGATACATGCGGCGTTGAAGTAGATGCACTTCAAACCAGCTTGCTGTCTGCCAGCACATTCCTGTGACCATGAAATCCTGTCCCTGTCCTCCCTACTCTCATCCTCCTGTGCACTGCAACTACACCTCGGTTCCCATCCCCCTGCTGAGCTAGTTTAAACCCACCCAAATAGCACCGGCAAATTTTCCACCCAGGATATTAGTACCCCTCTGGTTCTAGTGAAGACCGTCCTGTTTGTACAGGTCCCACCTTCCCCAGAATGAGCCCCAATTATCCAAGTACCTGAAACCCTCTCTCCTGAACCATACTTGTAGCCACATGTTCAGCTGGTATCTCTCCCTATTCCTTACCTCGCTATCACATGGCACGGGTAACAAACCAGAGATAACAACTCTTTTTGTTCTAGCTCTCAGCTTCAACCCTCACTCCCTGAAATCCTGCCTCACATCCTGTCCCTCTTTCTACCTATGTCGTTGGTACCTACATGGACCCATGACTTGAGGCTGGTCACCCTCTCCCTTCAGGACCCCAAAGATACAATCCGAGACATCACGGAACGTAGCACCTGGGAGGCAACACACCAACCGCGAGACTCGTTCGTTCCCAACAAACCTTCTATCTGAACCTCTAACTATTGAGTCCCCAATGACTAACACTCTCATCCTTTCCCTCCTTCCCTTCTGTGCAACAGGGACAGGCTTTGTGCCAGAGACCTGGGCCCCACTGCATACTCCTGGTAAGTTGCCCCCCACCCACCAACAGTATCCAAAACAGTATACGTGTTTTTCAGGGGAACGACCACAGGGGATCCCTCCACTGACTGTTTTTTTACCCCTTCGAATAGTCACTCAGCTTTCTTCATGCCTGGGAGTAACTACTTCCCTGTAACTCTTATCTATCACAGCCTCTGCCTCCCGAATGATCCGAAGTTCATCCAGCTCCCACTCCAGTTCCCTAACACGGTCTTGGAGGAGCGAGAGTTGGGTGCACTTCCTGCAAATGTACTTGGAAAGGATAGTAATGGCGTCCCTCACTTCAAACATCATGCAGGAGGAACACTCCTCTCCCTGCACTGCCATCCCTGCTAGTCCCCTTATCACAAAGTAAAAAAGAAGAGACACTTACCTGATGTGTCCCTGGTCTTTGAGGTTAGAGGGAGAGGTTGGGTGGGAGGCCCTACAAAGATAGGGTCTCAGATTTAGAAAACACTGACTTATATAGCTGGATGGAAATAAAAAGAATTCCCTCCATTCCCTGAAACCTCTGGTCTTTGATTTCAAATATAAAGGCTCAAATCAGTGACTCCCTGCTCCCAGCAGGCTCCTCGTCCAAGCTCCCACCCTTCTAGTTGCTGCTGCCACTGAAAAACAGAAATGGCAGCAACTCGAAGATCCTATTCGCCAATGATTTCTCATATCCCCTCCGGGATCTTCTTAGCTTTCTCTTTGGGTCTTTCCTAGCTAACTTGTAAATATCAAGCACCCTTGAGGATCTAAAATCTGGATTTAGGCTGTTGTCAGGAGCAACCATTTAATGCATGCTTTTACTGACTACAAATGGCTTCTTAATGCAAGTAACATAAAATAACATAACAAAATGGCTTCCAGGAGCAATGGCATCTATCTCTGCTGAAAACTGCATTCCTGAACTAATTGAAAGAGATTAGCAAGAATTAACTAAGCAAGGTATGACATTATTAAAGTATCCGAGCTGGCTCTGTCGATGCAGGTGCAGAAAGAGGTAAGAACATGCAAACAAGTCAGTTCCAAAGATAGATCATTAACTTAGTTTTACGTCTATTTGTCGTATCATTTCATTTTATTGGATTAATTTTGCAATTAAGGCTGTTTTGTTTGTTAAGAGACTGATAAAAGTTGTCTGTGTTTTAAGGTTGTGCGCAGCTTTTCCAGAGTACACAGAGGTGTTTAATCCCTGCATTGCTGGATAACCTATGCCAGGCATCATAATAAATTGTTAAAACTTGCTAAAAGAGACTGAGCTGCAAGTGTTTATTTGACCGATCGCAGAACCGAGAGGCCCCTCCCAGGGGTCTAAATTTATACCCTAACTGATCCATCACATCTCGTCCTCACATAAGCCTTCTTCTTCCTCTTGACAACAGATTCAACTTCCTTAGTACACCATGGCTCCTGCGCTTGACAACTTCCTCCCTGCCTGACCAGTATATATTTATCAAGGACCTGCAGTAGCTGGTCCTTGAATAAGCTCCACATTTCAATTGTGCCGATTTCCTGCAGTTTCCTTCCCTGTCCTCTGCATCCTAAATCTTGTCTAATCGCATTGTAATTGCCTTTCCCCCAGCTATAACCCCTGCCCTGCAATATGTATGTATGCCCTTCCATCACTAAAGTATACATAAAAGAATCGTGGTCACGATCACCAAAGTGCTCACCGATCTCCATATCTAACATCTGGCCGGGTTCATTACCCAGTACCAAATCTAAGGTAGCCTCGCCCCTTGTTGTTGGCCTGCCTACATCAGCATTATGGAAATGACTGTCTTTTTATAAACATTATTTTGATCAAATATATAGGCAATTTCAGGTTCTAATTGATTCCTGAACATTCTTAATAACTATTTAAATAGAGCCTTGTGAGAATGGCTGTCTGTATTCTGCTGCTAGTCACTTATCTGATAGCTAATTTCCAGTGAAAAATACCTGTCTTTGATTTATTTGGTATTTTTTCTTTGTTTATATTTTAATGTGACAATATAATACTGAAGCATAGGATTATATACATGCATATGCTGTGAAATAAAGGCTAGTGTTCCTGCCTCAGAGGCAAAGTTCCAGGTTCAAGTTCTATTCCCGCACTTGATGGCAAAGAAAGATGCGTTCATAATGTGACCAAACAGTTAATGAGGTAAAAACAATGACTGCAGATGCTAGAAACCAGATTCTGGATTAGTGGTGCTGGAAGAGCACAGCAGTTCAGGCAGCATCCAAGGAGCTTCGAAATCGACATTTCGGGCAAAAGCCCTTCATCAGGAAT
This sequence comes from Chiloscyllium plagiosum, assembly GCF_004010195.1. Taxonomy (NCBI): domain Eukaryota; kingdom Metazoa; phylum Chordata; class Chondrichthyes; order Orectolobiformes; family Hemiscylliidae; genus Chiloscyllium; species Chiloscyllium plagiosum. Next base: position 133,726,099 of record NC_057710.1, on the reverse strand, counting down.
AAAGGCAGTGAGCCTGGAGCATGGAGAGATAAGCTAGAGGAGGGTGGGGTGGGGAGAAAGTAGCATAGAGTACAATGGGTAAGTGGG
>NC_057710.1:133701512-133721755 GCF_004010195.1 Chiloscyllium plagiosum | reverse complement strand
GGAAAGGGGTGGGGAGGGAAATATATCCCTGGTGGTGGGGTCTGTTTGGAGGTGGTGGAAATGTCGGCGGATGATTTGGTTTATGCAAAGGTTGGTAGGGTGGAAGGGGAGCACCAGGGGCGTAAGTTCTTTCCCAAACCCATGCATTACACTCCCACTTCTGGGTATCCCCAACCAGTTAGGGAATATGAGTTAGATAACATCCCTAAACAAGTAACAAAGGATCTCTATTTAAAAGGACACCTTACTGAAAAGGTTCAACATGACAGCACTGTCTGAAGCATTAAGGGAATGGAAGCCTCTTTATGAACAATTATTCCTGTCTTATTTAATATGACCCTGACAGCAAGGTGAATGCAATCATCAACCCCTGAATCTGTGTAAATCCTGCAAATTAACCGATGCCCACTCCATCAGTGCTTGGGATTTGACTGGCTTGATCCGTATCAAAATGAACATAGTATAGCAAGGCTTTGGGGCGGCACGGTGGCTTGGTGGTTAACATTACTGCCTCACAGCACCAGGGACTCGGGTTCGATTCCAGTGTCGGGCAACTGTCTGTGTGGAGTTTGCACATTCTCCCCGTGTCTGTGTGGGTTTCCTCCGGGTGCTCCAGTTTCCTCCCACAGTCCAAAGATGTGCAGGTTAGGTGAATTGGTCATGCTAAATTGCCCATAGAATTAGGTCTGAAAATGTGTTGCTGGAAAAGCGCAACAGGTCAGGCAGCATCCTAGGAGCAGGAGAATCGACATTTCGGGCATGAGCCCTTCTTTTCCAGCAACACATTTTCAGCTCTCATCTCCAGCATCTGCAGTTCTCACTTTCTCCTCATAGAATTAGGTGCGTTAGTTAGGAGGAATGAGTCTGGGTGGGTTGCTCTTTGGAGGGTCGGTGTGGACTGGTTGGGCCAAAGAGCCTGTTTCCACACTTTAGGGAATTTAATCTAATCTAATCTAAACATGTTATCGGTATCTTGGCTTCAGATTGTGAAATTTTGGAGTTATCACCAACTGATCCCCTATTAGGAACTGGACATGAAGAAATTGACGACCAAGGTTACCTTGACAACCTGGCCATTTGCTTCCAAAGGCTGTAGATACCTATGACCATCTGCTATGAGAGTTTGTGCCTCCTGTGGTACTCTGTTTGGAAAAATCAAAGAAACAAGTTCACGGTCTAAACACCTCTCTCAATTTGCACCTCTGTATCCATCCAGCCCTCTGTCTTGTTCATATCTGTGGGGAAGGCACTGCTGCTGCTTCTGAAGTTACAACTCCATTGCGATGGGGAGCTCGCTGCAGCCTAACCTTAATAGTCTATGTCACTGCAGAGTAAGGAGTCCTTGCATTGCAAGGAATTCTCACAGACAAAAAAAGTTGAGATTGAGCTCAGTGGGCTCAAACCACATAAAATTTATTGAAATGAAGCTGCAGTTCCTAAAAAGAATCAATGACTTTTGGTTGAAAGAAGTGCTTCTGTCAGTGTTAACCTTTCACTGAAGCTAGCCATAGACCTGTTGATTTCAACCTTTATACTAATGCTATCAGTTAAGTTTCAGTCAATGATTTATTGATGTTCACTCAACCGTCCAACTTGGCGAGATGTTGCAACTTTATGGAACCTGTGCATTGGCTGGAAATGTCAGAAGGCAAATTTAAAGACTCTCCAAAGTCTGTACTGTATATCCCAAGGACTGCAAATTATGTTAAACAGCATATCCCTTCAGTTGTTAGCAACAAGCAAGGTACTGACTGTACCCACCCAGCCAATGCTTGAAAAACTCAAACCATATTGTCCAACATTAGATGGGATTCTGCAGTTGGACAGCAATTGCTAAATGATCCTGTGCATGAAATATGGAACTATGCAACTACATATATTAATATACAATCCTTGTTCTTTGCAGACTGATATAACATATTCATGACTCAACAGTTGGCACCTATTTTCTGGTTCATTTCTCGGGGTAATATCTTGTCTGATTAGATTCAACCTTCCTGGTTTAAAATTTGCCACTTAATTATCAGTCATCTTCTCACTGCTGTGTTCCCATTACATGGTAGTGTCTCTATGAATAAGAGACTAGTTGTGTTATCTTCTCACACAGTTTAAAAAGTTATTTTCCCTTTGCATTGGTAATTCTTGTCAATTGCCCTGATGACTGCAAGGTGAAAAGCTGTCAATGAAATGTATCTTTTATCAGCAAAACACAATCTACTAATTGTCTTAATTGGTTCCCTGCCAGACCCAAGGGAGATTCCTCACTAGACATGAAACTTAGGCCAGGAAAAGCTTGAAGAGTTTGATGAGATTTTGTATCTGAACCTGACGTCACTTTTAGGGATTCAATCTGAACATGCACAAAAATCCATCTTATCTGATAAAACTTCCATCTTCATAGGCAGAATTTCATGGAGCCTGCAAGAATGAGTATGATGGTTGGGGTTTGTGAGAGGACCCCTATCTGATTCCTGGCATTGTAAAAACTTAACTGAGCAAAGGGTAGGAATGGACCAATGTTGGAATGGGCACGATATCAGTTACATTCATTAATGCACCAGTTGTAATTAATATCTCTGATATCATTAGGATTTAATGGTGGTTCAGGATTTAGTGGGACCCAGTCGAGTTTCTGGTTCCTCCTGAAAGCTGCCCAGCAAATCTTGTCAGGTTTGCTCTATGGTCCACCAGATTGGTGTGTCCTCCAATGACAAGTGATTGCCCTACCATCTGACACCCCTCCCCAAATTGCTGATGATCTCATCTCTCCATAATCACCATCCTGCCCCCTCATCTCTCCAGTGATCTAGCGATAGTCCATGATGAAGATCCCAAAGCATTATTGACAGCAACTATCATTTTGGATGGCTCTGCATGTAATGGAGAGGCTGTCAGCTCTTGAGGCAGGATTTCCACAGTTTTGGGGCCTTGATTGCATGAAGAAGACAGCACTCGTCAGTTAAGTGCTACGTAACTAGAGTCCAACCTTCTGGATAGAGGAATATGCAGCTCTCACATGTGCTCTCTGCATCACAGGAACTAATTTTCATCTTATACGTCGCTTAAGTCATTTCAAACTTTGATGTATCAACTTAACCAAATGTCAATAAAGTAGTAAACTCACCAAACAGTCTATTTAATGAATCAATGTTAAAATTAAGTTATTGTTTAACACTTCTTATGTCTAATTTTGCTCAATTTTACAGTTTAATTTAACAGTAGGTATCCGTGATCTCACCAGGAACGTAACCAGAGAAATTTAGAGTTGAAGGGGGAATTGAGAAGAGCACTGAAGAATGTTTGGTTAACAGCTCAAGGGCAACTAAGATTTGGAAATAAATATCAGCTTTGACAGTCACATCAATATATCTACATTGAAAAGGAGATTCATTGATGTTTTATTACTGTTTCCCATATTGTTGGAGGCTGGAATTTATCCCAAGTCAGTTTTTCTAATTATTACATTTGCACTCACTACTTAATATTGATCTTTAAATAAGTTATTTATAGAAAAGTTTCTCACTATTGCAGTTCACTCATCAGATGTAGTGATTCAGTTCTAAACCATTTTTGGTTTCTGTGGTTGCAATGGATATGTACTGCATGGAAAAACATATTGTACAGAATAGATATAAAGCTTCTGGTGATACAGGTATTTGTTTCTGCATGAAAATAATGAATACATGAATATGTATATTTAGTACAGGTTAGTTGAGGAAAGCATTTAAAGGGGTTAATGTCAGTTTACAACGTATGGTGATAATCCCAATGGTGTTGCATAGGAGTGGGAATGACTTGTCAATAATGCTGAAGCTTAAACCTCCCCTTATGCCCCACATGAAAATATAAACCAGCAAGATCCCAGTTTTAATTCCCAATCTTTGCTGTGTACATTATAATTAGTTACAATGCCTCTGAGGTAGGGAAGAGGAGATTAGTTAAAGTTCCTTCAAATGCATATTTGAATGCTGGACAAAAATAATGGCAAGTGTGGTGATGATTTTTTTTTACTGAATGTATCGTCAGCACCTATGTTCTAGGAATGAAAGGGTTAAGAGTTTTGTGGAAGCAGTGAGGCAGCATCATCAAAATGCTAGCTGACACAGTAATGAACAAATGCATTAACGTTCTTTATATCTTCCTGCTTTGATTCAAACTTTATTTATGATTCTTTGTAGTTCTCTGCTGCTGACTAGATTCTATGTTCAATAAAATGCAATAGGTCATTGCAGAGTTCTGATGGACGATTGCAGTCCGGGTTTGGGTGTCGGGGAAGTGGGAGATGATTCAAGCTCGTCAAAATGTCGATGTATCTTAACTACCTGACTAACTTGATAGCAAAATGGATTCAAGAAGTTAGACTGGGGTAGATTGTACAACACTTACATTCAAATCTATTCCAGATTGGTTTGGTTAGTAAAAAAAACTTCCATAGTCAGGTTGCTATAAAGGCTCTCTATAGAATCATAGAAACTTAACAACACAGAAGGTAGGCACTTGACCTTTTTTACTTTTGCTATCTCTTAGAAAGAGCACTTAGTTGTTGCTCAGATCCACAACCCAACTGTTCTTTGTATGGAGACCTTGGTTGCATGATGAGGAGGATAGCCTGAGCTCACAGGAGGATATAGATGGGTGGGTCAGATGGACTGAATAGTGGCAAATGGAATTTGATCCAGAAAAATGTGTGATGATGCACTTGAGCAGGACAGACAAATTCAAGTGAATACATGATAAATATTAGGACCCTTGGAAGAATCGAGGGTCAAAGGTGCTCATGTCCATTGGTCCCTTAAGATATCAAGACTGGCGGATAAAATGGGTTAAGAAGGCAAATGATATACATGCCTTTATTAGCTGAGGAAAAAAGTTTAAGAATAGGGAGGTTATGCTGGAATTATATAAAACGTCAGTTTGGCCACAGCTAGAGTATTGTATGCAGTTCTGGAATCCACATTGTAGGAGGGATGTGATAGCACTGAAGAGGGTGCAAAGGAGATTTACTAAGATACAGCCTGAGGTGGAGAGTTTCACTTAGGGAGGCAGATTAGACAGACTGGAATTGTTTACCTTGGGGCACAGGACATTGAGAGGGGACATAATGAGAGGCATAGATAGGGTAGACAGGAAGAGACCTTTCCCCTTGATGGAGGATCCATGACTAGAGTGCATAGATTTAAGGTAAAGGGCAGAAGGTTTAGAGATGATATGAGGAAAACTTGTTTCACACAGAGGATGGTGGGAATCCAGAACTCACTGCTTCTAAGTGGTAGAGACAGAAACCTTCATAACATTTAAGAAGTATTTTGATGTACATTTGTGATACCAAGGCTTACAATGCTATGGGCAAAGTGCTGGAAAGCGTGATTAGAATAGTTATGTTGTTGTTTTTGACCACTGTTAATGTAATAGGCTGTAGGGCCTTTTCTGTGCTGTACATCTCTATGACTCTATGATCCTGATCAAATATCTATCCAATCACTTATTAAAAATATTATCAAATTTGTTTTCATCACCTCTTCAAGTAGTTAGTTTTAGATTTTGATGACTTTCTGCATGAAAAAAAATCTCCTCTTATTTTGAACAATAGCCAAAATTTTAAATCTATGATTTCTAGTTATTGAGAGACTTCCCAGCGGGAATAGCTTTTTGAAGAAATGTCATATTGGACTTGAAACATTAACTCTGTTTCTCTCTCCACAAATTTGCTGAGCTTTTCCAGTGTTTTCTGTTTTATTTCAGATCTGAAGTGTCTGTCCTACTTTGATTTTAAGTGAAAGTTTTATTTCTGTCTAGTTTCTCCCTGGGCTGATGAATCTCACTTATAAACCCTGGAAATACCTGCTTGCGAAACCTATGATCTTCTAGCCTGAAGTACCAGCAACACACACGACTGAGCTCTCACACCCCTCGGAGTGATGGAACTACCAATCCTCCCTGTTGAGGGATGGAGGTCCCACTATCAGACAACCTGGTCTGCCAGTGTATTATTATAGTATATTGAGTTTAGGCAGTCTGAATTGAGTTCTAAACTTACAAGGCCAACCACTAAGTGATACTAATGTAGGAAGTGGAGAAATCACAAGGTACAGTGGGAGAAAATGAAATGCTAAGAGAGACAAGAGGAAGCTTTACTCTGTATCTAACTGGTGGCGAATCTGAAAGTGAATGATCCTTACAATGATGTGTGAAATAGAAACCTTTTCATTTCCACAGGACTTAACACTCAGTTGGACATTAAAAAAAAATCAGACAAAAATTGCCTTTTGAAAATGGCATTTGATATATAGTAGAGATTCTTGGATTATTGCTTTTTAATAATATCTTTATTCTTTATACAGCAATAGAATCCCTACAGTGCAGATAGACCATTCAACCCATCAAGTCTATATTCCAGAGAGCATCACACATTCACAACCCCTGCAACTGTATCCCCATAATGCTGCATTTATCATACCTAACCCACCAAGTCTCAACAACCTTGGACACTACCATTTAGCATGGCAAATCCACCTAACTGGCACATCTTTGGACTTGCCTCCCTTATTGTCTTGAGAATTTGAGACCCAATGTGCCCAGAGATAATACAAGTCCTTTCTGAACTTACAGAAGATTAATGTACATTCATGTACCAACTATCCTTATCAATTGTTATGCACTGTGTGCAAGCATGTGATAACTGTGCTGAAACCTACCACAAAATGTTATGAATAACATTATAAATAATTCATTTCAATTTATTCCAACATGCCATTTTGATCATCTCCTTTAATCATGCATCTGCTTTTGTCTCTCTGACAAATTGTCAGTGTACCATGCAATGTTTCCATGATGTGCAGTATGCGTGATACAACAAGTGTTAATCTCCAAAGACTTGTACTGTGATCTGCCTCCTGCAAAGCTTAAAATCTAAATCTTACTTACAGAATATTCGATCTGTACATTATAACTGTCCCAGTGCTGGCATGTCTTCTAAGGTTTGACTTTACAGAAATTCAAATGATTGCCCCAACTATTTTTGAGAAAGCTATAAGTGTATTTTGTAAGACTACAGCCACAGACTCTATTTCATCTAGATTCATATAGCTAGCCAATTTTTTCCCTCCAAACTTCCCAAGATAATTTTGCAATTGGCAAAAATAAAGAAAATTTAGCATTGTTAAGTGAATGAGAGTACGATCCATATAAATACTTCGGGCCTCAGGCGACTAACTCTGTGGAGTTTGCACGTTCTCCCCGTGTCTGCGTGGGTTTCCTCCGGGTGCTCCGGTTTCCTCCCACAGTCCAAAGATGTGCAGGTCAGGTGAATTGGCCATGCTAAATTGCCCGTAGTGTTAGGTAAGGGGTAAATGTAGGGGTATGGGTGGGTTGCGCTTCGGCGGGCCGGTGTGGACTTATTGGGCCGAAGGGCCTGTTTCCACACTGTAAGTAATCTAATCTAATCTAATCTAATCTAATCTAATCACCTGCACATCCCAAGAAGTGTACATTCTTCCAGATACATAACCAGATATAATCAAACACAGAATTAGGGAGGAAAGTAATAATCTCACAAAAGCTTTAATTTCTGTTGTTGCTATTGGGATTTTCAGATATTGATGCAATGAGAAATTTTTCTGAGCAAAAATAAGCACTGGCTTGAGGAATTACCATACCACATGCAAGTCCTTAAAATTTAGGTGATGATTTTCATTCTTGAAAAGTTCTCAGGAAGATCCCCAGTCAATAAATCTGCTTTGAAAAATGACACTCCTCCCTTCCAATTGTTGGTTTGGAGGGTTGGAACAAAGTGGATTGGGAGGTGGTCCAGGTGACCCAGAAAGACCGTAAGAGTCTGCCGGTTCTTGAGGCAAGGTGGGTAGAAAGCCTTTTCTCAAGGTTCCAATACAGTGGTTAAAGTTTAAAGATAAATATTTAAATATAAACATCCTACTTCTCTCAGCCCATTATTCTCAATGCCCCATCTATTCCCTCTACCCATTCCTCTTGGTCACTCATACACTATGCCAACTTTGTTCCTGCTTCTCCCATCATTCTTCCCTGCTTCACGTACCATACCAACTAATTGATTTCCACAAGAACCTCTTACCCCCCCATCAGCATCTACCCTATCACCTTCCCCCTACCCCCACCCTTCAATTTATCCCTCAGCTCCCTTTCTCCCCCCCCACATTCCTGATGAAGGGCTTATTCCTGAACTATCGATTCTCCTACTCCTCGGATGCTGCTTGACCTGTTGTGGTTTTCCAGCCCTACACTTTTCAACTGTGATCTCCAGCATCTGCAGTCCTCACTTTCTCCAATTACCTCTGCACACAGGAGAAAAATATTCTTCAATTACTTATATTTCTGTATACTCTATAGAAAAATACAGTCTTAATCATTAATACAGATTTTGACATTTGATTTGAATTCACTGGAGGTAGCTGGTCATTTCTTTGGCCACCCTCCTTTGGAACCATGCAATTGCAAACCAGGGCCATTCCCTGTAAAAAATTAGAAATGCTGGATTTCGGAAAGGGACTTATGACTTCTAACTTCTGGCATTTTTGCCACATGAAGATGTTCTTTGGAAATGCGAGAATTGGAGCCTTTATATTTTCGATAGTAGAAATGTGCTTTTGGTTTTTCACCCATCAGTCATTGTGAAATGTATAAAGAGTTCTGAGGCACTGTGTGCTCCATATTCTGTCAGTATCTAATCAAGCTTTCAGTTAATGAATTATGGCTCTTTTACAATTTTATGTCTCGATTTTCACAAGGCTTTTAGTGAGGCTCTCATAGGAGGTTAGTGGGTAATATTGAAGCATGTGGGATAGTGATAATATATTGGTTGACAGACAGGAAACAGAGGGGTAGGAACAAATGGGTCTTTTGCAGAGTCCTTGATTAAAGGGAAAAGTGGATATGACAGAGGCAGTCTGGTGAAATGGCTCAGTACGCTGCTGCAGCAAAAAAAAAACAAAATCTTAACTTGCACTGTCTTGATACAGTTACAACATTGGCCTCTAATAGGCAATGTGAAAAATTGTCAATACAATTGTCAACAAAAAGGACAAATCTAACCTGGTCAATTACTGCCCATTCAACTTGCTGTCAATTGTTAGCAAATTTAGGGGAGCGAATGAGTAACAATGTTAACAAGCAGCATTTAATTACCAACAATATGCCTCCTAATTCTCAGTTCGAGTTCTGTCAGGATCACTTGACTGTAGGATCATCTTACAGCTTTGGTTCGAACCTTTACACAAGAATAATGGTGAGGTGAGAGTGATTGTTCAAGTTGTGCAGTAAAGAACCCTATTAAAAATGAACTTGATGGGAATTTGAACTGGTACTTGGTACGAATGATGATAGTTTTACTCATTGGAGGGACACCGTCTTCAAGTACGTTGTTGTATGCGTTTCTCATCACAGATATTTTTAATCAACCAGACATGTTATGATGCCTCTGGAGTGCTTGGGACTTGACCCAAGAGCCTTTGGCCTAGAGATAGGGACACAGCCACTGCACCACCCAAAATAAGTCTAGTGTTTGTCATGGCAGTTTTTTTTTTAATCAATCTATTCAAAGATGTTATTATAAACCTCTGGAGAGGTGAGAGTTGTACCAGGGTCTTTTAGATCAGAGGTAGGGACACTTCCACTGTGTCACAAAACCCAACCTCCTAGGCCCAATTATCTTCAGCTGCATTGTTAATCACTTTCTCTCCACCATAACGCCAGAAGTTGTGCAATCATCTGCAAACAGCCCTATGTTCAGTTCCATTTGTACTTCAGTAGACAGTGAAGCGGTCTGAGCCTACCTGTCAGAAAGACCTGAATGACAGCCAGGTTTGAGCCAATAAATATCACATAATATTCAAATCATACAACACCATACAATAAGTAAATAAATACAGTCCACTCACTTCTCCTAATAATAAGTGTTATTATTACCAAATTTCCCATCAACATATTGATGGTGAGGTGATCAGAAAGTAAACCTATAAATATTGTGACCATAAGTGCAATTTGGAAGTGGGATATTCCAAATCAAGTAACTTCTGACTCCTGAAAAACATAGTTATTCAGTGGATGTAAAAGATCCTATGGCAGTGTTTTGAAAGAGTGCTGGGGAATCATACTGGGTGTTCTGGGCAGTATTTATTCCTCAGTTAACATCGCCACATCCATTATCTGGCCATTATTACATTGTTGTGTGTAAGAAGTTTGCTGTGCACAAATTAGCTACTGCATTTCCTATATCACATATGATTTCATCGAGTCATAGAATCATAGAGATATACAGCATGGAAACAGACCTTTTGGTCCAACTCATGCATACCCACCAGATATCCTAAATAAATCTAGTTCCATTTGCCAGCATTTGATCCAGATCCCTCTTATCCCTTCCTATTCATATATACATCCAGATGCCTTTTAAATGTTGTAATTGTATCAGCCTCCACTACTTCCACTGGCAGCTCATTCTATAGACATACCACCCTCTGCGTTAAAAAGTTGTCCCTTAGATCTCTTTTAAATCTTTTTCCTCTCACCTTAAACCTATGCCCTCTAGTTTTGGACTCCCTCACCCATGGGAAAGACCTTGTCTATTTACCCTATACATGCCCCTCGTGAATTTAGAAAAGGTCACCCTGGAGTGACCACCCTGGAGATTGACGGCTCCCCCATGGAGATCATGAAGAGAACCAAATTTCTTGGCATATGCCTAGCGGAGAATCTCACCTGGACCTGCAACACCGTCTCCGTAGCCAAGAAAGTCCAGTAGTGCCTCTAATTTCTGTGCAAGCTGAGGAAAGCCCACCTCCCAACCCCCATCCTCACCACATTCTACAAATGGTTCATTGAGAGTACCCTGAGCTGCTGCATCACAGCCTGGTTTGGGAATGACACTGTCTCAGATTGTAAGACCCTACAACGGTTAGTGAGAACAACTGGGAAGATCATCAGTGTCTCTCTTCCCTCCATTACAGACATTTGCTCCACACGCTGCATCTGAAAGGCTAAGAGCATTGTGGAAGATCCCACACACCCCTCACTCAAACTCTTCTCCCTCTTGCCATTTGGCAGAAGATATATGGTTTCTCACGGCTAGACTGTGCAATAGTTTCTTCTCCCAAACCATCAGGCTCCTTAACATAATATAACCAGACTCTTTCCCATCTGAAATTTTGCTGTTACCATTCATCTGTTACACTGTAACTTCCGTGTTTTATGCCATGTAAGATTCTGTAGATTGTGCTATCCATGTAGCACCCTTGCTACTGGAGGAACGCTGTCTTGTTTTCACTGTATCAGTTGCACGTGGTAGAAATGACAAATAAAAGCTACTCTACTCTACTCAGCCTCCGATGCTCCAGGGAAAACAGCCCCAGCCTATACAGTCTCTCCCTAAAGCTCAAACCCTCCAATCCTAACGACATTCTTGTAAATCTTTTCTGAATCCTTTACAGTTTCCGTAAAGTACTTTGAGGTGTCCAGTGATCATGAAATGTGCAGTGTTTTATCTTTGTATTATGCATTAGCTGTAGGAAGTAATGCAGCAGCTCTCCAAGACTTCTTTGGCAGCACCTCTCTAACCTGTGACTCCATTTTGTTGGAAGACAAGGGCAGCAGCTGCATGGGAACATAATATAACCCCAAGTTCCCTTCAATGCCATGTACAATACTGACTTAGAAATAGATCACTGTTCCTTTACTCTAACTGGGTTAACACCCTTTTTAACAGTTCCTTGCTACCCCTATGATTTGAGTACAAAGCCCAATATTACACATCCATTGAGCACTGGGGAATTTTCTACCTGTTTTGGTCTGCCAACGTAGCTGTAATGAAATACACACATCTTAGAGCCTATTGGCAGAAATTCAGAATTAACATATCATTTTGACTTTTCTTATAATTAATTCAGTTCTGGCCACAGGAGCTGTTTTCTTTGATATATAAAACACAAGTTAGCAGTCACTATCTAGTTCCTGACATAAAAATATAAGACACAATACGTGATCAATAGCTTTTTTTTAATCTTGTTCACTAAATTTTAATATTGCATATTTTGTTTCTTCATGATAAATTACATCAAGTTTAAGAGAACAGGTTCTCTTATTCACAACCAGCTTTTGGTAGTTACTTTATAACTACCTTTTATTGACTTGTGTGTTTGAAACATATCACTGATCAAATGATCATAATTTGGAGATGCCGGTGTTGGACTGGGGTGTACAAAGTTAAAAATCACACAACACCAGGTTACAGTCCAACAGGTTTAATTGGAAGCACACGAGCTTTCGGAGTGACTCTCCTTCATCAGATGATCATAGGTACGAAGAGCAAGGGCAAACCGTTGTCCCACTCTGTTCTCCATTCAATGAGAAATCTGATTATGGCCTTAACTCCCATTTCCTACCAATACCCACAATACTTTATCTCTGGTCAATCAAAATCTATCTAACTCAGCCCTGAATATGTTCAATGGCCCAAATTTTACTACTTTCTGTGGAAGATAATTCAGAAGACTATTGACCATCTGCGAGAAGAAATCCCTCAACCTCTTCTTCTTGAATGCGCACCCCCTTAGTTTTTAGCAACTTGCTTCTTGTTTTAGTTTCTGAATGCCTTTTAACCGTTTCTCACTTCCTCTGACATGGTCAACAAATGATAAAAAAAACCTATCCCTATGTCTTTCTGATTCCATACACTCCTTCAAACTGTAAGCTTATATTTATGTTGTCTCTCCTTGTTTTCTTTCCAGAATATACCATTTCCCACTTCCCTGCAATAAATTTCAACTGCTGTTTATCCTTTCTCATCAACACTCTTATAAAAAGTGGAACAAAATTTTTCTTCAACAAATCTGTGCTGACTTTCCTTGATTAAGCAAATAACCAGACAGTAACAAAATCCACCAAAGGAAGATTAATTTATTATAATCTCAAAAAATATTAATCAATCCAATTCACCAACAGTTCTAGAATAGCATTTTCTAAACCCATAGCTACTTACATCCAGAAGGACAAGGGCAGCAGGTACATGGGACACCGCTGCCTGCAAGTTCCCCTAGATGCCACTCACCACCCTACTTGGAAACATATTGCTGTTCCATCAGTGTTGCAGGGTCATGATCCTGGCATTCTCTCCTGAATGGCGTTGTGGTTCCATCTACAGCAGGACTACAGCAATTCAAGAAGGCAGCTCACCATCACCACCTCAAGGGCCACCAGGGACAGACAGTAAATGCTGTCTCAGACAGATGCCCAAGTCTCACAAATGAATAAAAATAGCAAAGCTAACGCTCCAATTCAGCTTGCATCAACTGACCCTGGTTTAGCTGATTCCATTAATGAGTCTTCAAGCACTTTATAGAGAAACAGATGTCTGGCCATTTGTTAATACAGTTGCCTGATGATCTGTTTTTTAATGTCTGCATAGTTGTTTGGACAAGAGATCTAACGTTGGGTAAAACTTTTGTTACTGAACAATTGAATGGCCATACCTGATTAGCACATTTCTAAGTGAATAAGAGCAATAGCTTTTATTCAAGTCCCTTTCTGAATAGTTGCTTTTTTTCACAAACACTTCCAGCCTTGAGTTTGTTATTATATAGCTTAGTGTCCTCCACATAGTGCAGACTGAATTGAAAGGGTGGAGGCAATGAAGTGGCAAGGGAGATATGAGGGGGCATGATAGGAATTTGGGTGATATGAAGAGACATCAATAGGGTATGGCAAGTCAGGGAATTTGAAGCGTGAGGGCCATAGAGCTGAACCGCCTTTACTACAACTGGTCCAAAGTTCCAGACAAACAGGTTGGACCTTCTTACCAGGATCCAAATTATTCCCAGTGTCAGAAGGCCCAATGTGATTATGACTCCACTTTCCTAGAGTGAAAATGGTTCCTGAAGAAGGGCTAATGCCCGAAACGTCGATTCTCCTGTTCCCTAGATGCTGCCTGACCTGCTGCGCTTTTCCAGCAACACATTTCCATATCTGAAAATGGGTTGTGCATGACTTACTTATATGGAGGCAGATGTGTCAAGTTGGAAAATTTCCTGTCTTGGACTTCCTGCCTGGTTCGTGAAAATCCATCTCCACAGCTCAAAATCAAAACAACAAAATGGCTGTGAAGCAATTTGAGGGACGTACCAAGAATAGCTAAGGTGTTATGTATGTGTAAACTCTTTGTTACATTGTTAAGCTGTACTGTGTACATAAACAATCCTCTTATTACCCCCCACTAAGGTTTCTTTAATTCCATTATATGATAATCCAAAAGGTGTGCAGAACAGGTGAATTGGCCATGCTAAATTGCCCAAAGTGCTAGGTGCATTAGTCAGAAGGGGATGGGTCTGGCTGGGTTGCTCTTCAGAGGGTCGGTGTGGACTGGTTGGGTTGAAGGGCCTGTTTCAAAACATAAAGCAGGTATAGCTCAGTGGTAGAGCATTACCCAGGTAATTATAGGCCAGTGAGCCTTACTTCTGTTGTAGGAAAGCTTTTGGAAAGGATTATAAGAGATAAGATTTATAATCATCTAGTAAGCAACAATTTGATTTCAGATAGTCAACATGGTTTCGTCAAGGGCAGGTCATGTCTCACAAACCTCATTGAGTTTTTTGAGAAGGTGACCAAGCATGAAGATGAGGGTAGGGCAGTTGACGTGGTATACATGGACTTCAGTAAAGCCTTTGATAAGGTTCCACATGGTAGGCTGTTGGAGAAATTGCAGAGACATGGGATTGAGGGTGATTTAGCAGTTTGGATTAGAAACTGACTTTCTGAAAGAAGGCAGCGAGTGGTGGTTGATGGAAAATATTCAGCCTGGAGTCCAGTTACTAGTGGTGTGCCACATGGATCTGTTTTGGGATCACTGCTGTTTGTCATTTTTATAAATGACTTAGACGCAGGCATAGGTGGATGGATTAGTAAATTTGCAGATGACACTAAAGTCGGTGGAGTAGTGGACAGTTTGGAAGCATGTTACAGGTTGCAGGGGGACTTGGATAAACTGCAGAATTGGGCTGCGAGGTGGCAAATGGAGTTCAATGCAGCTAAATGTGAGGTGATGCACTTTGGGAAGAATAACAGGAAGGCAGAGTACTGGGTCAATGGAAAGATTCTTGGTTGTGTGGATGTGCAGAGGGATCTTGGAGTCCATGTACATAGATCCCTGAAAGTTTTTCATCAGGTTGATAGTGTTGTTAAGAAGGCATTATGGTGTGTTAGGTTTAATTGGTAGAGGGATTGAGTTCTGGAGCCGCAATATCATGCTGTAACTATACAAAACACTAGTGTGGCCGCACTTGGAATATTGTGTACAGTTCTGGTCGCCATATTTTGGGAAGGATGTAGAAGCATTGGAAAAGGTGCAGAGGAGATTTACCAGGATGTTGCCTAGTCTGGAGGGAACATCATATGATGAAAGGCTGAGAGATTTGGGTCTGTTCTCATTGGAAAGAAGTAGACTAAGAGGGGATTTGATAGAGACATACAAGATGATCAGAGGATTAGAAAGGGTAGACAGTGAAAGTCTTTTATGAAAAATGTGTTGCTTCTTCAAGGATGCCTTCCTTGAAGAAGCTCTCCTCACTTTCTCCTAGTGAAAGTCTTTTTCCTAGGATGATGACGTCAGCTTGTACGAGGGGTCATAACTACAAATTGAGGGGTGATAGATGTCAGAGGCAGGTTCTTTACTCAGAGAGTGGTAAGGGCGTGGAATGCCCTACCTACTAATGTAGTTAACTCAACCACATTAGGGAGATTTAAGCAATCCTTGGATAAGCACATGGATGATGATGGGATAGTGTAGGGGGACGAGCTGAGAATAGTTCACAGGTTGGTGCAACATTGAGGGCCGAAGGGCCTATTCTGTGCTGTATTGTTCTATGTTCTATAGCACCTTTAATGTAATGAAATGTCTCAACCCACTTTCCAGGAGTATTATAAAGCAAAATTTCACACAGGCGCATAAAATGATACTTGAACAACATCTTGGTCATAAAGGTAGTTTTTAAGAAGATTCTTAAAGGTGGAGAGAGAAATGGAGAGGAGAGAGGTCAAAGGGGGGAGTTTCTGAGCTTGTAGCCTTGAAAGCACAGCTGCTACTGGTGGAGCAATTGAAGCCTGGTTTGTTTAAGAGCCCTAAATTAGATAAGTGCTGATATAAGTAAATTTGCGGACGACACTAAGGTTGGTGGAGTTGTGGATAGTGACGAAGGATGTAGTGGGTTGCAGAGAGACATAGATAGGATGCAGAGCTGGGCTGAGAGGTGACCAGGAGGTTATGCTGCAGCTGTACAAAGCTCTGGTATGGCCACACTTGGTGTATTGTGTACCACTCACCGCATTATAAGAAGGATGTGGAAGCTTTGAAAAGGGTGCAGAGGAGATTTACTGGGATGTTGCCTGGTATGGAAGGAATGTCTTACGAAGAAAGGGCCTTGAGGCTGTTCTCGTTAGAGAGAAGAAGGTTGAGAGGTGACTTAATAGAGACATACAAGATAATCAGAGGGTTAGATAGGGTGGACAGGGAGAGCCTTTTTCTAAGTATGGGGACAGCAAACATGAGGGGACACAACTTTAAAGTGAGGGGAGATAGGTATTAGATAGATGTCAGAGGTAGTTTCTTTACTCAGAGAGTAGTAAGGGTATGGAATGCTTTGCCTGCATTGGTAGTAGATTCGCCAAGTTTAAGTGCATTTAAGTCGTCATTGGACAGGCATATGGACGTACATGGAATAGTGTAGGTGGGATGGGCTTCAGATTAGTATGACAGGGCGGTGCAACATCGAGGGCCGAAGAGCCTGTACTGTGTTGTAATGTTCTATGTTCTATGTTCTAAGTGATCCAGGATGGTTGTGGGCCTAGAAGGGGCTTTCCTGTCATTAGGCCATGGCAGGATTTGCAAGCAAGGAAGAGAATTTTAAAATCAAAGTGTTTTATGATCTCCTGAACTTAATCTGTTGATTCTGTGCACACTACCTGAGTGTCAGGATTGTGTGAGGTGACTCATTAGTTCCAATTTGAGTCTCTTGGGATTGAGGCAGTACTCATTTCATGGGATCTTTTTCTCCTTAATAAAATACAGATAAAGGGAAATTCTTAATGGGAACCTGGTTATATCCTGAAATAAGGATGGGGCAAATGACAGGTCCCCAGCAAATGTCACAGCAGCACAAGTTTGCAGCAGCAATTAATCTAAAGCAGAATCATGTCATAAAATCCTGTGCATCTTACCAATCCAGTTAAATTGCTCACTGCATTTTGCTTTAGTCCCTAGAATACTCTCTTTTATAGCAGTAAGAAATAAGAGGGGTACTTATTAAGATGGAAATGATGGAACATACAGTGTGGAACATAGCCATGTCATTATGCACATATCACCAAACCGAAAATGAATGAGTGCTTCTCCCAACTGCCAGGCATGAAGGCAGACAATGGACAAGTGCCAAATTAGATGAACTTAGGCTCAGTGCAACTGCAGTCAGGAAGCTTAGTCCCATTCAGGATAACACAGTTGACATAATCAGCAGATATATTGCAGCATTTCACCAAGGCACTACTAGTTGGTGCATATGTGACCTTTACAGTCAGCCAGAGGAATGCTTGCTTGTCCAGGTGTACAATGTTCTCTGAAAGATGGATAACCACTGTGAGGTGAGTTGTCAGATGCACCATATGATGTGGTAAGTAATTAACATGATGGATTTTGTAAGATGGGGCAAGAAAACTTGTTAGGCCTGTCATCAAAAAAACATTCAAAAACTCAATGTAATTCAGACTTCGCCAAATACATGTAAGATTCAGCTCTTAAAGAATTTGAACTCCGTCAGAGATGATTGAAAGCAGCAATTTTTAAACTGGTATATTTGAATTGTAAGTTTGCATTACATGAACATGATTGGCCTGTTTGTTCACTTTTATTTTTTTGACCTATCATTGCTTTCCCAAGTGGCTCTGTGAACCCAGACAATTAACCATGCAGGCTCCACAGCATGTCCATTGCAGTCCCAGTGTACATTTTCAGTCATTGCACGGAGAGTTGGGAAAGGAGTGCTTGTTTTTAACCAGCCTCATTCAGTAACAGTAAGGCCATTTTTGGTGCCTGTATTGTCAATGTGGCTGAGTTCAGACAATTGAATGAGGAAAGAGACCAGAATGAGAATCCCTATATTCTGTACAGCTGACTTCCAAACATGGCTATGTACTTTCCTCACTGAATGATACAGGTCACTAATGGAAGATCTTTCATTAGAGAAAACAATGGTTATTTGCTTTCATGAGTCTTTCTCACAGGTGATTTTATATTCTAAAATCAGGTCAGCATTCTTATGTATGCTGGATTTGGAACTAGTTTGCTTCAAAGTCCTTTCAACTGATGTGCTCCACAAGAAGAAGCGCTTAAAGTGTATAATTCTCTCAACTAAAGATGCTAATAGTCAATGTTATGTTAG
Source organism: Chiloscyllium plagiosum (assembly GCF_004010195.1). Taxonomy (NCBI): domain Eukaryota; kingdom Metazoa; phylum Chordata; class Chondrichthyes; order Orectolobiformes; family Hemiscylliidae; genus Chiloscyllium; species Chiloscyllium plagiosum. Next base: position 133,703,306 of record NC_057710.1, on the reverse strand, counting down.
CAAAAAATGGATGGTTCACTATGGCCTTGGCATGCTGTTACTCAGATGCTAATGGATTTATGCCCCCATGTGGTTTGCTATTTCTTTCGAGATAATGCTTACTTAGAGCGAGGATTGACTGAATTACCTAAGTATGTACAATAAAGCAGCAACTGCTACTTATGATAACCACTTAGTATATATTCAAGTATTGTATCTTGAAAGAGTTTGGTTCCCAATGGAGTAAATTGTAATTATGTGAAATAAGAATTTGTTCCATCTCGATTCAGATCATTAATTATATTTGATGAGAAAAATCAATTTCCTATTAACACAATAAAGTACTTAAGTTGCCTTTGGCTCTAGTTTACAAGTGTTGATAACGAAAGACATGGTGTCCTAAAGTTAAAGTTCGTTGGTGACAAGAAAGGTAAGCTAAAATGATAGATCTGTCTTCATATTAAAACTCAAGGAGAAAGATCTTTTTGGACTGGAGTTTATACAAAGATACGAAAATGTGTTGCTGAAAAAGGTCAGGCAACATCCAAGTAGAAGGAGAATCGGCGTTTCGGGCATGAGCCCTTCTTCAGGAATGCTTCCTGAAACATTGAAACGTTGAAACGTCGGGCTCATGCCCGAAACGTCGATTCTCCTGCTCCTTGGATGCTGCCTGACCTGCTGCGCTTTTCCAGCAACACATTTTCAGCTCTGATCTCCAGCATCTGCAGTTCTCACTTTCTCCTCCTTTGTACAAAGATAGATGTCTAACATCAGGACCATGATTGAATCACCACTGGCATGGAAGTAAAATGGCTACAAGCTTGTGGTTCTGAAATAGGTGTATTAGTTGGATCTGTATTTGTTATTGGATCAACCACAACTATCTTTATCTAGAGAAATATGGAGCGATATGCCACAACAGTTATTTCAAAACTTTTAAATGTGCTTGGTTATGCGATGTACATTTGCCAATAGATCTTTAAAGTTGAAAGTCCTGTATCACAATCTTTATCAGTGGAGCCAAGGTTAGGAAGGAAAAGATTCAATATTTTCTTCAAGCACTCATCACGCGAATGGTTTCAGTGAAAAAAAATTGATATAACTGTTCTTTCATCTTAGCAGGTACCTGCCCACTTTTGCCTGTGATGATTCTATGGCTTTGAGAGGTGTATTTTGTCCTTTTTTTTGAAGAGATGTTTTGCACCACAGGTGCCATGTTATTTCTTCCAAGCCAATAAAGTAAACAGCTTGTGAGGCCCTGAGGATTTTTTTTAAGTTAAACAATAGAAACAGCATGAATGGGTGGTTAGGCTCCCTCAGGTTTTAGTTTAGCTTTCAGTTGTTGAGGGTTTGAAATTGGTTGTGTAAGCTGTTACACATCACTCTTTGCCACAGCAAAAAGCTTGAATTCTGTGTCACAGTCAGGATTTTTTTTGGGTCTTCTTCTCTCCTGGACTGGAGAAATATTGCATGTGAAACAATCTGTTTCTGTGAGTTTCTCATTGCCAAGGATATGTTTATGGGATGTTACTGTTTGGTGGTTAAATAATCTGTTATTCTGTTAAGTTTTTTAAATAGAGTTAAAATTATACCAATTCTTTTTGTGTGTTTGTATTTTAACTAAGAGTCATCGAGCCATAGAGATGTACAGCATGGAAACAGACCCTTCGGTCCAACCCGTCCATGCCGACCAGATATCCCAACCCAATCTAGTCCCACCTGCCAGCATCCAGCCCATATCCATCCAAACCCTTCCTATTCATATACCCATCCAAATGCCTCTTAAATGTTGCAATTGTACCAGCCTCCACCATT